>NC_091286.1:399396270-399723280 GCF_032444005.1 Ranitomeya imitator | reverse complement strand
GTGGAAGCATGTGACCAAAAGAAGCAAGAAGACCATGGAGAAATCACCAACCACACAACTGAAGAACCGATATCAAATCTTTGTAGAGGATGAAGATGGCACACCTAAGGATGAAGCAATACCAGCAAGCAAAAAAGAAAAGGGCACACAGCAACAAGTGACAGCAAAAAGTACAGCCAAGAAGCAACGAAGAGTGGTGGTGTTGGGAGACTCACTACTGAGAGGCACAGAAGCAGCCATCTGCAGACCGGACATAACTGCAAGAGAAGTATGCTGCCTTCCAGGTGCGATGATCAAGGATGTGACCGATAGGATACCAAAGCTCTTCAGCTCCAAGGACGTCCACCCATTTCTTCTGATACATGTTGGCACCAATGACACGGCAAGGAAGGACCTACCGACAATCTGCAAAGACTTTGAAGAGTTGGGGAAGAAAGTAAAGGAACTGGATGCACAGGTAGTTTTTTCTTCTATCCTTCCAGTAGACGGGCATGGCACCAGGAGATGGAACAGGATCCTTGATGCAAACAACTGGCTAAGACGATGGTGCAGACAACAAGGATTCGGATTCCTGGACCACGGTGTGAATTACTGGTACGATGGACTCCTCGCCAGAGACGGACTACACCTCAACAAACCTGGGAAACACACATTCGCCAGAAGACTCGCTACACTCATCAGGAGGGCGTTAAACTAGAAGAAGAGGGGACGGGAAGAAAAACATTAGACTTGAACAAAGAAGACCCAGGAAAACATACTCAGAAGGGAGGTAAGAACATTTCTAAAACAATCCACAGCGAGGAGATTGGAACAAAACAAAATCCTCTAAACTGCATGCTCGCAAACGCCAGAAGCCTGACAAACAAGATGGAAGAACTAGAAGCAGAAATATCTACAGGTAACTTTGACATAGTGGGAATAACCGAGACATGGTTAGATGAAAGCTATGACTGGGCAGTTAACTTACAGGGTTACAGTCTGTTTAGAAAGGATCGTAAAAATCGGAGAGGAGGAGGGGTTTGTCTCTATGTAAAGTCTTGTCTAAAGTCCACTTTAAGGGAGGATATTAGCGAAGGAAATGAGGATGTCGAGTCCATATGGGTCGAAATTCATGGAGGGAAAAATGGTAACAAAATTCTCATTGGGGTCTGTTACAAACCCCCAAATATAACAGAAACCATGGAAAGTCTACTTCTAAAGCAGATAGATGAAGCTGCAACCCATAATGAGGTCCTGGTTATGGGGGACTTTAACTACCCGGATATTAACTGGGAAACAGAAACCTGTGAAACCCATAAAGGCAACAGGTTTCTGCTAATAACCAAGAAAAATTATCTTTCACAATTGGTGCAGAATCCAACCAGAGGAGCAGCACTTTTAGACCTAATACTATCTAATAGACCTGACAGAATAACAAATCTGCAGGTGGTTGGGCATCTAGGAAATAGCGACCACAATATTGTACAGTTTCACCTGTCTTTCACTAGGGGGACTTGTCAGGGAGTCACAAAAACACTGAACTTTAGGAAGGCAAAGTTTGACCAGCTTAGAGATGCCCTTAATCTGGTAGACTGGAACAATATCCTCAGAAATAAGAATACAGATAATAAATGGGAAATGTTTAAGAGCATCCTAAATAGGCAGTGTAAGCGGTTTATACCTTGTGGGAATAAAAGGACTAGAAATAGGAAAAACCCAATGTGGCTAAACAAAGAAGTAAGACAGGCAATTAACAGTAAAAAGAAAGCATTTGCACTACTAAAGCAGGATGGCACGATTGAAGCTCTAAAAAACTATAGGGAGAAAAATACTTTATCTAAAAAACTAATTAAAGCTGCCAAAAAGGAAACAGAGAAGCACATTGCTAAGGAGAGTAAAACTAATCCCAAACTGTTCTTCAACTATATCAATAGTAAAAGAATAAAAACTGAAAATGTAGGCCCCTTAAAAAATAGTGAGGAAAGAATGGTTGTAGATGACGAGGAAAAAGCTAACATATTAAACACCTTCTTCTCCACGGTATTCACGGTGGAAAATGAAATGCTAGGTGAAATCCCAAGAAACAATGAAAACCCTATATTAAGGGTCACCAATCTAACCCAAAAAGAGGTGCAAAACCGGCTAAATAAGATTAAAATAGATAAATCTCCGGGTCTGGATGGCATACACCCACGAGTACTAAGAGAACTAAGTAATGTAATAGATAAACCATTATTTCTTATTTTTAGGGACTCTATAGCGACAGGGTCTGTTCCGCAGGACTGGCGCATAGCAAATGTGGTGCCAATATTCAAAAAGGGCTCTAAAAGTGAACCTGGAAATTATAGGCCAGTAAGTCTAACCTCTATTGTTGGTAAAATATTTGAAGGGTTTCTGAGGGATGTTATTCTGGATTATCTCAATGAGAATAACTGTTTAACTCCATATCAGCATGGGTTTATGAGAAATCGCTCCTGTCAAACCAATCTAATCAGTTTTTATGAAGAGGTAAGCTATAGGCTGGACCACGGTGAGTCATTGGACGTGGTATATCTCGATTTTTTCCAAAGCGTTTGATACCGTGCCGCACAAGAGGTTGGTACACAAAATGAGAATGCTTGGTCTGGGAGAAAATGTGTGTAAATGGGTTAGTAACTGGCTTAGTGATAGAAAGCAGAGGGTGGTTATAAATGGTATAGTCTCTAACTGGGTCGCTGTGACCAGTGGGGTACCGCAGGGGTCAGTATTGGGACCTGTTCTCTTCAACATATTCATTAATGATCTGGTAGAAGGTTTACACAGTAAAATATCGATATTTGCAGATGATACAAAACTATGTAAAGCAGTTAATACAAGAGAAGATAGTATTCTGCTACAGATGGATCTGGATAAGTTGGAAACTTGGGCTGCAAGGTGGCAGATGAGGTTTAACAATGATAAATGTAAGGTTATACACATGGGAAGAAGGAATCAATATCACCATTACACACTGAATGGGAAACCACTGGGTAAATCTGACAGGGAGAAGGACTTGGGGATCCTAGTTAATGATAAACTTACCTGGAGCAGCCAGTGCCAGGCAGCAGCTGCCAAGGCAAACAGGATCATGGGGTGCATTAAAAGAGGTCTGGATACACATGATGAGAGCATTATACTGCCTCTGTACAAATCCCTAGTTAGACCGCACATGGAGTACTGTGTCCAGTTTTGGGCACCGGTGCTCAGGAAGGATATAATGGAACTAGAGAGAGTACAAAGGAGGGCAACAAAATTAATAAAGGGGATGGGAGAACTACAATACCCAGATAGATTAGCGAAATTAGGATTATTTAGTCTAGAAAAAAGACGACTGAGGGGCGATCTAATAACCATGTATAAGTATATAAGGGGACAATAAAAATATCTCGCTGAGGATCTGTTTATACCAAGGAAGGTGACGCGCACAAGGGGGCATTCTTTGCGTCTGGAGGAGAGAAGGTTTTTCCACCAACATAGAAGAGGATTCTTTACTGTTAGGGCAGTGAGAATCTGGAATTGCTTGCCTGAGGAGGTGGTGATGGCGAACTCAGTCGAGGGGTTCAAGAGAGGCCTGGATGTCTTCCTGGAGCAGAACAATATTGTATCATACAATTATTAGGTTCTGTAGAAGGATGTAGATCTGGGGATTTATTATGATGGAATATAGGCTGAACTGGATGGACAAATGTCTTTTTTCGGCCTTACTAACTATGTTACTATGTTACTATGTTAGACTGCAACTATATGTTACTAAAGACCCTAATCAGAAGACAATAAAACATTCCTTATCTAAGAGCTGGCACAATATTTATTGACATAACTGTTTATCACTCATGGTAATTTTGCTTCATGTCACCTGGCTTATCCATGGTTTTCCCCTCTTTTTTTTTTTTTTTTCTGTGCTATGTTGTGCATAAATATGTGATTCTTCAGAATTTGTTTTAGTCTTTGCCTGATGAAGAGACCTGTGTAGTCTCGAAAGCTTGCGATTTGTTACCATCTTTTCAGTTAGCCATTAAAAGGTATCAACCACTGAGGACTCTCAATTCTGTCAGATAATACAGCAGATGTATAAGTGCTCTTGGGCAGACCTAGAGAGTTAAAATACTGAGGAAGATAAGCAGGCACTCATAGAGATGTTATAGAGAACCAGATGTACTCAATGAATGACCAGACTGAACAGTCTATAATAATAATCTTTAGTTATATTGTATATAGCGCTAACTTATTCCGCAACGCTCTACAGTTTTGCACACGTTATCATTGTTGTCCCCGTTGGGGATCACAATCTAAATTCCCTATCAGTATGTCTTTGGAGTGTGGGAGGAAACCAGAGAACCCGGAGGAAACCCATGCAAACACGGGGAGAACATACAAACTCCTTGCAGATGTTGTCCTTGGTGGGATTTGAACCCAGGAACCCAGCGCTGCAATGCTAATCACTGAGTCAACGAGCTGCCCTGCTGTCTATAGAGTCCAGAGAGATGTACTGTGAAGCACTGAAAGAATATGTTATGCTAAAATACTAAGCAGTCTGTACTCCTGACTGATGTGACACAGCAAATGGCAAAAGTTTAGAGACCTACTTTGGGCGGTTATAGCTGAGGTGGGCATATATGGGGTACAGTTCAATGAATCCTCTCGATGTTAAAATACTGATGTGTGCATTTGCTGACGATATGAATAAGCTTTTGCAGGAGGCAGAACAGATACATAACTCCCAATGGAGAAGTGTGGACCTTAAAGACCTTTTGCAAGTGGCAAGGAAGTTGAATAAGTGACCTGCTATGTATGGTGGGAAACAGAGGGACTGCAGAAGACAGAAGGAAGAAACTTGGTGATCCAAGAACAATCACAAAAATTGAGGATAAAGACTTGGCACTAGGGTTGAGCGACCTTGACCTTTTTAGAGTCGAGCCGTGTTTCGCGAAACCCGACTATCTTAGAAGTCGAGTCGAGTGGAATCGGCCGATTATCGCGAAAAGTCGGGTATCGACCGAAACACGAAACCCAATGCAAGTCAATGGGGGAGCATAGTTGGCAGTGAGTGGAGGCCAGGAAAACACCTACACTGCCCATTTTAATGGCAAAAACATCCATTCTTGTTACAGAAGCTTGTCAATCGTAATTTAGCTTATAATAATTGGAAGGCATTTGAAATTGGGGGTCATTTGGCTAAAGTTGTGGGGGGTAGGGCTGGTTCAAGTAATTAGTGGGCCCAGTAAATCTGGACCACGTCATGGCAGTGGAGCAGGGAGAGGTAAGTATTTCAACTTTGCAAGTGCTGTGATCCTGAGCAAGCAGGGGGGGCCCACTCGTTGGCACAGGGCCCCTCAAAGTACAGCGGTGTGTTTGCACGGCGGGGGCGCCTCCCACCGGCAGCAACACTTTTGCGTACTATGAGAGGCCCTGTGCCAGTGACGTCGCCAACTAGTATTCCTCCCCCCACCTGATGAAGGAACCTGCACTTTCATCTGCACCTTCCTCTTTGTCCCCGTGTAAAGTGGTATGGTATGCGGGAAGGGGGACTTGACTTTCAGCAGGGTCACTATCTTGCAGTGTAGCGTGCACGGGAAATGTTGCGTTATGGGTCAATGTACCAGCAGACTCATCTATCACTGGCTGGGCAATGGGCAGGATGAGGAGGAAACACAGATATAGGCCCAAAGAATAAAGTGGGCTAAATGCAGTTCAAAATTGGTAACACAGGAGTAACCAGGGTGCATTGCAGTGGAGGACAACTGGAATGAGAGGCTGACACAGAGAGTAGGCCCAAATCAGTAAGTAGTCGAAATGCAGTTCAAAATTGGCAACAGTAGTAAACAGGCGGCACAGCTTTGTTCACTGGAGGAGAACAGCAAGGAGTGGCAGACACCGATAGTAGGCCCCAACCCAACTAGTACGCCAAATGCAGTTGTTCCATTTAACCACTATTTAACAAGAGCCTGAAGATAGAAGCTCAGGAAAGGCAACCTGGAGAACACCTTGGAGCGGAAGACACCGTCTCTACACCCCATGCCCAATTTGTAGGCCTAATGCAGTGTAGTTTCCAACAACTACTAAACGAGAGTCGGAAGACCGAAGCAATGGCGAGGAAACCTGGGGAACACCTTGGAGTGTAACACACCGTTTCTCTACACACCATACCAAATTTGTAGGCCTAATGCAGTGTAGTTTGCAACAACTACTAAACGAGAGTAGGAAGATCGAAGCAATGTGGACGAAACCTGGGGCACACCTTGGGGCGGCAGACACCGTTAGTAGGCCCTACCAAAGTTGTAGACTCAATGCAGTTTT
Source organism: Ranitomeya imitator (assembly GCF_032444005.1). Lineage (NCBI taxonomy): Eukaryota > Metazoa > Chordata > Amphibia > Anura > Dendrobatidae > Ranitomeya > Ranitomeya imitator. The sequence goes on along the minus strand of NC_091286.1, from coordinate 399,716,986 downwards.
AAAATTCCTAGAGGCTGAAAACAAGACTATTGACGCTCAGCTTTTTTCAAAGGAACACAGCTGTATTGAGTGGCGCAGACAGACACAGGTAGTAGGCCTTAAACCAAAAATGTGGCTCACTGCAGTTTAAAAAAGGTTACATGGGTACACAGGCAGCATTGCTCTGGGCAGTGGAGGACAATTTCAATAGTGGACCGCAGACAGACTTTGTACGCCTACTATTAAAAAAAGGATGCTCTATGCAATTAAAAATAGGTTCCAGGGGTACACGGGCAGCAGGGGTCTGTCAGTGGAGGAGTAGTAGAAAGAACGGGCCGCAGACAGGCTTCGAAGGCCTAACATAATAAAATATTGGGCTGTAGGCACTTTTAAATAGGTTCCAGGGGTACACGGGCAGCAGTGGTCTGGTCAGTGGAGGAGTAGTAGAAAGAACGGGCCGCAGACAGGCTTCGAAGGCCTAACATAAAAAAATATTGGGCTGTAGGCACTTTTAAATAGGTTCCAGGGGTACACGGGCAGCAGTGGTCTGGTCAGTGGAGGAGTAGTAGAAAGAACGGGCCGCAGACAGGCTTTGAAGGGCTAACATAAAAAAATATTGGGCTGTAGGCACTTTAACATTGGTTCCAGGGGTACACGGGCAGCAGTAGACTGGTCAGTGGAGGCCTAGTGGAAGGAGGGACCGCAGACAGGCTTCGAAGGCCTAACATAATAAAATTAGGCTGTAGGCAATTTAAAATTGGTTCCAGGGGAACACGGGCAGCAGTAGACAGGTCAGTGGAGGCCTAGTGGAAGGAGGGACCGCAGACAGGTTTCGAAGGCCTAACATAATAAAATTAGGCTGTAGGCAATTTAAAATTGGTTCCAGGGGAACACGGGCAGCAGTAGACAGGTCAGTGGAGGCCTAGTGGAAGGAGGGACCGCAGACAGGCTTCGAAGGCCTAACATAATAAAATTTGGCTGTTGGAAATTTAACATTGGTTCCAGGGGAACACGGGCAGCAGTAGACAGGTCAGTGGAGGCCTAGTGGAAGGAGGGACCGCAGACAGGCTTCGAAGGCCTAACGTAATAAATTTGGGCTGTAGGCACTTTGAATTCTCTTGCAGGGGTACCCAGGCAGTGGGCACCATTGGTGTTGTCAACGGCGGCCGATTGTAACATAGTAACATAGTAACATAGTTAGTAAGGCCGAAAAAAGACATTTGTCCATCCAGTTCAGCCTATATTCCATCATAATAAATACCCAGATCTACGTCCTTCTACAGAACCTAATAATTGTATGATACAATATTGTTCTGCTCCAGGAAGACATCCAGGCCTCTCTTGAACCCCTCGACTGAGTTCGCCATCACCACCTCCTCAGGCAAGCAATTCCAGATTCTCACTGCCCTAACAGTAAAGAATCCTCTTCTATGTTGGTGGAAAAACCTTCTCTCCTCCAGACGCAAAGAATGCCCCCTTGTGCCCGTCACCTTCCTTGGTATAAACAGATCCTCAGCGAGATATTTGTATTGTCCCCTTATATACTTATACATGGTTATTAGATCGCCCCTCATTCGTCTTTTTTCTAGACTAAATAATCCTAATTTCGCTAATCTATCTGGGTATTGTAGTTCTCCCATCCCCTTTATTAATTTTGTTGCCCTCCTTTGTACTCTCTCTAGTTCCATTATATCCTTCCTGAGCACCGGTGCCCAAAACTGGACACAGTACTCCATGTGCGGTCTAACTAGGGATTTGTACAGAGGCAGTATAATGCTCTCATCATGTGTATCCAGACCTCTTTTAATGCACCCCATGATCCTGTTTGCCTTGGCAGCTGCTGCCTGGCACTGGCTGCTCCAGGTAAGTTTATCATTAACTAGGATCCCCAAGTCCTTCTCCCTGTCAGATTTACCCAGTGGTTTCCCGTTCAGTGTGTAATGGTGATATTGATTCCCTCTTCCCATGTGTATAACCTTACATTTATCATTGTTAAACCTCATCTGCCACCTTTCAGCCCAAGTTTCCAACTTATCCAGATCCATCTGTAGCAGAATACTATCTTCTCTTGTATTAACTGCTTTACATAGTTTTGTATCATCTGCAAATATCGATATTTTACTGTGTAAACCTTCTACCAGATCATTAATGAATATGTTGAAGAGAACAGGTCCCAATACTGACCCCTGCGGTACCCCACTGGTCACAGCGACCCAGTTAGAGACTATACCATTTATAACCACCCTCTGCTTTCTATCACTAAGCCAGTTACTAACCCATTTACACACATTTTCCCCCAGACCAAGCATTCTCATTTTGTGTACCAACCTCTTGTGCGGCACGGTATCAAACGCTTTGGAAAAATCGAGATATACCACGTCCAATGACTCACCGTGGTCCAGCCTATAGCTTACCTCTTCATAAAAACTGATTAGATTGGTTTGACAGGAGCGATTTCTCATAAACCCATGCTGATATGGAGTTAAACAGTTATTCTCATTGAGATAATCCAGAATAACATCCCTCAGAAACCCTTCAAACATTTTACCAACAATAGAGGTTAGACTTACTGGCCTATAATTTCCAGGTTCACTTTTAGAGCCCTTTTTGAATATTGGCACCACATTTGCTATGCGCCAGTCCTGCGGAACAGACCCTGTCGCTATAGAGTCACTAAAAATAAGAAATAATGGTTTATCTATTACATTACTTAGTTCTCTTAGTACTCGTGGGTGTATGCCATCCGGACCCGGAGATTTATCTATTTTAATCTTATTTAGCCGGTTTCGCACCTCTTCTTGGGTTAGATTGGTGACCCTTAATATAGGGTTTTCATTGTTTCTTGGGATTTCACCTAGCATTTCATTTTCCACCGTGAATACCGTGGAGAAGAAGGTGTTTAATATGTTAGCTTTTTCCTCGTCATCTACAACCATTCTTTCCTCACTATTTTTTAAGGGGCCTACATTTTCAGTTTTTATTCTTTTACTATTGATATAGTTCATTGTAATGAGTGTCTGCCAGTTAGTAGTCCCAAAAAATAAATACATGTTAATGTCTCGCATTACAAGAAAAAGAAAAACCAAAAGGGTGCAATCATTAGGTACAGGGGTGGGCTCCTCTGCGTAGTTTCAGACCTAGTAATTTGGCACAAAGTATTTACTTGGGTAAATATAGGACACTGCCCCTGACTATGTTAAGTACCATCATACATGTCAACACAATGGTATTGTCAGTGGCAGGAATTTACAGATGTCAGCGCATAGACTAAACATTGGTGGAACTGTGAGAGATAATTGTGCAAGTGGTATAGCAATGTTTGAGCTGGGGGTGGGGGAATTCTCTTGTGGCCGGCGGTACAGGCCCAGGGCCCCTCATGTTACAACAGTGTGTCTGACGTTGGGTGCGCACCACCACCGCCAGAGACACTTTATTGTACTATGAGGGACCCAGTGGCAGTGCCGTCGACCAAAAGCGTGCACACCCACCTCTTCAGACAAACGGCACTCTCACAGGTGCTTGCGCCAAGTGGCGATACCACGGCCCCGTGTTGGGAGTTTGGCCATTTAGGGAGGTGTAAACATGTCGTATGCTGGACAATCAGCTGCTGCAAATTACGAGATTGGTAAAGTCATTCAGAGTAATCCACAGGCAATACCTTTTCATAGGAAAGCTAGGTGTCGGCCGGGCAAGGTGGGGCAAAAGAATTCGAAATCCAGTTGTGGTTCATTTTAATGAAGGTTAGATCATCAACATTTTGGGTAGCCAGACGAGTCCTTTTTTCGGTTAATATTGAACCTGCAGCACTGAATACTCTTTCTGATAGGACACTAGCTGCCGGGCAAGCAAGCTCCTGCAATGCATATTCTGCCAATTCTGGCCAGGTGTCTAATTTGGATGCCCAGTAATCAAATGGGAATGACGGTTGAGGTAGAACATCGATAAGGGATGAAAAATAGTTAGTAACCATACTGGACCAATGTTGTCTCCTGTCACTTTGAATTGATGCAGCAGTACCTGTCCTGTCTGCGGTCATAGCAAAATCACTCCACAACCTGGTCAGAAAACCCCTCTGTCCAACGCCACTTCGGATTTCTGCACCTCTAACACTTCTGTTCTGCTGCCCCCTGCTGCTCGTGTGAGAACGATCACGGGCGCTGTGTGCTGGGAATGCCTGAAGCAAACGGTCAACAAGAGTTGATTGTTTGGTTGCTAATATTAGTTCCAACTTCTCATGTGGCATAATATTTTGCAATTTGCCTTTATAGCGAGAATCAAGGAGGCAGGCCAACCAGTAATCGTCATTGTTCATCATTTTAGTAATGCGTGTGTCCCTTTTGAGGATACGTAAGGCATAATCCGCCATGTGGGCCAAAGTTCCAGTTGTCAAATCTGCGGTTGTGATTGGTTGAGGGGCAGTTTCAGGCAAATCTACGTCACTTGTGTCCCTCACAAAACCAGAACCCGGCCTTTCCACGCCACCAATTTCCAGTGCCCCCGGGAAAGCTTCCTCATTAAAAATATACTCATCCCCATCATCCTCTTCGTCCTCCACCTCCTCTTCGCCCGCTACCTCGTCCTGCACACTGCCCTGACCAGACAATGGCTGACTGTCAACAAGGCTTTCCTCTTCCTCTGGTGCAAACGCCTGATCCTTTATGTGCGTCAAACTTTGCATCAGCAGACACATTAGGGGGATGCTCATGCTTATTATGGCTTTGTCTGCACTAACCAGCCGTGTGCATTCCTCAAAACACTGAAGGACTTGACACATGTCTTGTATCTTCGACCACTGCACACCTGACAACTCCATGTCTGCCATCCTACTGCCTGCCCGTGTATGTGTATCCTCCCACAAAAACATAACAGCCCGCCTCTGTTTGCACAGTCTCTGAAGCATGTGCAGTGTTGAGTTCCACCTTGTTGCAACGTCTATGATTAGGTGATGCTGGGGAAGGTTCAAAGACCGCTGATAGGTCTGCATACGGCTGGAGTGTACAGGCAAACGGCGGATATGTGAGCAAAGTCCACGCACTTTGAGGAGCAGGTCGGAGAACCCAGGATAAGTTTTCAATAAGCACTGCACCACCAGGTTTAAGGTGTGAGCCAGGCAAGGAATGTGTTTCAGTTGGGAAAGGGAGATGGCAGCCATGAAATTCCTTCCATTATCACTCACTACCTTGCCTGCCTCAAGATCTACTGTGCCCAGCCACGACTGCGTTTCTTGCTGCAAGAACTCGGACAGAACTTCCGCGGTGTGCCTGTTGTTGCCCAAACACTTCATAGCCAATACAGCCTGCTGACACTTGCCAGTAGCTGGGCCATAATGGGACAACTGGTGTGCAACAGTGACAGCTGCCGATGGAGTGGTTGGGGGTGCAAATGCCAACAGCCAACTGTTTCCTAGGCCGTGAGCTAGGCACAACTGTCCCGAAATTGATGTCCCCTGTGGACCCTGCATCCACCACATTCACCCAGTGTGCCGTGATGGACACGTAACGACCCTGGCCATGCCTACTGGTCCATGCATCTGTAGTCAGGTGCACCTTTGTACTCACAGATTGCCTGAGTGCATGGACGATGCGCTCTTTAACATGCTGGTGCAGGGCTGGGATGGCTTTTCTCGAAAAGAAGTGTCGACTGGGTAGCTCGTAGCGTGGTTCAGCGTACTCCATCAGGGCTTTGAAAGCTTCGCTTTCAACTAACCGGTAGGGCATCATCTCTAACGAGATTAGTCTAGCTATGTGGGCGTTAAAACCCTGTGTACGCGGATGCGAGGATAAGTACTTCCTTTTTCTAACCAGAGTCTCATGTAGGGTGAGCTGGACTGGAGAGCTGGAGATCGTGGAACTAGCGGATGTGCCGGTGGACATGGCAGACTGAGAGACGGTTGGAGACGGTATTGTTTCCGCCGGTGCCCTAGATGCAGTATTTCCTCCTACGAAACTGGTGATTCCCTGACCCTGACTGCTTTGGGCTGGCAAAGAAACCTGCACAGATACTGCTGGTGGTGCGGAAAATGGTGGCCTTACAGTGACGGAAGGGATGTAGCGTTGCTGACTAGCTTCATTGGCCGAGGGTGCTACAACCTTAAGTGACGTTTGGTAGTTAGTCCAGGCTTGCAAATGCATGGTGGTTAAATGTCTATGCATGCAACTTGTATTGAGACTTTTTAGATTCTGACCTCTGCTTAAGCTAGTTGAACATTTTTGACAGATGACTTTGTACGGATCAATTGGATGTTGTTTAAAAAAATGCCAGACTGCACTCTTTCGAGCCTCGGATCCCTTTTCAGCCATTGCAGACTGAGCTTTAACCGGATGGACACGCTGTCCTCCAACAGTTTTTGGCTTTGCCACGCGTTTTAGGCCAGATACGGGCCCGGCAGATGGAACCTGTTGCGATGTTGATGCCTGCTGCGGCCCCTCCTCCTCCGCTTCAGAACTACTGCCGCCGGCACCCTGTTCCCCCAATGGCTGCCAATTGGGGTCAACAACTGGGTCATCTATAACCTCCTCTTCTACCTCGTGCGCAACTTCGTCTGTGTCACCATGTAAGTCGGTGGTAGAGCGTTCGTGATGGGGCAACATAGTCTCATCAGGGTCTGATTCTGGATCAGTACCCTGCGAGGGCAATGTTGTGGTCTGAGTCAAAGGACCAGCATAGTAGTCTGGCTGTGGCTGTGCACTCCATGTTAGATTCAACTTGTAATGGGCATGGCCTGTTAACTGCTTCACTTTCTAAGCCAGGGACGGTATGTGTAAAAAGCTCCATGGAGTAACCCGTTGTGTCGCCTGCTGCATCCTTCTCTGTTGTTGTTTTTGCTGAAGAGGACAAGGAAGCGACTTGTCCCTGACCGTGAACATCCACTAACGACGCGCTGCTTTTACATTTACCAGTTTCAAAAGAGGAGGCAAAAGAGCTAGAGGCTGAATCTGCAAGGTAAGCCAAAACTTGCTCTTGCTGCTCCGGCTTTAAAAGCGGTTTTCCTACTCCCAGAAAAGGGAGCGTTCGAGGCCTTCTGTAGCCAGACGACGAACCTGGCTCCACAGCTCCAGACTTAGGTGCAATATTTCTTTTACCACGACCACCTGATGCTCCACTACCACTACCATCATTACTAGCTGACAATGAACGCCCACGGCCACGACCTCTTCCACCAGACTTCCTCATTGTTTTAAAAACTTAACCAAAGTAACGGTATTTGTTGCTGTCAAACAACTTACACGGTGAGCTATAACTTCAGTATGATTTCGATATCCCTTTACAGGTTGGTGAGACCGCAAGGAAAATCAGGAACAATGTTACACACTCTGTTTTCTGTGGCACCAAATCAGAGAGATGCCACACACGCAGGACTGTCACTCAAGCACAAATGTCAATATTAATCTCCCACTGTATTTTTTTTTTTTTTATTTCAGGGAGAATTTAGAAAGCAAAAAAAAAATTGCCTTTCTATGGCCCAGTGCCCACTATTTGAGAGAGAGAGATGGCACACCCAGGAGTCAAGACTGGCACACAAGCAGAAAGGGCAATATTTATCTCCCACTGATTGATTTATTGATTTTTTTCAGGTAGAATTTAGAAACCAAATCAACCAAAAAAATTAATTGGCTTTCTATGGCCCACTGAGTGAGAGATGGCACACACAGGAGTCAGGAGTGGCACACAAGCCCAGAGGCCAATATTTATCTCCCACTGATTGATTTATTGATTTTTTTCAGGTAGAATTTAGAAACCAAATCAACCAAAAAAAAAAATTGGCTTTCTATGGCCCTCTATGTGAGAGAGATGGCACACACAGGGATGGCACTCTAGCAGAAATGCCAATCTTAATCTCCCACAACTTATTTTTTGTAGGGAGAATTAAAAAAATAAAAATAAAAGGGACTGTCCTACAATTACTATCTCCCTGCAGTAATCTCAGCCAGGTATGGCAGGCAGCAATAAGGAGTGGACTGATGCACAAATTAAATAAAAAGTGTGGACAAACAAAAAATATAGCTGTACAGAAAGGAAGGAACAAGAGGATTTGTGCTTTGAAAAAAGCAGTTGGTTTTCACAGCGGCGTACACACAGCAATGCAGCTATCAGGGAGCCTTCTAGGGCAGCCCAATGAGCTACAGCGCTGAGAAAAGAAAAAAAAAAAGTAGCTTCCACTATCCCTGCACACCGAAGGTGGTGTTGGACAGTGGAAATCGCTACAGCACAAGCGGTTTGGGGGTTAATGGACCCTGCCTAACTCTATCCCTGCTTCTGACGAAGCGGCAGCAACCTCTCCCTAAGCTCAGATCAGCAGCAGTAAGATGGCGGTCGGCGGGAACGCCTCTTTATAGCCCCTGTGACGCCGCAGACAGCAAGCCAATCACTGCAATGCCCTTCTCTAAGATGGTGGGGACCAGGACCTATGTCATCACGCTGCCCACACTCTGCGTTCACCTTCATTGGCTGAGAAATGGCGCTTTTCGCGTCATTGAAACACGACTTTGGCGCGAAAGTCGCGTACCGCATGGCCGACCCCGCACAGGGGTCGGGTCGGGTTTCGGCGACTTTTGAAAATGAACGACCCGTTTCGCTCAACCCTACTTGGCACTACCTTGGATTGAGTTGACTTCTATTAACCAATGAAGGTTATGTTTTCTGTGATTACACTGCACTATCTTATTCCATGAGGAGATGCTTAGCCGTTGAGAAAGTATTCCAAACATTCTCCGGCCTGTAGAAGCACTAGTGAGTGCTACTCCTGAAGATATTACAGTTACAAGTACATCCTCAGATAACACTTATGCAAACTACAGGTATGGTGTATCTGTCAAAAGCTGTGAGAACACCTGATACCAGATCATTTGACGATATGGAAATGCATTAGGTGCCACAAACCTTGTGGACAAAGGGAAAAACTGATGTAGGGTGGCTCCCCATACCTTCGGTCATGATTAAATTAAATATTGGAGCCACACCTCTATTTTTAAAGTAGTATCCCTTAAGCTCAGCCCAATCAATGGCCTTAACTAGGTATATAAGAGAATATTCCCAGGCAGGAGCTCTGGTGCAAAAGACCTCCCCCTGTAACCATCTTCTTGTATCCAAAGTTGTATTACTATAGACAGAAGGTGACATTTTCAGGCGACTGTGTTTCTGAAGCTGCTAGACACCTGACTGAGAAAAAAGCAAACAGTCCAAAATCTTCTCCCAACATAGATCACACCAAGTTACGCACCTTTTGTGGCTTGTGTCTTATTGTAGGCCTCATACAAGGTCAGCCTATCAAATTAGGTAAACTCTTTATAATTGTTTGTCATCAGAATCTATTGATCTCATCCAAGAAGCCATTGACTCATTTTATTCTTTCAAATTATTTATTGTATCAGCCCCCAGCCCTAGACATTCTAAGCTGTGATCAGCCATTTTCCTTGTTCTGCATGTAATAAGCAGGTCATGTTACATCAGTCTTTGCACAACCACATGGTGATAGAAAACGACACTGGCTAAAATTTTTAATGAGATCTGGGACAATAAACATACAGCACAATACGTCTCTCATAGAGGACAAGAAAGGAGAAAAGCCCCAGGTCTGTTTGATCTACACACACAATCCAATATCTTCCAGGATTATGCCATATTTAGCCCTTGAAACCCAAGGAGGTTATGATTTATGACAGCACACTCCATACAAAATGAAACCTGGATTAAATCCAGGTTTTGGGGAAAGAGTGTTCCTCATGAAGTGTCTGTCGCGCTGACAGTAGCCAGATGGGTAACTGACCCCTGGTTCCATCTAACTATAACATGACCTGGGGAACAGAGGTGATGGAGGGAATATGATCCAAATGTAGAGAGACTGGTCACCAAAACACAGACTGGGATCCCTCGCTCAGGCTCTATTCCCCATAGTAGATTGTGGTTCAGTTTTCCACACCCTGGTGTCAGTGCATGTGGTGAGGATAACAATTGATTCTGCAGATATTATTCCATATATGCAGATATTATTATTTTATCTATTACTCAATGTTGCTGTAAAAAGAACTGAGATATGTATCACCAAGGTTCTTAAATAGTGCATGATTTACGAAAGGTTTTAGAGGATTGAGAAGGGTTAAGCTTTTACTATTCTCATATTTTGTCTAGTATTTTCTTAAATTCTATGCAGTGTTTTGAGAACTAATCTCTGAGAAAGGGAGTGAAGAGGATTTGTTGGAGTTTCCCATTGGAATTTTGCATGGCGTCTTATTTTGTCTGCAGTGGTACAAGCAGCCTTCTTAATGGCACATTGCACAGTCCCCAATGACTAGCCCAGCCCCTAAAATGAGCGCAACTGATGAAACTTTGTGTCCGCAGGCTCTGCCACTGATGACGTTGCATTTGAGTATCCTAGCATGCACTGGAGGTTCTCAAACAAAGCGCCATCAGAAAGGAAGTAGGGGAAAAAAAATAGAAATGTAGTTAGATGGTGTAGTAAGGGACCGGTAGGGAATTTTTAATGCAAGTATATTAGAAAATAGTTTGGATTATGGCATCGAATAGATAGGGATATAGAATGAAAATGACTTTGCTTTTGGACAACGCCTTTAAGGTTTCTGCATGTAAATACAAATTTTACCTAGTAATAACACCTTTATATCATCTGTAAAAAAAATCTTCTTGTTGATGTAGCCTATAGATAGATGCTAAACATGTTTGATCTTAAAACTTCTTTAATGGCTTTTTGATTTTGTTTGACACCTTGTATAAACAATGATATATACATATGTATATCTGTAAATATATATTTGCGTCTAGTTGTGGCATTGGTTTGATACAATACTTGCCTGTTAACATTCTACAAAGTGTTCTTTACCTGAACCTGTAAGCGTCAACAGAACATAAACTGTACAATATGTACTATATATACTTGTTCTCCCCTCTAAACATAAACTATGGGGATCAAAGATATATCGCAATGAAGCAGATTTCACACAGATAATGGGAAAAGGCTCTTGAAAGCATAACACCAGCCAGGGGCTGGAATAAACCTAATTGATCTTTTACTTAGTATTGTTTTGACAGTTTAAATTTGGATTTTGGCACATTATTGTACTTATCTAGTGAGCTATAATTCTACACAGTAACATTACAGTATTTGCATTTACAGGGTGACTTTTCAACTACTGTAATTATTTTGTTATACAATCCAATATTTTTTCTTATAAATGGATTATTTATTATTACTTTTTTAGTTCACTTTCTTCTTAAATTTAACAATACGGTCATACAAATAAATGATCCTGGTAAGGCACTCTGAAAGCCTCCATGATTTTAACTCATAAAAGGATAAGGCTATGTCCACACGTTGGGTTTCTTCAGAGTTTTTTTGCTGCATTTTTTAATGCAAATTTTAAAGGGACTCTGTCACCTGAATTTGGTGGGCTATGTAAATGCCCTGTTTTTGGTCCGATGGGCGGTGTTTCTTCTTTTTTCCTCCACTCCATCCTTCCCCGCTGTCCGCAATGTTTTCCGGAATTGGATGGAGTACGTGTCCTCCATAGTTCGCGCGTGCGCAATGCAATCTTGTCTCACGCACGCGCAATATGCTTTGCCCATCTGCGGGGAAAGCTGAAAAGCATTACTGCGCATGCGCTGGCGCACTATGTTCCGGAAGTATTTCTCTGTGTTCCAGGACATAGTGCACCGTCGCATGCGCAGTAATGCTTTTCGATTTGCCCACAAAGCATTTTAACCCCTTCACGACATCCGCCGTACATGTATGGCGCTGCGGGAGGTGGATTCTCGCGTATATGTATGGCTTAAAGATCACGCTTGCACTTGGGGTGATGAAAAGTGGGTGTTAGCACTATGTGAGAGCTGAGACCATGCAGCAATGCCCACAATTGCAAGTGTTTAACTAGTCTGATGTCGCTGTCAATGGTTATGGAGAAAATGTGCACGCAGTCAAACAGCGCTCCCTCTGTTTCGAGTCTCGCCGTGTGGCTATGCAATACTGCAGAGCCATATTTGAGGTATTGCCATGTTCAGCAGAAATTGTGTGCTATTTTTACCCTTTTTCCCATGTTAAAATGTAAAATCTGTAGCTAACACAAAATTTTTGTAGTACAAATTTAGTTATGTTTTCTTCACCGCCCAATGCTATAAAATTCTGTGACACACATATGGTGTCAATATGATCACTGCACCCCTGGATGAATTCATGAGAGGTGTAGTTTGTAAAATCACGTCATTTATGTTAGAGTTCTACTGCTCTGGCACCTCAGTGGCTCTGCCAATGTTGCATGCAGGGCCAGACTGGCCATTGGGCACTTCTGGCAAAGTGCTGGTGGCAGTAGTGGGCCGCTCACCAGCGCCGAAAACCCCCCAGCGCCGACTCACCTCCCGTCAGGCCGCCACATTCAACTATACCGGCATCTATGACGCTGATACAGTTGAATGCAATGATGGAGGAGAGAGCGTCTGCTGTCGCTCCCTCTCCCATCATTCCCCGCTCTGCCTCTGACACTGCGGGTGCGTGATGATGTCATATCATCACGTACCTGCTGTGTGTGTCGGGCGGGCAGACTGCAGCTGCTGAGACCAGAGCCGGGAGCAGCGCGGGGCACGAGGAGAGGAGGGGAGAGCGTTTTTAATATATCAATGAGTGATAACTGGATTGTGGGGCTATTGGGGGGGGGGCTGAATTACATTCTATGGGGGCTGTGCTGTATTACATTCTATGGGAGGGATTTATTACATTCTTTTGGGGCTGGCTGCATTACATTCTATGGGGGCTGGCTGCATTACATTCTATGGGGGCTGTGCTGTATTACATTCTATGGGGGCTGTGCTGTATTACATTCTATGGGGGCTGTGCTGTATTACATTCTATGGGGGCTGTGCTGCATTGCATTCTATGGGGGGCTGGCTGTACTACATTCTATGGGGGCTGGCTGCATTACATTCTATGGGGGCTGGCTGCATTACATTCTATGGGGGCTGTGCTGCATTACATTCTATGGGGGCTGTGCTGCATTGCATTCTATGGGGGCTGTATTACATTCTATGGGGGGTTGTATTACATTCTATGGGGGGCTGTATTACATTCTATGGGGGCTGTATTACATTCTCTGGGGGCTACATTATATTCTATGGGGGCTGTATTATATTCTATGAGGAGGTGGGCTGTATTGCATTCTATGGGGGCTGTATTATATTCTATGGAGGGTCTACATTATATTTTATGGGGGGGCTGCATTATGCTCTATGAGGGGGCTACCATATATTATATGCAGGGGCTGCATTATACTATATGAGGGGGCTGCATTATATTCTCTGGGGGTTACATTATACTAAGGGGGCTACAATATATTCTGTGGGGTGGCTGCATTATACTCTGGGGTGGCGTCATTATACTATATGTGGGCTACATTATGCTGTATCGAGGACTATGGGGAATACATTATACTATATGAAGAACTATTGGGTGCATTATACTATGGGAAGTGAATTGTACTACATGGATGACAATGGCGGGGCATTATACTATATGGAGCACTATGAGGAGTGTATTATACTATATGGAGGACTGTGGCAGTACATTATACTATATGGAGGACTATGAGGAGTGTATTATACTATATGGAGGACTGAGGAGTGTATTTTAATATATGGAGGACTATGAGGAGTGTATTATACTATATGGAGGAGTGTATTATACTATATGGAGGACTGAGGAGTGTATTTTAATATATGGAGGACTATGAGGAGTGTATTATACTATATGGAGGACTGAGGAGTGTATTATACTATATGGAGGACTGAGATGCACATTATAATATATGGAGGACTGTGGGGTGTATGATACTAAACAAGCAAAATGTTGCCCATTCATCGAGTGATTGGATTGTTTATGTGGGAACAGAAATCCTTGTTCTCAGCAGCAGATCGCCGGGTAAACTGCAGATATGCTGCTGATAACATGATGCTGTATGGGGACAGATTGATCTAATTGTGATTGTTCTGTTCCCTTCATTCTTTCTCAGTTGGTGTAAAGAGGCCGAGAAACAAGTGAACGAATTCAATATTGTCGATCACACTCGTTTAGTGGCTTGAAATCAGCGCATGTAAATACAGCAGAAATGCTTTGCAGGGAGATGAGGCAAGGATGATGACAGTTGTAGTTAGCGCTATTCCCAGGCGTCGGGTGCTAACTACTGCTTTTCTCAGCTACCAAAGCATTTAATTCCGGTATGTATAATGATTTTTAGGGTTGATGTCAGCTGCGTAATGTCAGCTGCTATCAATCCCTGGTGTAAGTAATGGAGAGGTGTCTATCAGACACACCAACTACTAGCCCAGACCTGGCGAGATCCAGCGACTCTGAAAAGCGGTGACGGTAGTAACAATACCACTCTTCTCTAGCCTTTGGTCGTCTCATCCCTTCATTATCTACGAGATCCAGTTATGTAGGTAAAGTAGCGGCTTTTCTTGGTAATGCAACTAAAAGCAATAAACAGGACTGAGCTGTAATACTGGATACAGCCGTGGTTATATGTTAAATAGTCGTGTTACACTCCCCTCACTTCTTGTAACCTACAAGTGTACAAAGATATTATACAGTCACCATGTGACAAGTGGGCCTGTGTAGCTTCAAATGCCAGGGCTGAATTTTAGTCCCAGTCCGGCCCTGGTTGCATGGCACTCTCAAACCAAACTCTCTAGCAAAATATGCACTACAGTATGGTGATCTTTCCCTTCTGAGTTTTGCAATGTGGCTTAAAATTAGTTTTTGATTACATATGAGGTATTGACATGAAGAAATTGTGTAACATATTTTGTGGTCCATTTTCTCCTATTATTCCTTTTGAAAATTGAAAACTTGGGGCCAAAGTAACATTTTAGTGTAAAAATGGTAATTTTCCTTTGGCTAATCCCAATGTTATACTACACCACTAGATGTATTCATCAAGAGGTATAGTTTCCAAAATGGGGTCACTTGTGGTGGCTTCTGCTGTTTTTGCATGTCATGGGCTCTTCAAATGTGACATGGTATCTGCAATCTGTTCCCCCTAAAATTGCGCTCCAAAATTCAATTGGCACTCCTTCCCTCCCAAGGGCTACCGTGCACCTAAACAGTAGTTTAGTTTAGTCCATGGTGAGTGTGAAACACACCATGTCATTGTGAGAGGCAGAGCCAGGGCCGTAGTCGTGACTGAGTATATCTGGTTAAGCATGCCCTGGCCTCCTGTCACATATAAACAATGTCCCTTTTCTTGCATACCCTCTGCTGCACCCTATGCACTGCCAGGGTCCCATCAGGGCTGCTGAAGTTCGGCTGCTGGTGATGTTGAGCACAAAGAGACAGAATCCAATTCAAACTGTAAACGATTAACTTTACTTGGTTTCAATCACAGCACAACCACATCAGTTACAGCATTAACACAGAGCATGGCATCATTCACATATTTTGCTTTCCCTGTGTCTTCTCTTATTCCTTCCAGGGATTCCCCGGGTCCTACCGAACCGTTCGGTACTGCAGCATCCTCCCTCTCCAGCATGACTACTCTTAGAAGTTCCCTCGTCTGTTTAGACCGATAGCTGCCACATTATCAGAGTGACCTGCATCTTTATCCTGCTGCAATTCTTTAACTGTCATTTTCTGACTCACTGGCACTGGACGGCTGGGCCCTCTTCATAGGACGCTGCGTATCTGCTATGCTGTCCTGGGCTCTTAAGCCCTTCGGGATGCCTGGGGCTCCCTGGCCCTTTGAGCTGTCTCAGCTTCCAGTCTTCACTGAGCACCAAACAAGAAGTCTTATCTCACAGTGACCCCTCCTATGAGTTAGCTATACACTAAGGTGCCCCATCTAGTGTCCACCCTGGGGAACTGCACTTACCCTAATCTACGGTACTACTCTTTCCCTATAACAAAGTAATCCACATTGTATAGCAGCACACATGAACATATCAGCAATTACAGTTATATAAACATCCATATGTTATAATGAGAACCAAAATAAAGAAAATTGGCGCGCACTCGGTAATTTAAAAGAGCGAGGTGCCGATGTAATGGACTATAAAAGTCCTGAATATCAGAATAAATAGAATACTCTGCACTATCTGATAATTTATATTGCAATGATAATGAACATTTATTTATAGGACATTAAGCATAAGATTCCACAGTGTAGAAAGCGACCAAAAGCTAAACTGGCATTTTGACTCCTTCAGAGTCTTAATCATATAGTCGCTAGAACAAAACAAAAACATATATGTACAGTAGATACATCATACCAATAAACACAGCAGAATAAAAAATAAAAATAAAAACAAAAAATTGCCCCAGTGAAAACATGGTAACAGACAATATTCATCAAACACAATAGGCACCAATAGTATCACCAAGAGAAAAAAAATTTTTGGGAGGCATAATAAAGAAAAAGATGTTTTTATTTTTATAATGAGAACCAAGTCGGTTCTTAAAGGGGTAGGGGCAACCAACAGTCCTTAGAGCCCATTACATCACCAAACAGCACAGTGAGTATCTGTACCCCTATTTACAGGCCCACTCACTGATTCCAAGATTGAAGACACCTGTGATGCTAGTTAGTGGACACACCTTGATTTAACATGTGCCTTTTGTCACATTATTTTCAGAGGTAGCATCATTTCTGTCCAGGCCTATTTCAGGAGTTTTATTATTTTTTAAATTATGTGGAAGCATGGTTGAAAAGCAATGTCTGACTTTCATTTGTTCATTTATATTTTATTTATTATTACTTTTGTCATATTCAAGTTATTTCTGTGACCATTGTGGGTTTTTCTGTCATTAAACGAGGGTACCAACAATTTTGACCACGCTGTTGAGAAAGTATTCCAAACATTCTCAGTCCTGTAGAAGCACTAGTGAATGCTACTCCTGAAGATATTACAGTTACAAGTTTCTCTGCAGATAACACTTATGCGTCAACAGGAATGGTGTATATGTCAAAAGCTGTGAGAACACATGATACCAAATTATTTGAGGATATGGAAATGCATTAGGTGCCACAAACCTTGTGGGCAAAGGGAAAAACTGATGTAGGGTTGTTACGCCCCAGGGTCCTGGTTATCACAGTAGCATTGCTTTCCTTGGAAGTGATGAAGGATTCCTTTTGACAGGTAATCAGCACATACAACACCATTCTGACTCCAAGCCAGAAGGGGAGCTCTACACCCGACTTCGGGGGAGAGCTGCTCTCTCTGGTCGGGAGAAGTTAGTCGCTAGGCATTTGCTAGGCAGTTGGGAAGAGTTGACAGTTGGTGCCAGACAGCAGACTGGAGCAATCTGAGGCAGAAGGACGGGTGAGGGGCCGTACAGCCTGAGGTGCTGTAGCTCCTAGATAGCGAGATACAGAAGGAAGAACAGCCTTAAGCTAACATGGCAGAGAGCGAAGCACAGGAGAATGACAACAAGGGAGAATAGCTGGGACTGGGCTACCTCCCTGATAGAGCGCAGATACCAGTAACCAGAAGACCGAGGTTGTGTTATACTCTAGGAGGCACAGCAGAAACCGGTAGGACAGCTAAACTACGCGTAACCTGTCCGCCCTAATGCCCAGGAGACACAGTGACACATAGAGCCCGGGTCATGATAGAGACCCTGTAAAAAGGCTCGAGTCACGTGTTGTTAGGGCTAGCGGAATGCACCGAGTAATAGGTAGGTAGCTACAAGGTGCGTTAGAAGCCCGGGGTTCACCATGCAGAGATATCTGCTGCTACGTAATGGCGGATGGACTCTGAGCTCACACGTGGGTTAAGCTTCACCCCGTGTGAACTGTGTTGTGAATTCCGCTCTTGGGCTCCCTCCGGTGGTTGTAAGTGGCACTTTTGTGAGTTCTGCTCTTGGGCTCCCTCTTGTGATTTCAAGTGGTATAGCTGCTCCTTGGAGCTAGCTGTCATCAGCTGCCTCCACTTATCGTCTCTTCTTCTCTGCTATTTAGGCCTGGCTCTTTCCTTCAGCCAGTGCCACTTGTAAATGGTTCCTGGTTGGATTCACATCTCTTTGGATTTCCCTGTTATCCTGACCAGTTCAGCAAAGCTAAGTTTTTGCTTGCTCTTTTCTGTCCATAGATTGTGGACTTATCCGTTCTGTGCTTTCTTTGTTTGTCCAGCTTATCAGTATGAATTAATTCTGTCTTGCTGGAAGCTCTGGGAAGCAGATTTACCCTCCACACCTTTAGTCAGGTGTGGAGATTTTTGTAAACTCTGCGTGGATTTTTTGTAGTGTTTTATACTGACCGCACAGTATTCCATGCTGTCCTATCTATTTAGCTAGACTGGCCTCCTGTGCTTATCCTGATTTCATTCTGTGTATGTCTTTTCCCTCTCCACTCACAGTCATTATTTGTGGGGGGCTAATCTATCCTTTGGGGATTTTCTCTGAGGCATGATAGCTTTCCTGCTTCTATCTTTAGGGGTAGTTAGCTCTTAGGCTGTGACGAGATGCCTAGGGAGAGTTAGGAGCATTCCACGGCTACTTCTAGTGTTGTGTTGAGCTTAGGGACTGCGGTCAGTACAGTTACCACGTCCTTCAGAGCTCGTTCCATGTTGCTCCTAAACCACCAGATCATAACAGAACTGGTAGCGAACTCTGTTGCCTCACAGAGTCGCGCTGTACACAAAACTAATACCCTAACTAGGGTTGTGCTTGCTCTGGAACTCTTCTGTGCTAACCGCACACATGAAGGAACCAGATGCTAAGCCAAGGCTAATTGCCCCCACTGACACTAGCTGCCTGCCTGAGTGTACAGTCCCAATGCTAACAGCTTCAGACCACATAAGAACAGAGTGGTATCGTATCCACTGGCATAAGCCAAAACACATTTGATACTAGCGCATGGCCGTGCGGCCATGCGAGCCTTATATAGCTGCAGCAAGTAAAAGACCTTCCTAGAAGGACCAATGAGAGACTGCCATACCTGAGCGTGTGACCCTAAATCTCCACTGAGAGATCTTGCCCTGGGCATGCTCAGTGTGTGCAAAGCAGGACTTAGTCCTAGCACCTACAGGACCTTCCTGAAAGGACCAATGGACTTAGGTGCCGTATCTGACCATGTGACCCTCGATCTCCACTGAGAGATCTTACTCAGGGCATGCTCAGAACGTGAAAAGCAGGACTTAGTCCCAGAAGCGTCTGCTCACCGCTGCCCAGCACTGACTTCAATGGCAGAAGCAGGAAAAGCAGCAGTAACTCTTTGTACAGAGTGGGATTGAGCAAGACGCTGCCTGGCAGAAACAAAACGTCGTAAATATGTGACCAGAGTCTGATTGACCCTCTCTACCAACCGATTCGGCCCGGGATGATATGCGGAAGAGAGATTTAACTCACTGCTGAGAAGACGACCCCGGTCACTGACAATTTTGTCCGGCATGCTGTGTAGGCGGAAGATGTGTTTTATGAACAACACTGCCAAGGCCCTGGAGCAGAACAATATTGTATCATACAATTATTAGGTTCTGTAGAAGGACGTAGATCTGGGGATTTATTATGATGGAATATAGGCTGAACTGGATGGACAAATGTCTTTTTTCGGCCTTACTAACTATGTTACTATGTTACTATGTTACTATGTGGAAGCGGCACCAAATGCACCATTTTCGAGAAATGATCGGTAATAACCCAAATGATGGTACAGCCACGAGACTTGGGCAAACCCACTACAAAGTCCATCCCGACCATCTCCCAGGGCCTGTCTGCCACCGACAAGGGATAAAGCAAGCCAGCTAGCCGTTGTCGAGGAGACTTATTTTTGGCGCAGGAGACACACGCCAGAACATAATCTCTGACATCTCGGAGCATATGCGGCCACCAGTACGTCCTCGCCAGCAGCTCAGATGTCCTCTTTGTCCCAAAGTGTCCACCCACCCTGGACGAATGAGCCCAAGAGAGAACGTCCGGTCGCAAATTTTTGGGCACAAAACTCTTGCCCGGAGGCACAGACTCTAGCGACACCGGAGCTACGGTTCTCAGGCTCTCAGAAGGGACAATAAGCCGAGGCTCTCATTCCTCCTCCTCAGATGATACAACAGAGCGAGAAAGGGCGTCAGCACGAAAGTTCTTCTCCCCAGCGAGAAAATGGAGGGTGAAGTGGAACCGAGAGAAGAACAAGGACCATCTGGCCTGGCAAGAATTTAGCCGCTGGGCTGTTTGCAAATATAGCAAATTTTTGTGGTCAGTGAAGACTTGAAAGGGAAAATGAGCCCACTCCAAGAGATGTCTCCACTCCGAAAAGGCCAACTTCATCGCTAGCAACTCCCTGTCCCTGATGGTATAATTCCTCTCCGCTGGTGTGAAGGTCTTGGAGAAGAAGAAGCACGGATGCTTCCGACCTTGAACATCCTTTTGGAAAAGGAATGGAAGAGGCATCCACCTCCATTATAAATGGCTTATCCACATCGGGACGATGTAGAATGGGAGCACTAGCAAAATGAGACTTAATAGAAGAAAAGGCCCTGGAGACCTCTTCAGACCACAATTTGGGATTTGCTCCCTTCTTGGTGAGGGCTACCAAGGGAGCTACCAAAGTTGAGAAGTGGGGAATGAACTGGTGGTAATAATTAATGAACCCCATAAAGCGCTGCACCGCCTTAAGAGAATGGGGCTCTTGCCAGTCCATCACAGCCTGTAGTTTGGCAGGATCCATAGCCAATCCCTGGGCGGAGATAATATAGCCCAGGAATGGTAAAGACTCCTGCTCAAACATACACTTCTCCAACTTTGCATAAAGAGAGTTTGCCCGTAGAATGTCGAAGACTCTGCCAACAGCTCTCTGGTGGGAGTCAATATCTGGAGAAAAGATGAGAATATCATCCAGATAGACTATGACCGAGGTGGAAAGCATATCCGGAAGATGTTGTTGACAAAGTCTTGGAAAACGGCTGGGGCATTACAGAGCCCGAAGGGCATCACCAGATACTCATAGTGCCCATCTCTGGTGTTAAACGCCGTTTTCCATTCATCCCCCTCACGGATGCGAATCAGGTTGTAAGCACCCCGCAGATCTAGTTTAGTAAACACCCTTGCTCCCTGAAGCCTATCGAAGAGCTCAGATATCAAGGGCAAAGGATACTTATTCTTAACGGTGATGGCATTAAGACCCCTGTAGTCTATGCATGGACGCAGTTCTCCATTCTTCTTCTTCTGCACGAAGAAGAACCCAGCCCCAGCAGGTGACACTGACTTCCTGATGAACCCTCTTGCCAGATTCTCTTGAATGTACCGAGACATTGCCTCTGTCTCCGGGAGAGATAACGGATAAACTCGACCCCGGGGAGGCTCAGCACCAGGCAAGAGATCAATAGAACAGTCATAGGGGCGATGGGGCGGAAGGGTCTCCGCCGCCTTTTTGGAGAACACGTGTGCATAAGGCCAATATTGCTTGGGGAGAGAGGATAGATCTGCGGGTACCTCTGTAGTAGCAACCTGAACGCACTCCCTCTGACACCTACCCCCAAAAGATTCACCCCATCCCAGAATTCTGCCTGAGGACCACTCGATGTGAGGAGAGTGGTACCATAGCCAAGGTATCCCCAAAAGGACCTCATCAATTCCCTCAGGAATGACGAGCAGAGATATAATCTCCTGATGGGATGGCGACATGGACAGAGTAAAAGGGATGGTCTGGTGTGTTATCTGTGAGGGCAGCGTCGACCCATTCACCATTCGTACCGTTACTGGTTGAGCTAGCATAACCAGGGGTATTGCGTGACGTTGGGCGAAGGCAGAAGACATAAAATTGCCCTCCGCCCCAGAATCCACGCAGAGCTCTACCGAGTGGGAGGATGAGCTTATAATAATTGTCCCCTTAAAGGACAATTTGGAGGCAAACATCGCCGTGTCTAGTGTACCTCCACCTACTACCACTAGACACTGACGTAAGATGTCCTGACTGCTGGCAAGCATGACAGACCTTGAGTGCACAAGTGGTCTGGGACTTAGATCCCGCTCGTGACACTTCCATGGCCTCATGTGACTCAGGAACCTGGACCGGAGATTCCAGAGGTTTGACGAAGGTGGGAGCCAGCCGAAACCTCTGCCTACACTGGGCTCGCTCTAACCTCCGCTCGTTAAAATGGAGGTCAATTCGAGTAGAGACAGTTATTAACTCCTCCAGTGTGGCAGGAATCTCCCTAGTGGCCAGAGTGTCCTTAACGTGATCAGCCAGGCCCCTCCAAAATATGGGGATAAGGACTTTATCCGACCACTCCAGCTCAGAAGTATGAAAGCAGATGGAAAAATGGCTGACCAAGGACTCACCCTGAGTTAGTGCCAGCAGTTGGAGCGCCGTGTCATGTGTGACTTGAGGTCCTAAAAAGACCTGTTTCAGAGTGCTCAGGAACAGTGGAGCACTCTGCACCACATGATCACCATGCTCCCACAGCGGCGTAGCCCATTCCAACGCCCTGTCCAACAAGAGAGACACAATAAATCCCACCTTAGCCCGCTCTGTAGGAAAACGTGCAGCCAGGAGCTCGAGGTGAATAGAGCACTGACTCACGAATCCCCTACAAGATTTGCTATCTCCAGAAAATTTTTCTGGCAGCGGGAGGCGAGATAATGTCGGAACAGGGGTGGCAGTGGACAAGGTTGCTGCAGCCTGTACAGCAACTGCGGTAACATCCACAGCTGAGGTTGAGCTCTCGAGAGCCGCCAAACTACCCTCCAGCTGCTGGATATACTGCAAAGATTGCTGAATGTCCGCCATTTACTAGCCAGACCCTGGCACTAGTATTCTGTTAGGGCTAGCGGAATGCACCAAGTAATAGGTAGGTAGCTACAAGGTGCGTTCGCAGCCCGGGGTCCACTATGCAGAGATATCTGCTGCTAAGTAATGGCGGATGGACTCTCAGCTCACACGTGGGTTAAGCTTCACCCCGTGTGAACTGGTAGCAAGCTCTGTTGCCTCACAGAGTCGCGCTGTACACAAAACTAATACCCTAACTAGGGTTGTGCTTGCTCTGGAACTCTTCTGTGCTAACCGCACACATGAAGGAACCAGATGCTAAGCCAAGGCTAATTGCCCCCACTGACGCTAGCTGCCTGCCTGAGTGTACAGTCCCAATGCTAACAGCTTCAGACCACATAAGAACAGAGTGGTATCATATCCACTGGCATAAGCCAAAACACATTTGATACTAGCGCATGGCCGTGCGGCCATGCGAGCCTTATATAGCTGCAGCAAGTAAAAGACCTTCCCAGAAGGACCAATGAGAGACTGAGATACCTGAGCATGTGACCCTAAATCTCCACTGAGAGGTCTTGCCCTGGACATGCTCAGTGTGTGCAAAGCAGGACTTAGTCCTAGCACCTACAGGACCTTCCTGAAAGGACCAATGGACTTAGGTGCCGTATCTGACCATGTGACCCTCAATCTCCACTGAGAGATCTTACTCAGGGCATGCTTAGAACGAGAAAAGCAGGACTTAGTCCCAGAAGTGTCTGCTCGCCGCTGCCCAGCACTGACTTCAATGGCAGAAGCAGGAAAAGCAGCAGTAACTCTTTGTACAGAGTGGGACTGAGCAAGACGCTGGGACAGACGTCTCCGCTGAGCAAGCTCCACTGCAGCAGGAGAAGAATGGGAGACCGCAGCGGAGATGGCCCGAGATTCCCCCTGTGCAGAGGCGGGAACTCGACCCCTAACACTTGTCATACAGGTTTGTGTCCCACTTAATTAAAGGACAGAGATAACTGAGAGGACCTTGCTAAGAAGCCATAGGCAGTAAGGGACTATAATACCACCGCACTAAGAGGAAGGCTTTTAACTCCACCTGGTAAATCTGGACTCTGAACTCGCTTCCAAGCTGGCCGGACCTTGCCTGTACCTGAGATCTGGTGCCCTGGAATGTGGCTGCCTGCTACCATCAATAAACCAGGTAAAAAGACTGCACAACTGCGTCCTTAGTTCTTTACTGCACCACTCACCATCTTCCATCTATTCATTGGGAGCCCTGTGGACCTACTTCACCTGGTGGAAGTTATACCATCTGACTGCCATAACAGCACCCCAGAGGACCCTTTTAAGCAGCGTTGGTCACCCCTCACTGAATACCACAGGTGGCATCACAAACTTTTATTATTCAACTAGCCCCTTTAAAGACCGTCCTTTTAACATGGGCACCCAGGGCCATGGATCGGCTTGCCGCCGCCGTGACACATCCCTTTAAGTACCGGACCCGGTACCGAGTACCCCATGGCCCTGGCGGGCATTCCAGGGTGGCTCCCCATACCTTAGGTCATGATTAAATTAAATGAGGGAGCCACACCTCTATGTTTAAAGCGGTATCCCTTAAGCCCAGCCCAATCAATGGCCTTAACTAGAGATATAAGAGAATACGCCCAGGCAGGAGCTCTGGTGCAAGAGACCTCCCCCTGTAACCACCCTCTTGTATCCAAAGTTGTATTGCTATAGACAGAAGGTGTCATTTTTAGGCAACTGTGTTTCTGAAGCTGCTAGACACCTGGCTGAGAAAGAAAACAAGCAGTCCAAAATCTTCCCCCCTACATAGATCACACACAAGTTACGCACCTTTTTGGGATTAGCGTGTTATTGCAGGCCTCATATAAGGTTAGCCTCTCAAATGAGGTCAACTCTTTATAAATGTCATCAGAGTAGTTTGATCTCATCCAAGAAGCCATTGATTCATTTTATTCTTTCAAATTGCTCATTGCATCTGCCCCCAGCCCTAGACATTCTAAGCTGTGATCAGCCATTTTCCTTGTTCTGCACGCAACAAGCAGGTCATGCTACATCAGTCTTTGCACAACCACAAGGTGATAGAAAACAACACTGGCTAACATTTTTAATGAAAACTGGGACAATAAACTTATACAGCACAATACTTCTCTCACAGAGGACATGGAAGGAGAAAATCCCCAGGTCTGTTTGATCTACACACACAATCCAATATGTTCAAGAATGATGCCATATTTAGCCTTACCCTTGAAACCAAATGTGACATGGTATCTGCAATCTGTTCTAGCTAAAATGGCGCTCCAAAATTCAATTGGCACTCCTTCTCTTCCAAGGCCTACCGTGCACCTAAACAGTAGTTTTCCACCACATATGGGGTATCAGTGTACTCGGGAGAAATTGCACAGCAAATTGTATGGTTCATTTTTCTCCTGTTACTCTTGTAAATTGAAAAATTTGAGGCAAAAGGAACATGTTTGTGGGAAAAATGTATCTTTGTTTTCATGGCTCAACCTTATAAAATTCTGTGAATCACCTGAGGGTTCAAGATGCTCACCACACTTCTAGAAAAATTCCTTGAGGAGTGTAGTTTCCAAAATGGAGTTAATTGTGGGGGTAGATTTCCACTGTTTAGGCATATCAGGGGCTCTGCCAATGCATCATGATGTCCGCTATTTATTCCAGACAATTTTGTGCTTCAAAAGTCAAACGGTGCTTCTTCCCTTCTGAGCCCTGCTGTGCGCCCAAACAGTAATTTTTCTTCAGCGTACTTAGGCTAAATTGCATAACAAATTGTGTGGTTTATTTTTCCTTTTATCCTTGTGAAAATTTGGGGCAAAATAAACATTGGTTGTTCATTTTGTTTATATAGCTTTCTGTCTGAACCCTCAGGACTCAGGTCCTGCTCGGCCCTTATCTATTTTTACATCTGCTGACACATAGTGAGGTGAACTACAAGAGTTAGGTACCATCCTGTATGGGG
Organism: Ranitomeya imitator; assembly: GCF_032444005.1. NCBI lineage: Eukaryota > Metazoa > Chordata > Amphibia > Anura > Dendrobatidae > Ranitomeya > Ranitomeya imitator. The sequence continues at coordinate 399,691,327 of NC_091286.1, read as the reverse complement.
TATACCTTGTTGTGGTGGGATGTTTTTACGCTTTTTTTGATCAAAACAGTTTTAACTAAGTACAATGTGTTGTTTACATGTACTATTATACTGTAATACGTCAATAAATACTAGTCCTCATTTTGTTTTTTATCCTAGGTTCTAATAGTTAAAGGGAACCTGTCACCAGGTTTGGCCGATACGAGTTACGGCCACCACCTTTTGGGGCTGATATACAGCATTCTATAATGCTGTATATCTGCCTCCAACCAGACCTGTAAGAGAAGAAAAATAACTTTTATGATACTCACCTGCGGTGCGGTCTGGTCTGAATGCTGTCGATCTTCTTGGTCCGGTGCCTCCAATCTGCTTATGATTGTCGCCCTCCTGCTTGCTTCGTGTGGGTGACTTGTCCCTGCATCATCCACACAGTCTCCTCGGCACCACACTCCTGCGCAGGCATACTTTATCTGCCCTGTTGTGGGCAGAAACAAGCAGATAAACACACACAGCTACAGGAGTACCTCATAATAAACATGGATCATAAATAAATATATATAGAGATGTAGAGGCAATCCATAACCGAAATGTTAGGACCATCAGGACCCACTGGAGTCAATAAGAAACACCACAAAGAAGACAGTGGAAAAATTAGCAGATATAAAACAATAGATCTTATTAATAATACACAAAGGTAATAGACAGGGATGGAGCTAAAACAAGTGGTGAACCATGTCACTGCACAAACGGTGGGAGACCGCACATAGTACCCGAGTGTCACAACGATAAAAGCTTAACACATATTGCTAATGTCAATATAAATGTAAACATCATGCTTATCATAACATACCTAGTGGTGTGTAACAGGGGCACATACAATCTCCCTCCCCGACGTGCGTTTCGGAAGTAAAACTTCCTTCCCCTGGGGGCACAGGCATACTTTATCTGCCCTGTTGCGGGCAGAGCAAAGTCCTGCAGTGCGCAGGCGCTGTGCCTCTCTGACCTTTCACGGTGCCTGCGCGCTGCAGGACTTTGCTCTGCCTACAGCAGGGCAGATAAAGTACACCTGCGCAGAAATGCAGTACTGAGGAGACTGTGTGGATGATGCTGGGACAAGTCATCCACACGAAGCAAGCAGGAGGGCGGCGATCATAAGCAGATGAGAGGCACCGGACCAAGAAGATTGACACCCCTCATACTGGACCGCCCCACAGGTGAGTATAATAAAAGTTATTTTTCTTCTCTTACAAACTGGTTGGGCGCTTATATACAGCATTATAGAATGCTGTATATCATCCCCGAAAGGTGGTGGCCTTACTTCACATTGTCCAAAACTGGTGACAGGTTCCCTTTAATAAGTGTAACATTTGTACATCTTGGCCATATGTTGTAATCAACCTTTATATAAATATGCGCGTTACATTCTGGTTTATAAGAGGTATGTGCATGTACAGCACTGTAGCCTAGCTTTATATATAATTGATGTGTTTTTGACCATAATGCAGAGAAATACTGTATTAAAAAAGTAAGGTGATTTACTCAAGTTATAAAACTACTAATGGCAGCAACAAATTATTGTACCAATACGTATATTTTCCAGCTGGTACATTTTAATCATTTCTTTAGGTTTAAGTTATCCGGCTCAGATTGACAGTCGGAATTTGAAATTGATCCTTTAGTAGAAACAGAAAATTCCTCTTGTCACTAAAGAGCATTTCTATGGTCTATTGGAAGTGAACATTTCAAGTTATTTTGTTTTGAATCTCCAACATAATTATAAGTAATTCACAGTATAGATGTCACTTTTCAATGATATCTCTGAAACATATGGAAACTCTGTGTGTCTCAAGCTCATTGCAGGAACGTTTCAGATTATTATATTGCAGTTAACTGTCCAGGGAAACTACAAAGCTGTAAGTGCATTACCTATTGTCAGCTTTCTGTCAACTAGATATATATGTCGTTATGTTCAATTCTAGCCCATTTCTAAATGCTCCAGGGCGAGAATATCAAAGAGATAAACATAACTTTCAAGTTATAACTACTTTCCACCTCCTTCTCAATGCCTTCTCATTTTCCTTCTTCATTTCTGGCATTTAACCAGATCCACCCACATTAATCAGGCAGGCGGATAATCTCTTCTTACTTCTCGAGTACTGTTTTCATTGCTGTGATGGTTCTGACAGCATTGCTCAACACAAGGTATTACTGCGCAATGGCAAGTACAAGTCTTGCAAATAAAAAAACACATCCATCTACTCTTCGCTGGGAGGCTATTCTATTCATCCATAAGCTTTTGTATAACGTAATATTGTGATATGGTCCCTCCACCTCCCATCCAACCCCAGGTCATGTCCTCTTGATCAAATACTTCTTTCGGCAAAAAAAGCTCATGCTGCAATACAGGTTTCTATTACATGAAAGAGAAAACAATATCTTATTATACCTGTGTTTTTATGGCTATAACACATAGAGTTTTATCTAAAAGCACTATTTCTTCCAAAAGGTTCTTGGAATTTTATTACCTCATTTGATACCAAGCGAGAAGTCAACATAGTCAATATATGTGCTGATGTCATGAGGCATAATGTAACGCTAAACACAAGTATACTGTGAGGTAAAGATAACTTGACTATTAAATAAAGCCAAAATACAGTCATATTATAGCAATACCTTTATATCACCAGTCCATTCTTTCATTACCGCGAAATCAGTGTTTGAATGAATAGGAAAATGTCTATGGTACATCTGAGGACTCTGTCACTCCCACTCTATTCCCAGCCCAGCACCATCTCCTCCTGCTATACTGACAGTCTCTATGTTGTGTGACTTCAGGCAAAGGAGCCATCAAACAGGAGGAGGCAGCGATGAATAGGGAATAGAACTGGAGTGACAGAGGCTTCAGATCTACCATAATTATTTGCATATCAATTGAAATGCCGATTTCTCAGTAACGGGTATTGCTGGTTGACACTAGTCACTATTTAAGGACAGGCTGTAAGGCAGGGTATTCAAATGTTGTGGGATCAGATACCAAAAATGCATGCAGTAAGCCAAGGGAAAAGACAAAGGTAAAGTCATGTCATGGTCCGAGGTCATTTTTATTTCACAACGTGCCCGTACCGACGCAAGTGTGAAAGTAGCCTTATATGGAGGAAGCTGGATTCCCAATTGAGTCTCTGCACTGTGGCCTCAGTGTTTCAGGCCTCTGCACCTATAGGTCATAATAACCCAGGTATGGTTAGGACAGTAATGTCTGCCTGGAAACGCGTGCATGTGCCTAGTAGTCAGTTAAGTAAATCTGGTGGTACAGATAAGATAAAGGTCAGTTTAAGGCTGCCGTCACACTAGCAGTATTTGGTCAGTATTTTACATCAGTATTTGTAAGCCAATACCAGGAGTGGGTGATAAATACAGAAGTGGTGCATATGTTTCTATTATACTTTTCCTCTAATTGTTCCACTCCTGGATTTGGCTTACAAATACTGATGTAAAATACTGACCAAATACTGCTAGTGTGACGGCAGCCTAATAGTAAGCCATGGCTCCCAACAATGTGTGCCTGGAACCGCTACCCCCAACCCATGTTTCACTGGTATATTGCTTCTTCAGGGGGCACTGTAAGAAGTGACATGCTGCAGTTTGCAAAAAATCAGCAGTTTTCAAAATCAGTCAGGAAAAAAAAAACAATGTGTGTATGAGATTTGTGAAATCGCATAGCTTTTGCTGGTATTGTAAAACGTAACCTGAAATTTGCATTTAACCTCTTTCTGACATGTGACATACTATCCCATCGAGGTGGGGTGGGCCCGTATGCCCACCGACGGGCTAGTACGCCATACGCGATCGACTGCGCTCACGGTGTGAGCATGGCCGATCGCGGCCGGGTGTCAGCTGACTATCGCAGATGACATCCGGCACTATGTGCCAGAAGCGGTCATGGACCGCCCCCAGCACATTAACCCCCGGCACACTGCGATCAAACATGATCGCAGTGTGCCGGCGGTATAGGGGAGCATCGCGCAGGGAGGGGGTTCCCTGCGGGCTTCCCTGAGACCCCCGGAGCAACGCGATGTGATTGCATTGCTGCGAGGGTCTCTTACCTCCTCCTCCCTGCAGCAGGCCGGATCCAAGATGGCCACGGCATCCGGGTCCTGCAGGGAGGTGGCTTCACTGCGCCTGCTCAGAGCAGGCGCCGGGAAGCCAGGAGAAGTGCACGTCAGATCGCTGATCTGACACAGTGCACAGCAAAGTGTCAGATCAGCGATCTTACACTATAACATGATGCCCCCCTGGGGCAATGTAATGGTGTAAAAAAAATATTTACAGGTGTAAAAAAAAATTAAAAAAATTTCCCCCCCCAAAAAAATATTCTTCCTATAAATACATTTCTTTATCTAAATAAAAAAAACAATAAAAGTACACATATTTAGTATTGCCGCGTCTGTAGCGACCGACCCAACCTATAAAACTATATCACTAGTTAACCCCTTCAGTTTGCACCGTAAAAAAAAAAAAAACGAGGTAAAAAACAACGCTTTATTCGTGGAATAACACGCGATTAAAAAGACTGATATAAATAACCATGGTACCGCTGAAAACGTCATCTTGTCCCGCAAAAAACGAGCCACCATATAGCATCATCAGCGAAAAAATAAAAAAGTTATAGTCCTCAGAATAAAGCGATGCAAAAACATTTATTTTTTCTATAAAATAGTTTTTATCGTATAAAAGCGCCAAAACATAAAAAATGATATAAATGAAGTATCGCTGTAATCGTACTGACCCGAAGAATAAAACTGCTTTAGCAATTTTACCAAACGCGGAATGGTATAAACGCCTCCCCCAAAAGAATTTCATGAATAGCTGGCTTTTGGTCATTCTGCCTCACAAAAATCGGAATAAAAAGCGATCAAAAAATGTCACGTGCCCAAAAATGTTACCAATAAAAACGTCAACTTGTCCCGCAAAAAACAAGACCTCAAATGACTTTGTGGACTCAAATATGGAAAAATTATAGCTCTCAAAATGTGGTAACGCAAAAAATATATATATTTTTTTTAAAAAAAGCGTCTTTCAGTGTGTGACGGCTGCCAATCATAAAAATCTGCTAAAAAACCCGCTATAAAAGTAAATCAAACCCCCCTTCATCACCACCTTAGTTAGGGAAAAATAAAAAAAATTAAAAAATGTATTTATTTCCATTTTCCAGCTAGGGATAGGGTTAGGGCTAGGGTTATGGCTAGGGTGAGGGTTAGGGTTAGGGGGTTAGGGTTAGGGCTAGGGTTAGGGTTGGGGCTAGGTTTAAGGCTACAGTTAGGGTTGGGGCTAAAGTTAGGATTAGGGTTTGGATTACATTTACGGTTGGGAATAGGGTTGGGATTAGGGTTAGGGGTGTGTCAGGGTTAGAGGTGTGGTTAGGATTACCACTGGGATTAGGGTTAGGGGTGTGTTTGGATTAGGGTTTCAGTTATAATAGGGGGGTTTCCACTGTTTAGGCACATCAGGGGCTCTCCAAATGCGACATGGCATCCGATCTCAATTCCAGCCAATTCTGCGTTGAAAAAGTAAAACAGTGCTCCTTCCCTTCCGAGCTCTCCTGTGTGCCCAAACAGGGGTTTACCCAAACATATGGGGTATCAGCGTACTCAGGACAAATTGGACAACAACTTTTGGAGTCCAATTACTCCTGTTACCCTTGGGAAAATACAAAACCGGGGGCTAAAAAATAATTTTTGTGGGAAAAAAAGATTTTTTATGTTCACGGCTCTGTGTTATAAACTGTAGTGAAACACTTGGGGGTTCAAAGTTCTCACAACACATCTAGATAATTTCCTTGGGGGTCTAGTTTCCAATATGGGGTCACTTGTGGGGGTCCAATTTCTCCTGTTAGCCTTGGTAAAATACAATACTGGGGGCTAAAATATAATTTTTGTGGGAAATTGTTTTTTTTTCACGGCTCTGTGTTATAAACTGTAGTGAAACATTTGGGGTTCAAAGTTCTCACAACACATCTAAATAAGTTCCTTAGGGGGTCTAGTTTCCAATATGGGGTCACTTGTGGGGGGTTTCTACTGTTTAGGTACATTAGGGGCTCTGCAAACGCAATGTGACACCTGCAGACCATTCCATCTAAGTCTGCATTCCAAATGGAGCTCCTTCCCTTCCGAGCCCTCCCATGCGCCCAAACGGTGGTTCCCCCCACATATCAGGTATCAGCGTACTCAGGACAAATTGGAAAACAACTTTCTTTTAGGGTCCAATTTCAACTGTTACCCTTGGAAAAATACAAAACTGGGGGCTAAAAAATAATTTTTTGGGAAATTTTTTTTTATTTTATTTGCACAGCTCTGTGTTATAAACTGTAGTGAAACACTTGGGGGTTCAAAGCTCGCACAACACATCTAGATGAGTTCCTTAGGGGGTCTACTTTCCAAAATGGTGTCACTTGTGGGGGGTTTCTACTGTTTAGTTACATTAGGGGCTCTGCAAACGCAATGTGATGCCTGCAAACCATTCCCTATAAGTCTGCATTCCAAATGGTGCTCCTTCCCTTCCAAGCCCTCCCATGTGCCCAAACGGTGGTTCCCCCCCACATATGGGGTATCAGCGTACTCAGGACAAATTGGACAACAACTTTTGGGGTCCAATTTCTCCTGTTACCCTTGGGAAAATACAAAACTGGGGGCTAAAAAATAATTTTTGTGGAAAACATTTTTTTTTATTTTTACGGCTCTGCATTATAAACTTCTGTGAAGCCCTGGGTGGGTCAAAGTGCTCATCACACATCTAGGTAAGTTCCTTAGGGGGTCTACTTTCCAAAATGGTGTCACTTGTGGGGGTTTCAATGTTTAGGCACATCAGTGGCTCTCCAAACGCAACATGGCGTCCCATCTCAATTCCTGTCAATTTTGCATTGAAAAGTCAAACGGCGCTCCTTCCCTTCCGATCTCTCCCATGCGCCCAAACAGTGGTTTACCCACACATATGGGGTATCAGCGTACTCAGGACAAATTGTACAACAACTTTTGGGGTCCAATATCTTCTCTTACCCTTGGAAAAATAAAAAATTGGGGGTGATAAAATCATTTGTGTGAAAAAATATGATTTTTTATTTTTACGGCTCTGCATTATAAACTTCTGTGAATCACTTAATGAGTCAAAGTGCACACCACACATCTAGGTAAGTTCCTTAGGGGGTCTACTTTCCAAAATGGTGTCACTTGTGGGGGGTTTAGGCACATCAGGGGCTCTCCAAATGCAACATGGCATCCCATCTCAATTCCAGTCAATTTTGCATTGAAAAGTCAAATGGCGCGCCTTCGCTTCCGAGCTCTGTCATGCGCCCAAACAATGGTTTACCCCCACATATGGGGTATTGGCGTACTCAGGACAAATTGTACAACAACTTTTATGGTCCATTTTCACCTGTTACTCTTAGTAAAATTGGAGCTGAAGTAAATTTTTTGTGAAAAAAAGTTAAATGTTCATTTTTATTTAAATATTCCAAAAATTCCTGTGAAACACCTGAAGGGTTAATAAACTTCTTTAATGTGGTTTTGAGCACCGTGAGGGGTGCAGTTTTTAGAATGGTGTCACACTTGGGTATTTTCTATCATATAGACCCCTCAAAATGACTTCAAATGAGATGTGGTCCCTAAAAAAATGGTGTTGTAAAAATGAGAAATTGCTGGTCAACTTTTAACTCTTATAACTCCCTAACAAAAAAAAAATTTTGGTTACAAACTTGTGCTGATGTAAAGTAGACATGTGGGAAATGTTACTTATTAAGTATTTTGTGTGACATAACTCTGTGATTTAAGGGTATAAAAATTCAAAGTTGGAAAATTGCGAAGTTTTCAAAATTGTCCCCAAATTTCCATTTTTTTCACAAATAATTGCAGGTAATATCAAAGAAATTTTACCACTATCATGTAGTACAATATGTCACAAGAAAACAATGTCAGAATCACCAGGATCCGTTGAAGCGTTCCAGAGTTATAACCTCATAAATGGACAGTGGTCAGAATTGTAAAAATTGGCCCGGTCATTAACTTGCAAACCACCCTTGGGCGTAAAGGGGCTAAAAAAAAGCACCGCAAAAATAATCTTCGACATAGGGCTCATACTCATATGCGAGAAAAATGGATGAGTGCAATCTGATAAAAAATCGGATTGCACTGTGGCCTATGTTATTCAATGGGGCTTCTCTGAGAATTGGCACATCTCAGAGCATATCTGCCCCCACCCGTTGGCTTTCCCTCTGCTGGTTAAGAAAATTATGTGGGAGCTCACATCATTTTTATTTTTTTTTAATTTTTTATTAATTAAATACTGTATGTGTACAGAGAGCTGCACACACGGTACTAATTGTATATTTCACTGCCAGCCAGGGTCGGCGTCAGCACCCGGCGCACCCGGGCAAATGCCGGGCCCTAGGGAGAGGGGGGGGCCCACTCATGCTGTCATAGATACAGCTGGGAGAGCACAGCAGGAGAACATGCTCTCTCCGCCCACAAAGTCACTGCTGGCTGCGTTCTCTTAACCCCTATGTGCCAGCTCTGACACAAGCATCTTCTCACTCAGTCAGTGCAGCCAGGCAGGCACATAGGGGTTAAGAGAAGGCAGCCAGTGTGACATTGTTTGTGGGCGGAGAGAGCACATTCTCTGCTCTGATCTCCGCCCCTGGCTGGCTGCAGTGCTGCTGAACTTATGAGGCAGATTCCGGAGGAGCTCCTACCAGTGCCTGAGTGAGTGCTATGGTATCCAGCAGTGGTTGCAGTTGGACTTGTGGCTCAGTCTGCTGCTGTCTGTCTCCGCTGCCTAAAAATGTGGGTGATGTCTGGAGGAGCAGCTGGTGGGGTGCAGCCTGCAACCTGCAGCTGCCCAGCTCACCCAGAACTCCAGAATACATGCATGTCCCACCCGAACCTGCAGCAGTGGGGTAGGAAGGGGTAGGAAGAAGCTTAACCCCTTCCCATCTGTATGAAGGTTATTGCTGAACCTTAAAGTTAACAATCCGACCCGCATAAATGGGGTTAACCAGATGCCAGGAGGAAGGGGAGCTGCTGCCATGGATAAAACTGAGCTGTGGGCTGTACGTTGGGGCCCCATGGCCCCAGGCTGGTGACTGGAGGGACTCTGCCCAGTGCTGGCATGTGGGTGATTTCTGCTCCGGAGTCTCAGCTTCTCTCCTCCACATCACACTGTGCAGTCACAGCAACATTGGTTGTCTCTGTCCAGGTCCCAGCAGCTGCCACCGCTCCCACCACGGACATGGCATCACTTAACCCTTCCCCTGCAGCCACCGGCAACAAATCCACATTATTCCTTGATTAAATCAGGTTCCAACCCAATAGAGGAGCAGACATTTCCTACTGCCAGTAGGGTCCGGGAGGGGGTGACATTGGCTGCCCTGCTACTCTGTAGTGTAGTGGGGGGTGACAAGTGTAACATGGGGTAACGATGACGGAGAAATGCACAGTATAATAGTGAGCGCGACAGAGGGCAGTGTATGGTATGGAGCAGTCAGGGGGTGGCTTAACAACTATTATAATCCTCAATGTGCTTGATCAAGAGGTGGTCAGAGTCATTTGTGTCAAAGCAGGACATTTTATAAAGTAAAAAGAACGAATTGTATTAAAATGATGTTCAATCACTGAAAAACTATACCATATGGTGTATTCTGACTTGGCCGTAATGTGGCCATACTTTTCTTTGACTAATGCAAAATCGTGGCAAAGGGTTGTTGTTGTGGAAAAAATGACATCATTTTGCCATGACTTTGCTGTAGTCTTTCCAATGAACAGTAACATTAGTGCCAAGCCAGAATCTACTGAGAGCAAATTTAATAAATGTGTGTTGGTAGCATGTAATTAAAGTACTTTATTCAGGGCTACTGCAGGGAGCCGTACACAATACAGAGTTGACTTCCAAGCAAAATTAGATTGCTCTGATTAGCAGAGAGGCAGCAGAACAGTGATTGAGAGTAGGGTTGAGCGACTTTTAGTTTTTTAGGCCGATTATTGCGAAAAGTCGGGGATCGACCGAAACACGAAACCCAATGCAAGTCAATGGGGGAGCATAGTCGGCAGTGAGTGGAGGCCAGGAAAACATGTACAGTGCCCATTTTAATGGCAAAAACATCCATTCTTGTTACTGAAGCTTGTCAATCTTAATTTACCTTATAATAATAGTAAGGCATTGGAAATTGGGGGTCATTCAGCTAAAGTTGTGGGGGGTAGGGCTGGTTCAAGTATTTAGTGGGCCCAGGAAATCTGGACCACGTCACGGCAGTGGAGCAGGGAGAGGTAAGTATTTCAACTTTGCAAGTGCTGTGATCCTGAGCAAGCAGGGGGGCCCACTCGTTGGCATTGGCACTGGCACAGGGCCCGTCAAAGTACGGCGGTGTGTTTGCACGGCGGCGGCGCCTCCCACCGGCAGCGACACTTTTGCGTACTATGAGGGGCCCTGTGCCAGTGACGTCGCCAACGAGTATTCCCCCCCCACCTGATGAAGGAACCTGCACTTTCATCTGCACCTTCCTCTTTGTCCCCGTGTAAGCTGGTATGGTATGCGGGAAGAGGAACCTGACTTTCAGCAGGGTCACAATCTTGCTGTGTTGCGTGCACGGGGAATGTTGCGTTATGGGTCAATGTACCAGCAGACTCATCTATCACTGGCTGGGCAATGGGCAGGATGAGGAGGAAACACAGATATAGGCCCAAAGAATAAAGTGGGCTAAATGCAGTTCAAAATTGGTAACAGGACTAACCAGGGGGCATTGCTTTGTTCAGTGGAGGACAACTGTAATGAGAGGCTGACACAGAGAGTAGGCCCAAATCAGTAAGTAGTCTAAATGCAGTTCAAAATTGGCAACAGTAGTAAACAGGCGGCACAGCTTTGTTCAGTGGAGGAGAACAGCAAGGAGCGGCAGACACCGATAGTAGGCCCCAACCCAACTAGTAGGCCAAATGCAGTCTAACATTAACAACTACTTAACGAGAGCCTGAAAATGGAATTTCAGGACAGGAAACCAGGAGAACAGCAAGGAGCGGCAGACACTGTTAGTAGGCCCCAACCCAACTAGTAGGCCAAATACAGTTGTTCCATTTAACAACTATTTAACAAGAGCCTGAAGATAGAAGCTATGGAGAGGCAACCTGGAGAACACCTTGGAGCGGAAGACACCGTCTCTACAACCCAGACCCAACTTGTAGGCCTAATACAGTGTTGTTTCAACAACTACTTAACACGAGCATGAAGATTGAAGCTATGGAGAGGCAACCTGGAGAACACCTTGGAGCGGCAGACACCGTCTCTACAACCCAGACCCAACATGTAGACCTAATGCAGTGTTGTTTCAACAACTACTTAACACGAGCATGAAGATTGAAGCTATGGAGAGGCAACCTGGAGAACACCTTGGAGCGGCAGACACCGTCTCTACAACCCAGACCCAACTTGTAGGCCTAATGCAGTGTTGTTTCAACAACTACTTAACACGGGCATGAAGATTGAAGCTATGGAGAGGCAACCTGGAGAACACCTTGGAACGGCAGACACCATCTCTACAACCCAGACCCAACTTGTAGGCCTAATTGTTGTGAATTCTGTGGCAGAGCTCCCTCCTGTGGTCACAAGTGGTACTTCGGCTGATTCTCTCTATGAGCTTCCGTTGGTGGAGGAGAGTGGTACTGCGGCTTCTGAGTTTCCTTCCTCAGGTGATGTGGTGAAGTCGTTAGGTGCTGCTCTATTTAACTCCACCTAGTGCTTTGATCCTGGCCTCCAGTCAATGTTCTAGTATAGGACTTGCTTCCTCCTGGATCGTTCCTGTGGCCTGCTGCTCTGCATAGCTAAGTTCCGCTTTTGTTATTTTTGTTTGCTGTTTTTTTCTGTCCAGCTTGCTTGTTTGATTTTTCTTGCTTGCTGGAAGCTCTGGGACGCAGAGGGTGTACCTCCGTGCCGTTAGTCGGTACGGAGGGTCTTTTTGCCCCCTTTGCGTGGTTATTTGTAGGGTTTTGTGTTGACCGCAAAGTTACCTTTCCTATCCTCGCTCTGTTCAGAAAGTCGGGCCTCACTTTGCTAAATCTATTTCATCTCTACGTTTGTCTTTTCATCTTATCTCACAGTCATTATATGTGGGGGCTGCCTTTTCCTTTGGGGTATTTCTCTGAGGCAAGGTAGGCTTATTTTCTATCTTCAGGCTAGCTAGTTTCTCAGGCTGTGCCGAGTTGCATAGGGAGCGTTAGGCGCAATCCACGGCTGCTTCTAGTGTGGTTGGAGAGGATTAGGGATTGCGGTCAGCAGAGTTCCCACGTCTCAGAGCTCGTTCTATGTTTTTGGGTTATTGTCAGGTCACTGTATGTGCTCTGACTTCTATGTCCATTGTTGTACTGAATTACCTTATCATAACACCTAATGCAGTGTTGTTTCAACAACTACTTAACACGAGCATGAAGATTGAAGCTATGGAGAGGCAACCTGGAGAACACCTTGGAGCGGCAGACACCGTCTCTACAACCCAGACCCAACTTGTAGGCCTAATGCAGTGTTGTTTCAACAACTACTTAACACGAGCATGAAGATTGAAGCTATGGAGAGGCAACCTGGAGAACACCTTGGAGCGGCAGACACCGTCTCTACAACCCAGACCCAACTTGTAGGCCTAATGCAGTGTTGTTTCAACAACTACTTAACACGAGCATGAAGATTGAAGCTATGGAGAGGCAACCTGGAGAACACCTTGGAGCGGCAGACACCGTCTCTACAACCCAGACCCAACTTGTAGGCCTAGTGCAGTGTTGTTTCAACAACTACTTAACACGAGCATGAAGATTGAAGCTATGGAGAGGCAACCTGGAGAACACCTTGGAGCGGCAGACACCGTCTCTACAACCCAGACCCAACTTGTAGGCCTAGTGCAGTGTTGTTTCAACAACTACTTAACACGAGCATGAAGATTGAAGCTATGGAGAGGCAACCTGGAGAACACCTTGGAGCGCCAGACACCGTTAGTAGGCCCTACCGAAGTAGTAGCCCCAATGCAGTTTTCAAATTCCTATAGGCTGAAAACCAGACTATTGACGCTCAGCTTTTTTCAGAGGAGGACAGCTGTATTGAGTGGCGCAGACAAACACAGGTAGTAGGCCGTAAACAAAAAATTTGGCTCAATGCAGTTTAAAAAAGGTTACAGGGGTACACAGGCAGCATTGCTCTGGTCAGTGGAGGACAATTTCAATTATGGACCGCAGACAGACTTATTACGCCTACAATTAAAATAAAGATGCTCTATGCAATTTAAAATAGCTTCCAGGGGTACACGGGCAGCAGTGGTGTGGTAAGTGGAGGACTATTGGAAGGAGGGACCGCAGACAGGCTTAGTAGGCCTAACATAACAAAATTAGGCTGTAGGCACTTTAAAATAGCTTCCAGGGGTACACGGGCAGCAGTGGTGTGAGTCAGTGGAGGACAATTGGAAGGAGGGACCGCCGACAGGCTTAGTAGGCCTAACATAACAAAAGTAGGCTGTAGGCACTTTAAAATAGGTTCCAGGGGTACACGGGCAGCATTGGTCTGGTCAGTGGAGGACTATTGGAAGGAGGGACCGCAGACAGGCTTAGTAGGCCTAACATAACAAAAGTAGGCTGTAGGCACTTTAAAATAGCTTCCAGGGGTACACGGGCAGCAGTGGTGTGAGTCAGTGGAGGACTATTGGAAGGAGGGACCGCCGACAGGCTTAGTTGGCCTAACATAACAAAAGTAGGCTGTAGGCACTTTAAAATAGGTTCCAGGGGTACACGGGCAGCATTGGTCTGGTCAGTGGAGGACTATTGGAAGGAGGGACCGCAGACAGGCTTAGTAGGCCTAACATAACAAAAGTAGGCTCTATGCACTTGGAATTATCTTGCAGGGGTACACAGGCAGCATTGGTGTTGTCAGCGGAGGCCGATTGTAAGGAGTGTCTGACAGTTAGTACTCCCAAAAAATAAATAGATGTTAATGTCTCGCAATACAACAAAACAAAAAAACAAAAGGGTGGCATACTTAGGTACAGGGGTGGGCTCCTCTGCTGTGTTTATGACCTAGTAATTTGGCTCTAAGTGTTTACTGGTGTAAATATAGGACACTGCCCCAGACTATTTTAAGTAGCATCATACATGTCAACACATTGGTATTGTCAGTGCCAGGCATTGAAGGATGTCAGCGCATAGACTAAACATTGGTGGAGCTGTGAGAGATAATTTTGCAAATCGTAGAGCACTGTTTGAGCTGTGGGGGGGGGGGAAACTGTCTTGTGGCCGGCGGTAGAGGCCCAGGGCCCCCCAGAGACACTTTATTGTACTATGAGGGACCCAGTGGCAGTGCCGTCGACCAAAAGCGTGCACACCCACCTCTTCAGACAAACGGCACTCTCACGGGTGTTTGCGCCAAGTGGCGAGACCACGGCCCCGTGGGGGGAGTTTGGCCATTTAGGGAGGTGTAGACATGTCGTATGCTGGACAAACAGCTGCTGCAAATTACGAGATTGGAAAACTCAGTCAGAGCAGTCCACAAGCAAGACCTTTTCATTGGAAAGCTAGGTGTCAGTCGGGAAAGGTGGGGCAAAATAATTCAAAATCCAATTGTGGTTCATTTTAATGAAGGTTAGATCATCAACATTTTGGGTAGCCAGATGAGTCCTTTTTTCGGTTAATATTGAACCAGCAGCACTGAATACTCTTTCTGATAGCACACTAGCTGCTGGGCAAGCAAGCTCCTGCAATGCATATTCTGCCAATTCTGGCCAGGTGTCTAATTTGGTTGCCCAGTAATCAAATGGGAATGACGGTTGAGGGAGAACATCGATAAGGGATGAAATATAGTTAGTAACCATACTGGACAAATGTTGTCTCCTGTCACTTTGAGTTGATGCTGCAGTACCTGTCCTGTCTGCGGTCATAGCAAAATCACTCCACAACCTGGTCAGAAAACCCCTCTGTCCAACGCCACTTCTGATTTGTGCACCTCTAACACCTCTGGTCTGCTGCTCCCTGCAGCTCGTGTGAGAACGATCACCGGCGCTGTGTGCTGGGAATGCCTGAATCAAACGGTCAACAAGAGTTGATTGTTTGGTTGCTAATATTAGTTCCAAGTTCTCATGTGGCATAATATTTTGCAATTTGCCTTTATAGCGAGGATCAAGGAGGCAGGCCAACCAGTAATCATCATCGGTCATCATTTTAGTAATGCGTGTGTCCCTTTTGAGGATACGTAAGGCATAATCCGCCATGTGGGCCAAAGTTCCAGTTGTCAAATCTGCGGTTGTGCTGGGTTGAGGGGCAGTTTCAGGCAAATCTACGTCACTTGTGTCCCTCAAAAAACCAGAACCCGGCCTTGCCACACCACCAATTTCCAGTGGCCCCATCATCCTCCTCGTCCTCCTCCTCCTGTTCGCCCGCTACCTCATCCTGTACACTGCCCTGACCAGACAATGGCTGACTGTCATCAAGGCTTTCCTCTTCCTGTGCTGCAGACGCCTGCTCCTTTTATGTGCGTCAAACTTTGCATCAGCAGACGCATTAGGGGGATGCTCATGCTTATTATGGTGTTGTCTGCACTTACCAGCCGTGTGCATTCCTCAAAACACTGAAGGACTTGACACATGTCTTGTACCTTCGACCACTGCACACCTGACAACTCCATGTCTGCCATCCTACTGCCTGCCCGTGTATGTGTATCCTCCCACAAATACATAACAGCCCGCCTCTGTTCGCACAGTCTCTGAAGCATGTGCAGTGTTGAGTTCCACCTTGTTGCAACATTGATGATTAGGCGATGCTGGGGAAGGTTCAAAGACCGTTGATAGGTCTGCATACGGCTGGAGTGTACGGGCGAACGGCGGATATGCGAGCAAAGTCCGCACACTTTGAGGAGCAGGTCGGATAACCCCGGATAACTTTTCAGGAAGCACAGCACCACCAGGTTTAAGGTGTGAGCCAGGCAAGGAATGTGTTTCAGTTGGGAAAGGGCGATGGCAGCCATGAAATTCCTTCCGTTATCACTCACTACGTTGCCTACCTCAAGATCTACAGTGCCCAGCCACGACTGCGTTTCTTTCTGCAAGAACTCGGACAGAACTTCTGCGGTATGTCTGTTGTCGCCCAAACACTTCATAGCCAATACAGCCTGCTGACGCTTGCCAGTAGCTGCCCCATAATGGGACACCTGGTGTGCAACAGTGGCAGCTGCGGATGGAGTGGTTGTGCCACTGCGGTCTGTGGACGAGCTCTCGCTTCTGCAGGAGGACGAGGAGGAAGAGGAGGGGGGCGAACGCCTACAGCCAACTCCTAGACCGTGGGCTAGGCAGAACTGTCCCAATATTGCTGTCCCCTGTGGACCCTGCATCCACCATATTCACCCAGTGTGCCGTGATGGACACGTAACGTCCCTGGCCATGCCTACTGGTCCATGCATCTGTTGTCAGGTGCACCTTTGTACTCACAGATTGGCTGAGTGCATGGACGATGCGCTCTTTAACATGCTGGTTGAGGGCTGGGATGGCTTTTCTCGAAAAGAAGTGTCGACTGGATAGCTCGTAGCGTGGTTCAGCGTAGTCCATCAGGGCTTTGAAAGCGTCGCTTTCAACTAACCGGTTGGGCATCATCTCTAACGAGATTAGTCTAGCTATGTGGGCGTTAAAACCCTGTGTACGCGGATGCGAGGATGAGTACTTCCTTTTTCTAACGAGAGTCTCATGTAGGGTGAGCTGGACTGGAGAGCTGGAGATCGTGGAACTAGCGGGGGTGCCAGTGGACATGGCAGACTGAGAGACGGTTGGAGATGGTATTCTTGCCAGTGTTTCCTACTATGAAACTGGTGATTCCCTGACCTTGACTGCTTTGGCCTGGCAACGAAACCTGCACAGATACCGCAGGTGGTGCGGAAAATGGTGGCCTTACAGTGACGGAAGGGATGTAGCGTTGCTGACTAGCTTCATTGGCCAAGGGTGCTACAACCTTAAGGGACGTTTGGTAGTTAGTCCAGGCTTGCAAATGCATGGTGGTTAAATGTCTATGCATGCAACTTGTATTTAGACTTTTCAGATTCTGACCTCTGCTTAAGGTAGTTGAACATTTTTGACAGAAGACTTTGCGCTGATCAATTGGATGTTGTTTAAAAAAATGCCAGACTGCACTCTTTCTAGCATCCGATACCTTTTCAGGCATTGCAGACTGAGCTTCTTTAACCGGATGGCTTTGCTACGCGTTTTGGGCCAGATACGGGCCCGGCAGATGGAACCTGTTGCGATGTTGATTCCTTCTGCGGCCCCTCCTCCTCCGCTTCAGAACTACTGCCGCCTGCACCCTGTTCCCCCAATGGCTGCCAATCGGGGTCAACAACTGGGTCATCTATGACCTCCTCTTCTATCTCATGTGCAAGTTTGTCTGTGTTACCGTGTAAGCCCGTGGTATAGCGTTTGTGACGGGGCACTATAGTCTCATCAGGGTCTGATTCTGGATCAGTACACTGCGAGGGCAATGTGGTGGTCTGAGTCAAAGGAACAGCATAGTAATCTGGCTGTGGTTGTGCATCTGTGCACTCCATGTCCGATTCAACTTGTAATGGGCATGGCCTGTTAACTGTTTCACTTTCTAACCCAGGAACGGTAAGTGTGCAGAGCTCCATGGAGTAACCCGTTGTGTCGCCTGACGCATCCATCTCTGTTGTTGTTTTTGCTGAACAGGACAATGAAGCAACTTGTCCCTGAGCGTGAACATCCACTAACGACGCGCTGCTTTTACATTTACCAGTTTCAGAAGAGGAGGCAAAAGAGCTAGAGGCTGAGTCAGCAAGGAAAGCCAAAACTTGCTCTTGCTGCTCCGGCTTTAAAAGCGGTTTTCCTACTCCCAGAAAAGGGAGCGTTCGAAGCCTTGTGTAGCCAGACGACGAACCTGGCTCCACAGATCGAGACTTAGGTGCTATATTGATTTTCCCACGACCACCTGATGCTCCACCACCACAACCATCATTACCAGCTGGCAATGAACGCCCACGGCCACGACCTCTTCCACCAGACTTCTTCATTGTTTTAAAAACGTAACCAAAGTAACAGTATTTGTTACTGTAAAACAACTTACAAGGTGAACTCACACTTCTGTAGGATTTAGATATCCCTTTATAGGTGGATGAGACTGCAAGGAAAATCAGGCACAATGTTACACACTCGGTTTTCTGTGGCACAAAATGAGACAGATGCCACACACGCAGGACTGGAACTGAAGCACAAATGCCAATATTAATCTCCCACTATTTTTTTTTTATTTTTTCAGGGAGAATTTAAACCCCCCCCCAAAAAAAAAAAAAAAAAACAGACACTAGGCTTTCTGTGGCCAACAATTTGAGAGAGATGGCACACACGACTGGCACTGAAGCACAAATGCCAATATTAATCTCCCACTATTTATTTGTTTTCAGGGAGAATTTAACCCCCCCCCCCCAAAAAAAAAAGATAAAAGGCTTTCTGTGGCCCACAATTTGAGAGAGATGGCACACACGACTGGCACAGAAGCACAAATGCCAATATTAATCTCCCACGATTTATTTTTTAAAGGGAGAATTAAACTCCCCCCCCCAAAAAAAAAAAAACAGTATTGCAGACACTAGGCTTTCTGTGGCCCACAATTTGAGAGAGATGCCACACACGCAGGACTGTCACTCAAGCACAAATGCCAATCTTAATCTCCTACTTTTTTTTGTTAGGGAGAATTGCCAAGAAATCAGGGCCAGTATGACACACTAGGCTTTCTGTGCCCCTAAATAGGAGAGAGATGGCACACACAGGACTGGCACTCTAGCAGAAATGCCAATCTTAATCTCCCACTATTTTTTTTTAGGGAGAATTAAAAAAAAAAAAAAAAAGGATTATAGACACTAGGCTTTCTGTGCCCCACAATTGGAGAGAGATGGCACACACGACTGGCACTCAAGCACAAATGCCAAGATTGATCTCCCACTATTTATTTTTTTTCAGGGAGAATTAAAAAAAAAAAAAAAAAAACAGGGACTGTCCTACAATTACTATCTCCCTGCAGTAATCTCAGCAAGGTATGGCAGGCAGCAATAACAAGGAGTGGACTGCTGCACAAATTAAATAAAAAGTGTGGACAAACCAACAAGATAGCTGTGCAGAAAGGAAGGAACAACAGGATTTGTGCTTTGAAAAAAGCAGTTGGTTTGCACAGCGGCGTACACACAGCAATGCAGCTATCAGGGAGCCTTCTAGGGCAGCCCAATGAGCTACAGCGCTGAGGAAAAAAAATGTAGCCTCCACTGTCCCTGCTAACAAAAGGTGGTGTTGGACAGTGGAAATCGCTACAGCACAAGCGGTTTGGGGGTTAATGGATCCTGCCTAATGCTATCCATGCTTCTGACGAAGCGGCAGCAACCTCTCCCTATGCTCAGATCAGCAGCAGTAACATGGCGGTCGGCGGGAACTCCCCTTTATAGCCCCTGTGACGCCGCAGACAGCAAGCCAATCACTGCAATGCCCTTCTGTAAGATGGTGGGGACCAGGACCTATGTCATCACGCTGCTCACACTCTGCGTCCACCTTCATTGGCTGAGAAATGGCGCTTTTCGCGTCATTGAAACGTGACTTTAGCGCGAAAGTCGCGTACCGCATGGCCGATCCCACACAGGGATCGGGTCTGGTTTTATGAAACCCGACTGTGCCAAAAGTCGGCGACTTTTGAAAATGAATGATCAGGGGCGGATTATCAGAGGGTCAATATGGGCGGTAGCCCAGGGCCCAGTGGTCTGGGGGGGCCCTGGGCTACCGCACAGATTGACCCTCCGCTAATCGTCTGTGACTGCCCGCCGGGCAGCGTTTGTGTGCCCCCGGACCCGGTGGGCAGAGAGAGGGGGCCCGCATCGAGCCCCTTCTCATCTGCTCACCGGGCCCCTTCCGGCGCTGCGGCGGTTTCCTATTGACGTGCGGGCACGCGCCCGCACGTCAATAGTTAACAACAACAGCCGCCAGCCAATTGGAGGCTGGCAGCTGAAGTCGGCCGCAGCGCACACGTCGCCGGCGTCTGACGTCATTGTCAGTCGCCGGCGAGTGTGCGCTGCTGCAGGGAGCTCACCGCCTGGAGCGCGGACAGGTGAGGAGACTGCTTGTTTTTTTTTGTTTTTTTGTTTTTTTTTTGGATCAGTTGTCAGTGGACACACTGGGGGGCAATGCTGGAGGAGACACTGGGGCAGATTGGAGGACACACTGGGGGGCAATGCTGGAGACAGTAGGGCAGATTGGAGGACACATTAAGGGCAATGCTGGAGACACTGGGGGGCAATGCTGGAGGACACACTGGGGGGCAATGCTGGAGGACACTAGGGGGCAATGCTGGAGGACACACTGGGGGGCAATGCTGGAGGACACTAGGGGGCAATGCTGGAGGACACACTGGGGGGCAATGCTGGAGGACACTAGGGGGCAATGCTGGAGGACACTAGGGGGCAATGCTGGAGGACACACTGGAGGGCAATGCTGGAGGACACTAGGGGGCAATGCTGGAGGACACACTGGGGGGCAATGCTGGAGGACACTAGGGGGCAATGCTGGAGGACACACTGGGGGGGCAATGCTGGAGGACCCTAGGGGGCAATGCTGGAGGACACACTGGGGGGCAATGCTGGAGGACACACTGGGGGGCAATGCTGGAGGACACACTGGGGGGCAATGCTGGAGGACACACTGGGGGGCAATGCTGGAGACACTGGGGCAGATTGGAGGACACACTGGGGGCAATGCTGGAGACAGTGGGGCAGATTGGAGGACACACTAAGGGCAATGCTGGAGACACTGGGGCAGATTGGAGGGCACACTAAGGGCAATGCTGGAGACAGTGGGGCCGATTGGAGGACACACTGGGGGGCAATGCTGGAGACACTGGGGCGGATTGGAGGACACACTGGGGGCAATGCTGGATACAGTGGGGCAGATTGGAGGACACACTGGGGGCAATGCTGGAGACAGTGGGGCAGATTGGAGGACACACTGGGGGCAATGCTGGAGACAGTGGGGCAGATTGGAGGACACACTAAGGGCAATGCTGGAGACACTGGGGCAGATTGGAGGACACACTGGGGGGCAATGCTGGAGACAGTAGGGCAGATTGGAGGACACACTAAGGGCAATGCTGGAGACACTGGGGGGCAATGCTGGAGGACACACTGGGGGGCAATGCTGGAGGACACTAGGGGGCAATGCTGGAGACACTGGGGGGCAATGCTGGAGGACACACTGGGGGGCAATGCTGGAGGACACTAGGGGGCAATGCTGGAGGACACACTGGGGGGCAATGCTGGAGACACTGGGGCGGATTGGAGGACACACTGGGGGCAATGCTGGAGACAGTAGGGCAGATTGGAGGACACACTAAGGGCAATGCTGGAGACACTGGGGGGCAATGCTGGAGGACACACTGGGGGGCAATGCTGGAGGACACACTGGGGGGCAATGCTGGAGACACTGGGGGGCAATGCTGGAGGACACACTGGGGGGCAATGCTGGAGGACACACTGGGGGCAATGCTGGAGACACTGGGGGGCAATGCTGGAGGACACACTGGGGGGCAATGCTGGAGGACACACTGGGGGGCAATGCTGGAGGAAACACTAAGGGCAATGCTGGAGACACTGGGGGGCAATGCTGGAGGACACACTGGGGGGCAATGCTGGAGGACACACTGGGGGCAATGCTGGAGACAGTGGGGCAGATTGGAGGACACACTAAGGGCAATGCTGGAAACACTGGGGCAGATTGGAGGACACACTGGGGGGCAATGCTGGAGACAGTAGGGCAGATTGGAGGACACACTAAGGGCAATGCTGGAGACACTGGGGGGCAATGCTGGAGGACACACTGGGGGGCAATGCTGGAGGACACTAGGGGGCAATGCTGGAGACACTGTGGGGCAATGCTGGAGGACACACTGGGGGGCAATGCTGGAGGACACTAGGGGGCAATGCTGGAGGACACACTGGGGGGCAATGCTGGAGACACTGGGGCAGATTGGAGGACACACTGGGGGCAATGCTGGAGGACACACTGGGGGGCAATGCTGGAGGACACTAGGGGGCAATGCTGGAGACACTGTGGGGCAATGCTGGAGGACACACTGGGGGGCAATGCTGGAGGACACTAGGGGGCAATGCTGGAGGACACACTGGGGGGCAATGCTGGAGACACTGGGGCAGATTGGAGGACACAATGGGGGCAATGCTGGAGGACACACTGGGGGGCAATGCTGGAGACACTGGGGCGGATTGGAGGACACACTGGGGCAATGCTGGAGACAGTGGGGCAGATTGGAGGACACACTGGGGGCAATGCTGGAGACAGTGGGGCAGATTGGAGGACACACTGGGGGCAATGCTGGAGACAGTGGGGCAGATTGGAGGACACACTAAGGGCAATGCTGGAGACACTGGGGCAGATTGGAGGACACACTGGGGGGCAATGCTGGAGACAGTAGGGCAGATTGGAGGACACACTAAGGGCAATGCTGGAGACACTGGGGGGCAATGCTGGAGGACACACTGGGGGGCAATGCTGGAGGACACTAGGGGGCAATGCTGGAGACACTGGGGGGCAATGCTGGAGGACACACTGGGGGCAATGCTGGAGGACACTAGGGGGCAATGCTGGAGGACACACTGGGGGGCAATGCTGGAGGACACTAGGGGGCAATGCTGGAGGACACACTGGGGGGCAATGCTGGAGGACACTAGGGGGCAATGCTGGAGGACACACTGGAGGGCAATGCTGGAGGACACTAGGGGGCAATGCTGGAGGACACACTGGGGGGCAATGCTGGAGGACACTAGGGGGCAATGCTGGAGGACACACTGGGGGGGCAATGCTGGAGGACCCTAGGGGGCAATGCTGGAGGACACACTGGGGGGCAATGCTGGAGACAGTGGGGCAGATTGGAGGACACACTGGGGGCAATGCTGGAGACAGTGGGGCAGATTGGAGGACACACTGGGGGCAATGCTGGAGACAGTGGGGCAGATTGGAGGACACACTAAGGGCAATGCTGGAGACACTGGGGCAGATTGGAGGACACACTGGGGGCAATGTTGGAGACACTGGGGCAGATTGGAGGACACACTAAGGGCAATGCTGGAGACAGTGGGGCAGATTGGAGGACACACTGGGGGCAATGCTGGAGACAGTGGGGCAGATTGGAGGACACACTGGGGGGCAATGCTGGAGACACTGGGGCAGATTGGAGGACACACTGGGGGCAATGCTGGAGACAGTGGGGCAATGCTGGAGACAGTGGGGCAATGCTGGAGACAGTGGGGCAGATTGCTGGAGACAGTGGGGCAGATTGCTGGAGACACTGGGGCAGATGATTGCTGGACACACTGGGGCAATGCTGGAGACACTGGGCCAGATTGCTGGACACACTGGTGGTAATATGCTGGACACACTGGGGCAGATTGCTGGACACACTGGGGCAGATTGCTGGACACACTGTCTGGGGGCAATATGCTGGACATACTGGGGCAGATTGCTGGAGACACTGGGGGTAATATGCTGGACACACTGGTGATAATATGCTGGACACACTGGGGGCAGGACTGGAGGCATGGGCAGAATGTAGACACGGGGCATGATTGGAGACATGGGGCAGGATTGGATCATGGGGCAGGATGGATACGATGGAGACAGATGGGGCAGGATGGGGAGATCATATGGGGTAGAATGGATACTCATGAGTGCAGGATGGGAGAACATATGGCTGGAGCCAGGAATGAGATAAACGGGGCCAGGGTGGGGAATATTATTACCATAGGGGCTAATTAAGGGATATTATTACTGCAGTGATGTATTTATTTTATTTTTTGAGTATACTGTTCTAAATGGGGGGGCGGTCCTGTTACTGTGCAGAGTGACACTATATCGCCTTTTTATCTTCATGTTTTGTAATGTAGAAGTTGTGAAAAATTAAGTAATGTGTTCTGCAAGCGGAGCTCGAGATAACTGTGTTATTTCCTGCAGAAACAAGTCCTGGCTGGAAGAAATGATGGCGGTCTGTGCTGGATGAAAGATGAAGGACTTCACCTAGAGACGTCACTGGTGAGTCAGTGTTACCTATACACTGACACTATACACTGTATACTATATACAAAGGTCCTGTGTACAATGTCACCAGTGATCACTGTATTACCTATACATTATATACAGAGCTTCTGTGTATAATACCACCAGTGATCTCTGTATTATCTCTACACAGACACTGCATACTAATTACAGATCTCCTGTGAATACTGGCACTTATGGTGATAGTATTGTGTTTTTTGTTTTTTTTTCATTACTGATCAGTATTGTAGTATTCAGTCACTATGTGGTGGTAATATGTGGTCTTGACATGTTGCGGTGGTATTTCTCCCTTGTATGTGCTATTTGGTCACCAAGTGGTAATATGTGGTCTTGACATGGTGCGGTGGTATTTGTTCCTTGTATCTGATATTATTCGATCACTGTGGTTGTAATTTGTGGTCTGGTCATGGTGCGGTGGTATTTGTTCCTTGTATGTGGTATTATTGGTCAAGATATACCTAAATTGTATTGCAGATTTTAACAAATATTTAATAGGCTACAGTAGAGTAGGGCCCGGCCATTTTTCTGGAATAATCTGGTTCGGGTATATCATGACCCCCGTCACATGACCCCCGTCACATGACCCCCGTCACATGACCCCCGTCACATGACCGGGGGGGCCCACAGTGTGTGAACAGCCCGGTGCCCTGGCTACCCTTAATCCACCCCTGTGAATGATCCGTTTCGCTCAACCCTAATTGAGAGCAATGAGGATTACAAGCTTTGCAGGGAGGTGCTTGTTTTTTCACACTCTGAAGTTTACTGGAAGTCAGGGATGGAAACAACACTGACCTCCAGATAGCACAGTGACTCATGTAGGCTGTGTGTAGTCACAGATATGGCATCATGTGATGCAGCAGCACAGAAGTAGGTGGATCTAAAACCACAGAAGACAATTGGAAAAAAAGAAGTATAGTGATGCTTTAAACAGTGTGACTGTGTTTAAAACATGAAAGGCTCCTTTAAGCTATATATTGTTACAAGATCCCACTATTACTGCAAAAAAAAATCAAGAATATAGAACACAAAAGATAGTTTCATAGCTTTTAAGATTGAAAGTTGACAAAAGTTCGAGTTTAACCTATAACCTAACATGTTCATCCAGAGGAAGGCAGAAAACCCACAAGACAGATGCTAATTGCCTCATATTAGAGGAAAAATCCTTCCTCACTCCACATATGGCAATCAAACTAGTTCCTTGGATCATTGCCCCATCACAGAATCTAGAAGCCATAACCTCTAATATTATATTTGACAAGAAAGGCATCCAGGTACTTTTTTAGTGAATTAACCATTACAACTAGAGATGAGTGAACTTGTTAGGAAAACATTTGCAGTCTCTAATTTGGCACGAAGTACGTTGCACATTTAGATTCATGTTCGTATTCTCAAGCTTTTTACCAAAAAATTGGCAAAATTCAGCTAAAGTTCGGTAAATGATAGCATTCAGCTCAAAAAGTTCACTGCATTTCACATGTTCACAGATCGACCAGAAGAAGAATCAAATTTCACCTGTCAGAAGTGTAGACTAGTGGCCCTTTTAGAAGAAAAGGTGCGGGGTCTGGAAGAAAGAATAGCAACTTTGAAACTCATCAAAGAGAATGAAGACTTTCTAGACAGAACAGAAGCATCTCTACTGGTCACAGAAGGTGAAAAAAGTGTCAGAGAACCTCCAAAAGCAGATGAGTGGAAGCATGTGACCAAAAGAAGCAAGAAGACCATGGAGAAATCACCAACCACACAACTGAAGAACCGATATCAAATCTTTGTAGAGGATGAAGATGGCACACCTAAGGATGAAGCAATACCAGCAAGCAAAAAAGAAAAGGGCACACAGCAACAAGTGACAGCAAAAAGTACAGCCAAGAAGCAACGAAGAGTGGTGGTGGTGGGAGACTCACTACTGAGAGGCACAGAAGCAGCCATCTGCAGACCGGACATAACTGCAAGAGAAGTATGCTGCCTTCCAGGTGCGATGATCAAGGATGTGACCGATAGGATACCAAAGCTCTTCAGCTCCAAGGACGTCCACCCATTTCTTCTGATACATGTTGGCACCAATGACACGGCAAGGAAGGATCTACTGACAATCTGCAAAGACTTTGAAGAGTTGGGGAAGAAAGTAAAGGAACTGGATGCACAGGTAGTTTTTTCTTCTATCCTTCCAGTAGACGGGCATGGCACCAGGAGATGGAACAGGATCCTTGATGCAAACAACTGGCTAAGACGATGGTGCAGACAACAAGGATTCGGATTCCTGGACCACGGTGTGAATTACTTGTACGATGGACTCCTCGCCAGAGACGGACTACACCTCAACAAACCTGGGAAACACACATTCGCCAGAAGACTCGCTACACTCATCAGGAGGGCGTTAAACTAGAAGAAGAGGGGACGGGAAGAAAAACATTAGACTTGAACAAAGAAGATCCAGGAAAACATACTCAGAAGGGAGGTAAGAACATTTCTAAAACAATCCACAGCGAGGAGATTGGAACAAAACAAAATCCTCTAAACTGCATGCTCGCAAACGCCAGAAGCCTGACAAACAAGATGGAAGAACTAGAAGCAGAAATATCTACAGGTAACTTTGACATAGTGGGAATAACCGAGACATGGTTAGATGAAAGCTATGACTGGGCAGTTAACTTACAGGGTTACAGTCTGTTTAGAAAGGATCGTAAAAATCGGAGAGGAGGAGGGGTTTGTCTCTACGTAAAGTCTTGTCTAAAGTCCACTTTAAGGGAGGATATTAGCGAAGGAAATGAGGATATCGAGTCCATATGGGTCGAAATTCATGGAGGGAAAAATGGTAACAAAATTCTCATTGGGGTCTGTTACAAACCCCCAAATATAACAGAAACCATGGAAAGTCTACTTCTGAAGCAGATCGATGAAGCTGCGACCCATAATGAGGTCCTGGTTATGGGGGACTTTAACTACCCGGATATTAACTGGGAAACAGAAACCTGTGAAACCCATAAAGGCAACAGGTTTCTGCTAATAACCAAGAAAAATTATCTTTCACAATTGGTGCAGAATCCAACCAGAGGAGCAGCACTTTTAGACCTAATACTATCTAATAGACCTGACAGAATAACAAATCTGCAGGTGGTCGGGCATCTGGGAAATAGCGACCACAATATTGTACAGTTTCACCTGTCTTTCACTAGGGGGACTTGTCAGGGAGTCACAAAAACACTGAACTTTAGGAAGGCAAAGTTTGACCAGCTTAGAGATGCCTTTAATCTGGTAGACTGGGACAATATCCTCAGAAATAAGAATACAGATAATAAATGGAAAATGTTTAAGAACATCCTAAATAGGCACTGTAAGCGGTTTATACCTTGTGGGAATAAAAGGACTAGAAATAGGAAAAACCCAATGTGGCTAAACAAAGAAGTAAGACAGGCAATTAACAGTAAAAAGAAAGCATTTGCACTACTAAAGCAGGATGGCACCATTGAAGCTCTAAAAAACTATAGGCAGAAAAATACTTTATCTAAAAAACTAATTAAAGCTGCCAAAAAGGAAACAGAGAAGCACATTGCTAAGGAGAGTAAAACTAATCCCAAACTGTTCTTCAACTATATCAATAGTAAAAGAATAAAAACTGAAAATGTAGGCGCCTTAAAAAATAGTGAGGAAAGAATGGTTGTAGATGACGAGGAAAAAGCTAACATATTAAACACCTTCTTCTCCACGGTATTCACGGTGGAAAATGAAATGCTAGGTGAAATCCCAAGAAACAATGAAAACCCTATATTAAGGGTCACCAATCTAACCCAAGAAGAGGTGCGAAACCGGCTAAATAAGATTAAAATAGATAAATCTCCGGGTCCGGATGGCATACACCCACGAGTACTAAGAGAACTAAGTAATGTAATAGATAAACCATTATTTCTTATTTTTAGGGACTCTATAGCGACAGGGTCTGTTCCGCAGGATTGGCGCATAGCAAATGTGGTGCCTATACTCAAAAAGGGCTCTAAAAGTGAACCTGGAAATTATAGGCCAGTAAGTCTAACCTCTATTGTTGGTAAAATATTTGAAGGGTTTCTGAAGGATGTTATTCTGGATTATCTCAATGAGAATAACTGTTTAACTCCATATCAGCATGGGTTTATGAGAAATCGCTGCTGTCAAACCAATCTAATCAGTTTTTATGAAGAGGTAAGCTATAGGCTGGACCACGGTGAGTCATTGGACGTGGTATATCTCGATTTTTCCAAAGCGTTTGATACCGTGCCGCACAAGAGGTTGGTACACAAAATGAGAATGCTTGGTCTGGGGGAAAATGTGTGTAAATGGGTTAGTAACTGGCTTAGTGATAGAAAGCAGAGGGTGGTTATAAATGGTATAGTCTCTAACTGGGTCGCTGTGACCAGTGGGGTACCGCAGGGGTCAGTATTGGGACCTGTTCTCTTCAACATATTCATTAATGATCTGGTAGAAGGTTTACACAGTAAAATATCGATATTTGCAGATGATACAAAACTATGTAAAGCAGTTAATACAAGAGAAGATAGTATTCTGCTACAGATGGATCTGGATAAGTTGGAAACTTGGGCTGAAAGGTGGCAGATGAGGTTTAACATTGATAAATGTAAGGTTATACACATGGGAAGAAGGAATCAATATCACCATTACACACTGAACGGGAAACCACTGGGTAAATCTGACAGGGAGAAGGACTTGGGGATCCTAGTTAATGATAAACTTACCTGGAGCAGCCAGTGCCAGGCAGCAGCTGCCAAGGCAAACAGGATCATGGGGTGCATTAAAAGAGGTCTGGATACACATGATGAGAGCATTATACTGCCTCTGTACAAATCCCTAGTTAGACCGCACATGGAGTACTGTGTCCAGCTTTGGGCACCGGTGCTCAGGAAGGATATAATGGAACTAGAGAGAGTACAAAGGAGGGCAACAAAATTAATAAAGGGGATGGGAGAACTACAATACCCAGATAGATTAGCGAAATTAGGATTATTTAGTCTAGAAAAAAGACGACTGAGGGGCGATCTAATAACCATGTATAAGTATATAAGGGTACAATACAAATATCTCGCTGAGGATCTGTTTATACCAAGGAAGGTGACGGGCACAAGGGGGCATTCTTTGCGTCTGGAGGAGAGAAGGTTTTTCCACCAACATAGAAGAGGATTCTTTACTGTTAGGGCAGTGAGAATCTGGAATTGCTTGCCTGAGGAGGTGGTGATGGCGAACTCAGTCGAGGGGTTCAAGAGAGGCCTGGATGTCTTCCTGGAGCAGAACAATATTGTATCATACAATTAGGTTCTGTAGAAGGACGTAGATCTGGGGATTTATTATGATGGAATATAGGCTGAACTGGATGGACAAATGTCTTTTTTCGGCCTTACTAACTATGTTACTATGTTACTATGTTACCATGCCTCAGTGATCAGCAGTAACCTCGATGATGTCACCGCTGGTCCCTGATGCTGCTTATTCCTCAGTGGTTCTCAGCCTGGACAGTGGTATCTTGGTACCGGTTGAAAAATGTTTATCCCCAAACATAGATTATGGCGTGGGACAGAACTATGGACAGGTGAGGGATATGGCTGCTTTTTATTTTTGTTTTATTACGAGACGAGGGCTTCAATGGTGAGTCTAACTGTGTTTGTTATTTTTAAATAAAAAAGAAAAGTGTGTGTTTGTTTTTACTTCAAAATAAAGGACTTTATTCTGGCTGTGTGTTTATTTACAATATAACTATAGGATTAGTAATGGATAGGTGTCTTAAAGATGCTATCCATTACTAAGCTGTTTACTTGATGTCACCAGATAATACAAAGGTGACATCAACCCCAGAAATATGAACCTCACTTGCCATCACACCAGGGCAAGTGGGAATAGTGAGGCTAAGCATCAGAATTGGCGTGTCTAATGTATGCACCATTTCTGGGTAGCTAAGAGCTTATGTTTTTAGTCTGGGCCCCTTCCTAAGCTATTAATATCAACTGTCCATTTAGTATCTGCTGATTATTGAATATAGGGGACCCCATGTCATTTTTGGGGATTCTCCCCCAAAATAACTAGTAAAAGCTAAGCAAACAGCTATAAACTGATATTAATAGCTTGGGAACCTTTATGAGTATTGGCTCATTCCCAGAATATTAACAGCAGCCCCCAGCCATTGGCTTCACCTCAGCTGTTTATGAAAATTATAAATTATATGTTTTTTTAATTTATTTTTTAATTTATTTTTGGACCTCGCATCTGCCGGGAGACCCAGTGGCAATGAACACTGATAACCTGATGACGTTACCTGTTGAAACCTTGCACGAAATGTGTGTTGGAGCTGGTGGGCCAGCACATTTGTAATTTTCCCCTACAGATCTACATACCAGCTTGATGTATGTACTTTACTTGATCTTTTTTCTTGGCTAAAATGGATTTAGCAATAGTCATTGCAATTGTCCTTTACTAGGGGTATATTTTTGGGGGCTCTTGCTTTTAGGCCCAGCTATTCATATATTGTCATATACGTCTAGGTCCGTATATATTTGGACAGAGACAACATTTTTCTAATTTTGGTTATAGACATTACCACAATGAATTTTAAACAAAACAATTCAGATGCAGTTGAAGTTCAGACTTTCAGCTTTCATTTGAGGGTATCCACATTAAAATTGGATGAAGGGTTTAGGAGTTTCAGTTCCTTAACATGTGCCACCCTGTTTTTTAAGGGACCAAAAGTAATGGGACAGATTCAATAATTTTAAATAAAATGTTCATTTTTAGTACTTGGTTGAAAACCCTTTGTTGGCAATGACTGCCTGAAGTCTTGAACTCATGGACATCACCAGACGCTGTGTTTCCTCCTTCCTCCCTTGATGCTCTGCCAGGCCTTCACTGCGGTGGTTTTCAGTTGCTGTTTGTGTGTGGGCCTTTGTTTTGTTTAAAATTCATTGTGTTAATGTCTATAACCAAAATTAGAAAAATGTTGTCTCTGTCCAAATATATATGGACCTAACTATATTTAAAAAAAAAAATTGTACATATGTACTGGCATCACCCTTTTTTAGGAATACTCTGTTTGCATCTTACTTATATCTTATTATATATATTTCATTTTTTTTTTAAATATTGAAATAAAATGTGATGTTTTATGAGACCTGTTTTGCACTGTTTTGTGTCCTCGTGTTGGTTTTCTAACCTGAAAGGTTACCTGAGTTTAAGCTACCGGATCTCATGGTAGCTCCAGTGCCAGACTGTTGAATGCCGGAGTGCCAGACTTGTGAGCATTCATCAGTCTGGGACCAGCACTTGCAAAGCAAGAAAAACAGCTGATATGAACTCAGGTGACCTTACTGTTCTTGTTGACAATTATAAAAGTAATTTAAAAAAAATGCATAGGGTCCCCCGTAATATTCAGAACCAGTAAAGGGAAAGCCGATGGCTGGGGGTTGATGGTAATAATCTGGGAAAGTGACAATATTCATAAAAATTCCCAGGCTATTAATTTCAGCTCACAGCTGTATACTTAGTCTTTCCTCATTATTAAAATGTGGGACCCAAACAAAAATATGACGTAGGGTCCCCCTATATTTAATAACCAGCAAAGGCTAGACAGACAGCTGCAGGCTTATATTAATAGCCTAGGAAGGGGCCATGGATATAAGATGCACTCATTCTGGCACTTAGTCTCACTCTTCCCTCTTGACCTGGTGTGGTGGCAAGTGGGGTGATAGTTGGGGGTTTATGTCACCTTTGTATTGTCAGGTGACATCAATCCCAGAGGTTAGTAATGTAAATGTGTCTAAAAGACATCTCCATCACTAACTCCATAGCCCGATTGTATAAAAAAAAACACATGCCCAGAATAAAGTCCTTTAATTGAAAAAATAACACAGACTTCTTTAATAAGAGAAGGGCGGACACCTGGATGCTTGGGTCTGGCAGGTTCGGCTGAACAGTTACAAAAAGTTCGGGTTCGGGTACCAGAACAGTACCCAGACCCAAACCCGGACCCCATTCACTAATCTTAGATTAGCTGGACCACTGCAGTGAAAAAAGACACTGGAGTGGTACTTTGTTTCCATACTTTTTTTCCAGCAGAAAATTCTAAATGTATTTATACTAGCAGATTTTAACAAGGCTCATCCAAATTCCCAAACAAATCTCAACTACATTGTTTAATAAAAATCATGTCACTGAATTTCACCTTTTGCAGTGCATCAGATGAAATCCACAACAAATCCTTGAAAAAACATGTGGATTTAGCTGCATATTTTGATGAAATCACCTGCAGCTTTTTGCAGGAAAGGCCCGCTGTAAATTCACCTCTTATGGACATACAGTCATATAGTGAGGGCATTAGAAAATTAGAAATACAAAATTGGTCATATTTTAACTCGAATAATATATTCTACAAAAGTGGCCATGGTACCCTCATCTACTGTATCCTCACACATCCCTTGTAGACTGTGAGCCCTCACGGGCAGGGTCCTCTCTCCTCCTGTACCAGTCAGTGACTCGTTTTGTTCAAAATTATTGTACTTGTTTTTTGTTATGTCTACCCCTCCTCACATGTAAAGTGCCATGGAATAAATGGCGCTATAATAAATAATAATAATAATACCCTTTAAGAGAACTCATCAGGTCATATAACATTATGTCACCTGCCAATATAGGGGTAATGTACAAATTAATAGCATTGGGAAGGAACCTAAATGTGCAGCACCCAGGAGAAAATTAACCTTTTTCCTTCCAGGTGCTGTCGGCATTTAGTCATACAGGCATGTTGTCATTGCTATAGTCACCTACTGTGATAGGCTGTAATCACACTCCAGCGCTTTAACTGACAGCTCTGCACAGATGCATACTGGTCAGTCAACGTGCCGGAACGTACTTACAGATGAAGCTACTGAAGCTACACCTGCGCTCCTGTATGACTGCAAGTTCATTTTCAGTATGGCAGCCGGGCACCTTTATAACGCTGCAGATTAATAGCATTATCCAACGTGAAAGGTTTCCTTTAAATACCCCTGTGCTTTTCTATTAGAATAATCATTTTTAGTTACCGTGCTTCTTGTAGCTGCAATACGTAAACATGTGAGGTACTTTTCACACGTTTTTGATCAAAGTGTGTGAGCTCATCTGCCAACGATAAGGCAACATCTTTTTTTTTCAGGTGGGACCCAATACGAAAAACCCACCTGTATGAGCTTAAAGCCTAAAAAAGCAAACAATCCATCTATGCTTAGAAGTCTTGGAAGTATAGGTCGATAAGGTGCAAGGTCTTGAAAGTTACCAACTAGTGTTGAGCGATATCGTCCGATACTTGAAAGTATCGGTATCGGATAGTATCGGCCGATACCCAAAAAATATCGGATATCGCCGATACCGATATCCGATACCAATACAAGTCAATGGGACACCAAGTATCGGAAGGTATCCTGATGGTTCCCAGGGTCTGAAGGAGAGGAAACTCTCCTTCAGGCCCTGGGATCCATATTAATGTGTAAAATAAAGAATTAAAATAAAAAATATTGACATATTCACCTCTCCGGCGGCCCCTGGACATCACGCTGGTAACCGGCAGGCTTCTTTGTTTAAAATGCGCGCGTTTAGGACCTGAGGAATGACGTCGCGGCTTCTGATTGGTCGCGTGCCGCCCATGTGACCGCCACGCGACCAATCAGAAGCCGTGACGTCATTCGCAGGTCCTAAATTCCTAGAATTAGGAGTTTAGTGAATGAGAATGATGTCGCGGCTTCTGATTGGTCGCGTGGCGGTCACATGAGCGGCACGCGACCAATCACAAGCCGCGACGTCATTCTCATTCACTAAACTCCTAATTCTAGGAATTTAGGACCTGCGAATGACGTCGCGGCATCTGATTGGTCGCGTGGCGGTCACATGAGCGGCACGTGACCAATCAGAAGCCGCGACGTCATTCGCAGGCCCTAAACGCGCTCATTTTAAACAAAGAACCCTGCTGGTTACCAGCGTGATGTCCAGGGGCCGCCGGAGAGGTGAATATATCAATATTTTTTATTTTAATCCTTTATTTTACACATTCCTATGGATCCGATACCGATACCCGATACCACAAAAGTATCGGATCTCGGTATCGGAATTCCGATACCGCAAGTATCGGCCGATACCCGATACTTGCGGTATCGGAATGCTCAACACTATTACCAACCCAAAAGCACACTGCAGAAAATGTAGAAATTGACCAGCACTACCTATAGAACTGCAATCAGGCTATACACTGTATATTAACATGCTAAAATCAATTGCAGAAACATAGAAAAACAAAAAAAATATGTATTCCTGTTAAATATGGTGCTTTTTAATTGCATTATTGTTATTCAAAGTCTTTTTCTTTCATGCCAAATATAGTTTTTAGTGTCTACTAAATGATCCTGAGCTTTTGGCCTTGTGGTAACTGTCACTGATATGGGCTTAACTATTGGGCCAAGTTTTACTAAAGTTATAATATTCCTGATTCTATTTGCGCACAATAGTGTCCATAGTTGTTAGCCGCTAGGGAGCCGCTTGCAGAGTTTGAGAGAGACTTATGTGGCTTCCGTACATCTGGATGGGGAACACTGTTTAAAAATGTACAGCTTCATGTGTTATAGTTTCAATATGAAAAATTCACTTACAGTGGAAGAGAAGAATTCTCAGAGGAGAATAAGAGGAATATTTAGCGTAATCTTTTTATCTCTACACGTATAACCAGGAAAGTATTCACAAGATGGTAAGTACAAATGCATCTGGCAAATCTTTTTAAAACAGATCTTTCAAATACTTTCTACTGCAGCATGTTTCATTTATTTTGACCCTTTCCCATACTTTTCGGATTTATCTTTACAAAATTATGGAAAATGAATCTCAGAGTGGCAGGAGACTGGTATTGGAACATTTAGAATATGTTTTATAGCGATCCTGTTGCACGTCAAAAGTCTAAACCACTTTTGTCTAAATATTCTTGACAGCTGTATAGTTGGTCTGTTTTACATTACATGTTCAATATAACTTTACACATTGCATGTTATATTTATGACTGAGTCACATTAAAATTCCAATTTCATTTGTTATGATCATTATCACTATTTTTCTATAAGTTACTAGACTTCTACCTTCAATCTTACTTTGTTGGAATTTAGTTTTTTAACTTATAATCTTTTTGCTTTTTTCAAGAGGTCAATATATATATATATATATATATATATATATATATATTTATATATATATATATATATATATATATATACATACAGTACAGACCAAAAGTTTGGACACACCTTCTCATTTAAAGATTTTTCTGTATTTTCATGACTATGAAAATTGTACATTCCCACTGAAGGCATCAAAGCTATGAATTAACACATGTGGAATTATATACTTAACCAAAAAGGTGTGAAACAACTGAAATTATATCTTATATTCTAGGCTCTTCAAAGTAGCCACCTTTTGCTTTGATGACTGCTTTGCACATTCTTGGCATTCTCTTGATGAGAATCATGTCATGATTAAGGGAGCTTAGTCTCCAGAAACGCGTTGAGATTCTTACCCATATGGTTCGTGCTGAAGTCTGTATCCTCTATGTTCAAAGTTTGTGAATAAAGAAAACTCTTTTTTACGGATTCGGTGAAGCTGGACATTCTTTTCTTTTTTGGACTTTATACGCCTGGACACAGCGGGTCCGTGCTCCCGAAGATTGATTTATGCATCACGGGTGAGCTGGCTTATTTTTCTTCTTTCTAAATTTGAATTTTACCTGATCCTCTCATCTATAGGTAAACTAAGCATAAAAATGAAAATTGACTCATTGAAGTATTTTCCTTTACACAGCTGTTATGATATACAAAGCTGAGCTTCTCAACATTTTCTTACTAACAGTGTTCAAAGTCAATACCACATCAAAAATATTACTTGATTCATTTGCCTATTGTTCACAGTGAGCCTCCAGTGTTCACATTACCAAGGCACGTTTACCTCAGCATATGTGCAGAAATTACTTGATGCCCATATGTTTGTCACTGTGCTTTAAGAGCCTTTAGCTGTGCTTTACAATCATTCTGCCCTTACTGTACTGGAATCCAATCTCCATGTACTGGCTTACTGGTGAGCATACATTATGATAGACAAGGGTTATATACAAGAAGACAAAGGAAGTAGATTTGCAGGGATAGGAAGAGAGCAGCAGCTTGAACCAATGATGAAAAGCAGGTGCCACATAGACTGCTTGTAGACTCTGTATCTAAACCGAAATTACAAATTTTATAGCTCCTAGAATATAGGTGTCAAACTCAAGGCCTGTGGTTGGAACAGTATTAAGGATGCTTAAAATCTAAGATGGCAGCCTCTCCCTGTGCAGATGCAGCCAATAGAGGGGGTGGCGCCAGCACAAGGAGCAGGTGGCATCTTTGTGAGTGAACAGTGCACACCGTGAGCACAGTCAGCCTTCACAAACAGTGAATGCAGTGATTGCAGTCAGCCTGCACAAACAGTGAATGCAGTGATCGCAGTCAGTCTGCACAAATAGTAAACGCAGTGATCGCAGTCAGCCACGACAAACAGTGAACACAGTGATCACAGTAAGCCAACACAAGCGGTGAATGCAGTGATCACAGTCAGCCAGCACAAGCAGTGAACACAGTGATCACAGTCAGCCTGTACAACCGATGAACGCAGTGATCACATTAAGCCAACGCAAACGGCGAATACATTGATCACAGTCAGCCAGCACAAACGGTGAGCGCAGTGATCACAGTCAGCCTACACAAATGGTGAATGCAATGCTCACAATCAGCCGGCATAAATGGTGAATGCAGTGATCACAGTCAGTCAGCACAAACGGCGGGAGTAGCTGAGATGGCATTCTCGGCACCTTTCCCTATTGGAACCGGATGAGGGGATAGCAGGGAGTGGGTGACACTGAAGGCACAGATGGGACATGAATTGTCTAGTGATACAGCATGGATTGTCTAAAGAAGGGAGACAGAGCTCATAGAAAGAATAGAGGCTGCCTGGACACCAGGGAAAGATCAGAATAAGTCTCTTTGCATAACCTGCTCTGCCAGTATGTTGAATGTCCTGCTGAATATTAAAGTTAAACTGTTGGAAAAGAACTGTTACTGTGAGATTTTTTATGGAGTATGGGAACCCAGAACCGGATTGACAGAACTGGAGAGGACCCTAGCAGTGAATGTAAGTGTACTGCTGCGAACGCTGCACATGCAGTAGAAGGGGCATTGTATTTTATCTGTGGGGCACCAGGGTGAGGGAACAGAACAGCCAGTTGCCATGACTACCACCCTGGCCAGCTTACAAATGCAGTGATCACAGTCAGCTGGCACAAATGGTGAATGCAGTGACCACAATCAGCCTGCAAAAATGGTGAATGCAGTGATCACAGTCAGCCAGCACAAATGGTGAATGCAGTGATCACAATTAACTGGCACAAACAGTGAACACAGTGATCACAATCAGCCTGTACAAACAGTGAATGTAGTGATCACAGTCAGCCTGCACAAACAGTGAATGCAGTGATCACAATCAGCCTGCACAAACGGTGAATGCAGTGATCACAGTTAGCCTGCACAAATGGTGACTGCAGTGATCACAGTCAGCCTGCACAAACAGTGACTGCAGTGATCGCAGTCAGCCAGCACAAATGGTGACTGCAGTGATCACAATCAGCCTGCACAAACGGTGAATGCAGTCATCACAGTCAGCCTGCACAAACGGTGAATGTAGTAATCAGTCAGCTGGCACAAACAGTGAACACATTGATCAAGGTTAGTCTGCACAAACTGTGAACGCAGTGATCGCAGTTAGCCTGCAGAAATTGTGAATGCAGTGATCGCAGTCCGTGCTCAATCCATGTTGCACTGATGTCTGCAAGTGGCAATTTGAAGTCAACCATAATGCAGATGTGGCCCTAGGTGAAAATTAGTTTGACACCCCTGTGACCTAGAAGGACAGTTACTTTTAATTATTTAACCAGAAATTGTACAATTTTTAGATATAGACCAGAGTCACACTAGCGTAGAATACGGACAAGTGCTGTGCAATATTATTTGGCCCCTTTACTTTCAGTGCAGCAAACTCACTCCAGAAGTTCATTGTGGATCTCTGAATGATCCAATGTTGTCCTAAATGCCTAATGATAATAAATATAATCCACGTGTGTGTGTAATCAAGTCTCCGTATAAATGCACCTGCTCTGTGATAGTCTCAGGGTTCTGTTTGAAGCACAGAGAGCATCATGAAGACCAAGGAACACAACAGGCAGGTCCGTGATACTGTTGTAGAGAAGTTTAAAGCCGGATTTGGATACAAAATGATTTCCAAAACTTTAAACATCCCAAGGAGCACTGTGCAAGTGATCACACTGAAATGGAAGGCGTATCATACCACTGCAAATCTACCAAGACCCGGCCGTCCCTCTAAGCTTTCATCTCAAACAAGGAGAAGACTGATCAGAGATGCAGCCAAGAGGCCCTTGATCACTCTGGATGAACTGCAGAGATCTACAGAGATGGGACAGTCTGTCCACAGGACAACAATCAGTCATACACTGCACAGATCTAGCTTTTATGGAAGAGTGGCAAGAAGAAAGACATTTCTCAAAGGCATCCATAAAAAGTGTCGTTTAAAGTTTGCAACAAGCCACCTGGGAGACACACCAAACATGTGGAAGAAGGTGCTCTGGTCAGATGATACCAAAATCGAACGTTTTGGCAACAATGCCAAACGATATTTTTGGCGTAAAGGCAACTCAGTTCACCACCCTGAACACACCATCCCCACTGTCAAACATGGTGGTGGCAGCATCATGGTTTGGGCCTGCTTTTCTTCAGCAGGGACAGGGAAGATGGTTAAAATTGATAGGAAGATGGTTGGAGCCAAATACAGGACCATTCTTGAAGAAAACCTGTTGGAGTCTGCAAAAAAACTGAGACTTGGATGGATATTTGTCTTCCAACAAGACAATGATCCCAAACATAAAGCAAAATCTACAATGGAATGGTTCACAAATGAAAGTATCCAGGTGTTAGAATGGCCAAGTCAAAGTCCAGACCTCAATCCAATCGAGAATCTGTGGAAAGAGCTGAAAACTGCTGTTCACAAACGATCTCCATCAAACGTCTCTGAACTCGAGTTGTTTGCCAAGGAAAAATGGGCAAGAATTTCAGTCTCTCGATGTGCAAAACTGATAGAGACATACCCCAAGCAACTTGCAGCTCTAATCGCAACGAGAGGTGGCGCAACAAAGTATTAAGTTAAAGGGGCCGAATGATATTGCATGCCCCACTTTTCAGTTTTTGAATTTCCACAAAAATGTAAAATAACCAACAAATTTTGTTCAACTTCACAATTGTGTTCCACTTGTTGTTGATTCTTCAGCAAAAATTTACATTTGGTATCTTTATGTTTGAAGCATGATATGTGGGAAAAGGTTGAAAAGTTCAAGGGGGCCGAATACTTTTGCATGGCACTGTAAATCTATGGGTGCGAGTGACACAATGCACATCACTCGGATATTAGCCAAGTGAGGTGCGATAAATGCCTACGCCGGCAGTGGAGGAGATAGAGAAATTATTTTTCCGCCTCCTCCACAGTTGCGCTCCGATTCTCTCTGTGCGAGAGGATCAGACCACATTAGCATGACACTCAGCTCCAGCTCGCAGCAGAGAAGGAGCCGAGGGTCATTAGCATATTGCATCCGACGCCATACGTTAGTGTGACTCTGGCCTTAGATGATTGTTATGCCCTAACATTTCTATTTATCCATCCAACTTCTTGTCAGTGGCTTGCACATAGTAGTCTCATAATAGTTTCATAAGGGAGCAGAAATCCAGTGTCCTGGCCAAGAATGAGTTAATGGCAATAAACACATAATCTGATATTGATGTGGAGTCATTGCTGCCCACACAATGCAGTATTATGAGAATGTCATATCCTGCTTTTTGCTCTTATCTTTCTGCTTTGCATCATACAGGATCTCCTCCAGGAGCATGTGCTGCTGTTTATTTTAGATTCCTGCTGTGAGTTTTACAGTGGGTGGTGCACGGGACAATGAGACAGTGTATGAGAAAATAATAGTGAATTTGCCAGGAGCTAGTGAAATTCCAAATAGAGAGGTAACTGAGAAGTGTCAATATACCTTCATAAACAAATACTTTGATCAGAAAGTGAAGAGCAATGGAATTTTAATTAATGAAGAGAAAGTAACACCTACAAGCGAAATAAATATATATATATATATATATATATATATATATATATATATATATATATATATTTAAGAGTACTCAGGTGAAAAATACTACAGTGGCTTGCGAAAGTATTCGCCCTCTTTGGCTTTAAACTTATTTTGTTACATTATAATAATAATAATAATGTTAATCTTTATTTTTATATGGCGCTAACATGTTCCGCAGCGCTTTACAGGTTGCACACATTATCGTCGCTGTCTCCGTTGGGGCTCACAATCTAAATTCCCTATCAGTATGTCTTTGGAATGTGGGAGGAAACCGGAGTACCCAGAGGAAACCCACACAAACACGGATTTATAACCTGTGTAATATAACATTATAACCTGTATTTAAATATTTTTTAAATCAGACTTGCATATTATACATCAGCCCTAAATATTCTAAATTGCTGAAGTGAAGTGAGAAAAAAAATTAATTTCTGGGATTAAATAACTAAAAATAGGCATGCGTATATGTATTTACCCCTTTTCCTACAAATAATCTAAAGAATTTCTGGAGCCAGCAATTATCTTCACAAGTCACATGGTCTGTCAGTGTATACACATCTTTTCTGAGCCACAAAGGCTGCAATGCCATTAAGCAAGAGGCACCACTAGCCAAATACCATGAAGACCAAGGAGATCTCCAAACAAGGCAGGGACAAAATTGTTGACAAGTACAATTCAGAGTTGGGTTATCACAAAAATATCTCAATCTCTGATGATCCCCCACAGCACCATCAAATCCATTATCATCAAATGGAAAGAACATGGTACCACACCAAACCTTTCAAAAGAGGGCGACCCACAAAAGCTCTTACCCCTGGGAAGAGGGCATTAATCAGAGAGGCAGCACGGAGACCAAAGGTAACCCTGAAGGAGCTGCAGAGTTCCTAAGCAGAGAATGGAAAACCTGTCTATGCTACCACAATAAGCCGTAGAGGTGGCCTTTATAGAAGAGTGGGCAGAGAAAAGTCTTTACTTACACACAAAAATTGTAAGGCTCGTTTTGCATTTGCCAAAAGATATGTGGTAGACTCCCCAAATGTATGGAGTAAGGTTCTGTGGTCAGATGATACCAAAATTGAATTTTTTTACCACAAAAACATCAGCTCATCACCACAAAAACATCATCCCAACAGTGAAGCATGGTGGTGGCAAAATCTTGCAATTCAGAAATAATGGAATAACAAAAATACTTCTATCTCAGAAACGTTATGTGATAGAGCAAAACTAAGCATATTTTTAATCAGCACATCAAACTCCATAAAACAGACATATTACCTTTGCTGATGATTTTTTTGTGTTGACCAGTGTAATAATAACATTTTCTAGAGTTAGTGATTAAAAAACACAGTCATGGCACAACCAAAAGATATGTTCAGCCTATGAATTCCCCAAATCAGCAGAGTGGAGGTTCTATGGCCTTTATTGTATTCATACATGCCATGATCCTTCATTGCCTTTGAGACTGTTTTTTTGTTTAGTTTTGTGTATTTTATGCCTTTTTGGTTCATACTCAATTCATTATTCTATTTGCATCTTTTTGAAGTTTATTACACATGCCATCCCTTGTTTTTGTTTTCCTCTCTGTAAGGGAAATTTAGCAATTCTAGATGAATGGTGTGCACCATTTTGAAGACTCTGGTGCCAAAACCGGTAACTAAAACCACAAGACAAAAAGGAACGTGACTTAAAAAAAATGCAAATGATGAACTGGGCCGTAATGTTGTACCAGTTAACTAAACTATCACGTGACTCCACTTGTTTTTTTTTTATTAATATCCATAATTTCATTCTCATATTTGTCTGTTGTTTTGTCCCTGGCCCATATGATCAACAATACTACTGGTAATATATCTTGTATTAACCTTGCCACATATTGCCATGTATTCCCAGCCTAAAAATTAACATTTTCCTTCTATTTACACATAAGAGGAAAAAAGGCCTTTTTATCATATAAATTATACACATTGAGTCACTATGTTTTCCAGTGACTGAATTAACCCATTATTATAAATAACAAGATAAATGTGAAGACAATTCTGGGGGGGGGAATACCTTACTTGTGTAATACGTTAAAAGGAAGACACTTCTACTATTTCCCTAGCAAGCAATGTAATGTTGTGCCAGCTTAGGCTACGTTCACATTAGCGTTGCGCCGCCGTGCGTCGGCGACGCAACGCGCGACGCACGCTAAAACGCACGCAAACGCGCGCAAAAACGCGCGCGTTTTGCGACGCGTGCGTCGTTTTCCGACGAAAATCGGACGCACAGAAAATGCTACATGTAGTGTTTCCTTGCGTCCGACGCTAGCGTCGGAAACGACGCACATGGCGAAAAACGGCACCAAAACGACGCACGCGTCCCCTATGTTAAACATAGGGGCGCGTCGCCGCTGCGTCGCCGGCGCAACAGCGACGCACATTGGCGGAACGCCAATGTGAACGTAGCCTTATCCAGATGGAATGTTCATGAGTGTACTTCTACTTTAGTTCTCCCTGCTTAGTGGACTGTTCTCACCGGCTTCCAACGCTGCCGTATCATTAATAACACATTAACTTAGAAAAATAATGAAATACTTCCTTCACTAAAAATGGATGCATTCTTTTGTCTCCCTTGCTATTAACCAAGAAGTGATAAATGAATTTCTAAAAGCACATCATCTTTCTCAGCAAAGCTTTTTCATCCCTAATAGAGTGAACATTTTTGCCCTGTTAAAAGTCATCAGATAAATGTATGCCTGTAAGTTAAAGTTTTGGGGAAAGGATGTTGGGTATCTGATTTCAACAATTCAATTTTAAAATGTTCCCTGCAATACTATTGAAGCTGCTCTGTTTTCTTATATAGTACAACTATGTTACCTAGCCTTTAGACGTGACTATTTTTATCATTTTAACCTAAGATGGTTTACTCTAGAAATATATTACACTGTTTTTAACAAAACATATTTTTTTTATTATTAGCCATATTTTTAAATTGTTGTCATTGAATATTCATGTCAGAAAATGCTCCATCTTTATGACTTTGACAGACTATGAACCGATTTTGTTTTTTACCGAAGTTTATATAATTGTCCTATAAATCACATTTGCATCTAGTGTAGGTTACTAAAATATTGGTCAGATCGCCAATAAAGACGTGACTAAATTCAAAAATTAAAAGAAAAGAAAAATCAATTCATAGATCTTTAAAAGCATTCTCGGGAAATTAAGCAATGCTTAGCTACTTGGCACAAAGTCATATTATTCATCATGCGTACCGGGATTATCACAGGGCAGGGTACACCTCACACTTCAAATATCCAGCTTCTTTGTCGATTTATGTTTGTGTCTTTATTTTGCTGTCAACACATCGGTGTGTGCCAGTGCTTATTTCACTGTTTGCTTTTAATGCCTTTACTTGATGACTGTTGCTCTAAAAATGTGGCGGCCTTTTACTAACACATATCACTGCAGAACACCACAAAAGCTTCTTTTTAAAACTCTATCCTTTATGACTAAACCTAAATACTTTAGCATTTCTTATTTGGAAATCCTCAGTTTAACTAAATACAAAATATTGTTTTTGTACAATAACACTTTTCCATGAAAACTGCATTGTGATAACCGTAGAGCATTTTCACATCTTGGGACCATGCAGTATTCAAAGTTGCTAAACATGTTTTCTGTTGCAAAGAAAGCAGAGGTTCATATACAAACTTCTCGTCAGAAATCAAAGGGTGAATAAAAAGAATTTTCAAAAACAAATAACGATTAACGAATACTAGTTGCTTTTTTTGGCATTGAAGTTGTCCCTCATACACAATGTGCTCAGGCTACAACGTACAGCAGATTAAATAAGTATTGAACAAGTCACCAATTTTCTAAGCAAATATATTTCTTAAGGTGCTATCGACATGAAAGTCTCACCAGATGTCAATAACAACCCATCCAATACACACAAATAAATCAAGCCATAGATGTCCATAAATTAAATTATGTATTATAATGAGAAATGACACAGGAAAACAATATTGAACACATGAAGAAAGAGATGTGCAAAAAGTCATGGAAAGTCATGAAGAACTGCACCTCATAGCCTGCCTAACCCTAACGTCTTTTACATCAGAAGGATCTCGCAGTACGGTCTCTCCACTTTCTCGAATGTGATGTTCTGTACCCCCTGATGATACATAAAGTCAGCTTGGCACAGTTTTACACAGACAGCCCTTGTTCCCACAGGCATAGGGAGGTGCCGGACGTGAGAGAGGGTGGCCCACTCAGCTGCTTGAATGGC
Organism: Ranitomeya imitator; assembly: GCF_032444005.1. Classification (NCBI taxonomy): domain Eukaryota; kingdom Metazoa; phylum Chordata; class Amphibia; order Anura; family Dendrobatidae; genus Ranitomeya; species Ranitomeya imitator. Next base: position 399,646,673 of record NC_091286.1, on the reverse strand, counting down.
ACAACATTCGCTCACAACCCTTAGAGGCGCCTTTCACAAGCACTAGTAAATCAGAGCCTTGCCAACCTGGTAGGACTGCCACCAGTTCCTCATTAGTTATAAGCCCGGTCTTTTAACGGGATTATATCGGGCCAGAAACCATCCCTGGTAGCATGTCTAGTTAAACTGAGAACAGGAACAATTGGATGTGTGGATTAAAATAAGAGTAGCCCAAGGTTAAATTGGATATTTAATTGCCTTAAGAGCACACTAGACAAAACACTATACACACAATGGTGAAATATTCAAATACAGGAGGTAGTACACAATGTATAAGCAGATGAAACATGTCAGTTACCGCCTTAATGTTCAGTCTTGGAGCTGGACCACATGGGGGTTGTGGGGTACCAGCTGTTTCTGGTTCCTTCCAACAGGATGCATGTCGGGATTAAAGATGAGTGAACCCAAACAGAAAATATAGATAGGTATAGTCTAAAAATTGCAGCCCACAGCCAACCAGAATGGTGCATCCATTAGATGCGCCAATTCTGGTGCTTTGCCCGACTCTTCCCAGTTGCCCTGTGGTGGTGGCAAGTGGGGTTCATATTTGTAGGGTTGATATTACCTTTGTATTGTCCCATGACATCAAGCCCACGGGTTAGTAATGGAGAGGCGTCTACAAGAAATCAGAAACTTTTCCTGGTGAACTGCGGTGAACTCACAGCTGCACTGTGAGACTTTTTCTCACTGTGCTAGTGGTTATCTCACTGAGGTCACCACAGTTCAGGGGACCAACGAGGAACACAGCATCAGTGACTGGCAGCAACCTTTATGATGTCACCGTTAGTCTCTGAGGCTGAGCTCCCAACAGCTCATTCCTCTGTGATTCTCAGCCGGGATGGTTGTACATTGGCACCATCCGGGTTAAAAACTGTTTTAAACACAAACATGGATTACGGCGTCGGACAGAATATCGGACAGGTGATGGATATGGTTGTTTTTTATATATGTTTTTTTACAGGAGACCATGGCTTCAATAGAATGAGTGTTAGGTGATAATAACTGTGTTTGTTATGTTTAAATAAAAAATTTTAAAGTGTGCTTTTTTATTTCAAATAAAAGATTTTATTCTGACTGTGTGTTTATTTACAATATAATTATGGGATTACTAATGGATAGGTGGCATATAGGCTCCTTTCCATTACTTATGTGTGGACTTGATGTCACCAGACAATACAAAGGTAACATCAACCCCACAAACATGAACCCCACTTGACTCTGCCACAAGGCAAGTGGGAAGAGCTGGTAAAAATGCTAGAATTGGTGCATCTAACAGATGCACCTTTTCTGAAAGGTTGCTATTTTAGGCTGGGGGGCCAATATCCATGGCCCCTTATTAGCCTGAGAATACCAGCTCCCAGCTGTCTGCTTTAGCTTGGCTGGTTGTCAAAAATGGGGGAACCACACAATGTTTTTTTAAATAACCAGGCTTGTTAACGCTGACAGCTGAGGGTTACAGCCTGCAGCTGTCAGTTTTGCCTGGCTGGTTATCAAAAATACAGGGGAAAGCATGCTTTTTTTAATCATGTATTTAAAGTGCAAGTGCAGGCTGATGAATACTCTCATCAGCCACACCTTCTCTCACTGTTATCAGTGGCATCAGGCATAGGCTGATGGGAGTAGTAGTCTCATCAGCCAACACCAGTGACCGGAGGTAAACGTTTTACCTCCAATCACAGCTGCAGGCTCATGCTGTCATTTGACAGAGTGGGAACCACGGCTGTCTGACCGGCAGTACTGATTTTACTGCAGATCAGAGACAGTGTTTGCCACATGGCGTCACAGAAGCATTTAACCTCTTTAACTCCCTCCCACCCCAAGATGTTCTAGTCCCCCCTCCCTTTGGACTCTGGTAGCTGAAACTCCAAAACCTATGGTGGATCAAAACTTCTCCATGGAAGCTCCTATAGTGGTAGTTTTGGTGCCAACAGGATGAGCCCCAGTTGTGATTGGAGACCAAACATGGCTTCTGCTACCACTAGCCATTGTACGTAGCTCACCACCTTGGGATGATAGAGCGGATCAAGACCCTGGCAAGAGTTTGGCCTGTTCCCAAAATCTCTAAAATATTACCGGTGTACAGCTAGGACATATGAATACTCTCATCAGCCGTGCCTTCTCTCACTGTTATTAGTGGCATCAGGCATAGGCTGATGGGAGTATTAGTCCCATTAGCCAACACCAGTGACCGGAGGTAAACTTTTTACCTCCAATCACAGCTGCAGGCTCATGCTGTCATTTGACAGAGTGGGAACCACGGCTGTCTGACCGGCAGTACTGATTTTACTGCAGATCAGAGACAGTGTTTGCCACGTGGCGTCACAGAAGCATTTAACCTCTTTAACTCCCTCCCACCCCAAGATGTTCTAGTCCCCCCTCTCTTTGGACTCTGGTAGCTGAAACTCCAAAACCTATGGTAGATCAAAACTTCTCCATGGAAGCTCCTATAGTGGTAGTTTTAGTGCCATCAGGCTGAGCCCCAGTTGTGATTGGAGACATCGCTTCTGCTACCACTAGCCATTCTACGTAGCTCACCACCTTGGGATGATAGAGCGGATCAAGACCCTGGCAAGTGTTTGGCCTGTTCCCAAAATCTCTAAAATATTACCGGTGTAAACCTAGGACGTATGATATCTCCACAGTCTCTTTAAATTTATTTATGAAGTTCTCATAGATTGGGGAATTTGAATGTAGCAGAAAGACAGCATGGGCTCCTAGCAGGGGATCATCCTCTCATAAATGTCTTGGTACAAGCAAAACTGCTGGGGGGTGGGATTTTCTTTTTGAAGCTGATGAAGCTGGACCGCCTGCTGAGCCAGGTGTCCTGTTTCAGCATCACAATTTTGGAGGAGGATTGTAATCTCGGAACTTACATGATATAGTTGATTGGCATGATATCATATTCTTCACAGGATATAAAAATGTGTCTCAATACCAAGGTGCCACACAAGAAAAATCTCATGATGTATTAAACCAGTGAGCTGTCTCATGACCTTTGCAACCTTATTGTTGCAAAACATACTGATGGAGGTCCTGGCCTGACCTGCCGCTAGCATTCTGTCAGAGCAGGTTTTTAGTGCCGCTGGTGGAATTATAACAGATAAGCGCATCCGCCTGTCAACTGAAAATGCTGACAGGCTGACTCTTATCAAAATGAACAAGGCCTGGATTGGGAAAGACTTCTGTACACCACCAAGTGAAAACAGCGAAACATAACCTCAAATGCATTTTCTCTTTTGGGGAGGTGTATTCTCATGCACCGCTTCACAACCACACATGGGTATATGCTTCCAGATTTGGTCTGTTTGTTGTTATCCTCCTCCTTATCCTCATCCTCATCATCCAGAACCACTAGATGACCAGGGTGAACGTGCTCTGTACTGTTATAGGCCGGTGAATTTTGGGCAAGGGGGCTATGATGGCACTATTTTATTTTGTAAAAAAAGGACCCCACATTGGGGAATTGGGTATGACATTACATTGGGCCTAGTTTTTAATTAGGTCTCCTGCAATGTGTCCTTTAACTGCCACTAGATCACCAGGGTGAACGTGCTCTGTATGGTGCATTTTGGATAAGGGGGCTGTGATGGCACTATTTTATTTTGTAAAAAAAAGGACAGCAGCACATGACAGAAATGGGGTGCAGGATGGAAGCAGCACATGACAGAACGGGGGCGCAGGATGGGAGCAGCACATGACAGAACGGGGGCGCAGGATGGCAGCAGCACATGACAGAACGGGGGTGCAGGATGGAAGCAGCACATGACAGAACGGGGGTGCAGGATGGCAGCAGCACATGACAGAACGGGGGTGCAGGATGGAAGCAGCACATGACAGAACGGGGCGCAGGATGGGAGCAGCACATGACAGAACGGGGTGCAGGATGGGAGCAGCACATGACAGAACGGGGGCGCAGGATGGCAGCAGTACATGACAGAACGGGGGTGCAGGATGGAAGCAGCACATGACAGAACGGGGGCGCAGGATGGGAGCAGCACATGACAGAACGGGGGTGCAGGATGGAAGCAGCACATGACAGAACGGGGCGCAGGATGGGAGCAGCACATGACAGGATAGGGGCGCAGGATGGGAGCAGCAAATGACAGAATGGAGGCGCAGGATGGGTGCAGCACATGTCAGAATGGGGGCGCAGGATGGGAGCAGCACATGTCAGAATGGGGGCGCAGGATGGGAGCAGCACATGACAGAATGGGGGAGCAGGATGGGTGCAGCACATGACAGGATGGCGACGCAGGATGGGAGCAGCACATGACAGGATGGCGACGCAGGATGGGAGCAGCACATGACAGAATGGGGGCACAGGATGGGTGCAGCACATGACAGGATGGGGACGCAGGATGGAGCAGCACATGACAGGATGGAGGCGCAGGATGGAGCAGCTCATGACAGGATGGGGACGCAGGATGGAGCAGCACATGACAGGATGGGGGCGCAGGATGGAGCAGCACATACCAGAATGGAGACCATATACCATATAAATGCTTGCCACCCGGGCGTAGAACGGGTTCAATAGCTAGTCACTATATAAGACCAGAGAAACATGACTAAGACTGATCGCACATCGGAGGACAGAGAAAAGGGGTCCCGGGTAGCCCCCCGATACTCACCTATCTCCCCCGATGCTCCTTGTGGCTCCCGGTGGGTGCCGCTATCTTCAAAATGGCGGGCGCATGCGCAGTGCGCCCGCCGGCCGGCACCGGAAGAATCTTTGGGGTCTCAGCTGCCGGGGGTAGCCGAGACCCCAAAGAACATGATCGGGGTCGGTTTTACCGACCCCTGTTTTGCGATCGCCGGTAATTAACTGTTTACCGGCGACGGCAGAAAAAAAAATAAATCAAAGTGTAATTCTCTGTCCTCTGATGTGATCGCACATCAGAGGACAGAGAAATAAGGGGATTCGGGGACCCTATTATACTTACCGGTGTCCCTGGATCCTTCTGCTGCTCCTCCTGGCTGCCGGGGAAAAGAAAATGGCGGGCGCATGCGCAGTGCGCCCGCCATCTATCGCCATCTGCCGGCCGACAGGAGAAGAGCAGTTGGGGCTAAAGTTGGGGTTAGGGATAGGGTTAGGGTTAGGGCTAGGGTTAGGGCTAGGGCTAGGGTTAGGGTTAGGGTTAGAGTTAGGGTTAGGGCTAGGGTTAGGGCTAGGGTTAGGGCTAGGGTTAGGGTTGGGGCTAAATTTAGGGTTAGGGCTAAATTCAGGGTTAGGGTTCTTTCAAACTTACGTCGGTACAGGGCCGTCGCAATGCGTCGGCCCGACATACCGACGCACGTTGTGAAAATTGTGCACAACGTGGGCAGCGGATGTAGTTTTTCAACGCATCCGCTGCCCAATCTATGTCCTGGGGAGGAGGGGGCGGAGTTACGGCCACACATGCGCGGTCAGAAATGGCGGACGCGACGTACAAAAATCGTTACATTGAACGTTTTTTGTGCCGACGGTCCGCCAAAACACAACTGATCCAGTGCACGATGGACGCGACGTGTGGCCATCCGTCACGATCCGTCGGCAATACAAGTCTATGGGCAAAAAAATGCATCCTGCGGGCAAATTTGGAGGATCCGTTTTTTGTCCAAAATGACGGATTGCGACGGATGCCAAACGACGCAGGTGTGAAAGTAGCCTTAGGGCTAGGGTTAGGGTTGGGGCTAAAGTTAGGGCTAGGGTTGGGGCTAAAGTTAGGGTTAGATTTGGGGTTAGGGTTTGGATTAGAGTTGGTATTAGGGTTAGGGTTGGCATTAGGGTTACGCTTGGGATTAGGGTTAGGTTTGGGATTAGGGTTAAGGTTAGGGTTGTGATTAGGGGTGTATTGGGATTAGGGTTAGGTTTGAGGTTAGGGTTGAGATTAGGATTAGGGGTGTGTTGGATTTAGGGTTTTGATTAAGGTTATGGTTAGGGTTGACATTAGGGTTGTTTTGGGGTAAGGGTTGTGATTATCGTTAGGGTTAGTGATTAGGATTATGGATCGGGTTGGGATTAGGGTTAGGGGTGTGTTGGGGTTAGGGTTGGAGCTAGAATTGGGTTTCCACTGTTTAGTTACATCAGGGGGTCTCCAAACACGACAGCCAATTTTGCGCTCAAAAAGTCAAATGGAGTCAAAGGGACTCAAAAAGTCCCTTCCGAGCTCTGCTGTGCGCCCAAACAGTGGGTTACCCCCACATATGGGGCATCAGCAAACTCGGGATCAATTGGACAACAAATTTTGGGGTCCAATTTCTCCTGTTACCCTTGTGAAAATAAAAACTTGGGGGCTACAAAATCTTTTTTGTGGAAAAAAAAATATTTTTTTATTTTCACGACTCTGCATTCTAAACTTCTGTGAAGCACTTGGGCATTCAAAGTTCTCACCACACATCTAGATAAGTTCCTTAAGGGGTCTAGTTTCCAAAATGGTGTCACTTGTGGGGGGTTTCCACTGTTTAGGCACATCAGGGGCTCTCCAAACGCGACATGGCGTCCGATCTCAATTTCAGACAATTCTACATTGAAAAAGTAAAACGGCGCTCCTTCTCTTCCAAGCTCTGCGGTGTGCCCAAACAGTGGTTTACCTCCACATATTGGGTATCGACGTACTCAGGAGAAATTGCACTACAACTTTTGTGGTCTAATTTCTCCTGTTACCCTTGTGAAAATAAAAATTTGGGGGCAAAAATATCATTTTTGTAGAAAAAATGTGATTTTTTATTTTCACGGCTCAACGTTATAAACTTCTGTGAAGCACATGGGGGTTCAAAGTGCTCACCACACATCTATATAAGTTCCTTAAGGGGTCTAGTTTCCAAAATGGTGTCACTTGTGGGGGTTTCCACTGTTTAGGGACATCAGGGGCTCTCCAAACGCGACATGGCGTCCAATCTCAATTCCTGCCAATTCTACATTGAAAAAGTAAAACGGCGCTCCTTCACTACCAAGCTCTGCGGTGCGCCCAAACAGTGGTTTACCCTCACATATGGGGTATCGACGTATTCAGGAGAAATCGCACAACAACTTTTGTGGTCTAATTTCTCCTGTTACCCTTGTGAAAATAAGAATTTGTGGGTGAAAAGATCATTTTTGTGTAAACAAATGCGATTTTTTATTTTCACGGCTCTACGTTATAAACTTCTGTGAAGCTCTTGGGGGTTCAAAGTGCTCACCACACATCTATATAAGTTCCTTAAGGGGTCTAGTTTACAAAATGGTGTCACTTGTGGGGGGTTTCTACTGTTTAGGCACATCAGGGGCTCTCTAAACGTGACATGGCGTCCGATCTCAATTCCAGCCAATTCTGCATTGAAAAAGTCAAACGGCGCTCCTTCACTTCCAAGTTCTGCGGTGCGCCCAAACAGTGGTTTACCCCCACATATGGGGTATTGGCGTATTCAGGAGAAATTGCATAATAAAATTTATGGTTACATTTCTGTTTTTACACTTGTGAAAATAAAAAAAATGGTTCTGAATTAAAATGTTTGCAAAATAAAGTTAAATGTTCATTTTTTCCTTCCACATTGTTTCAGTTCCTGTGAAGCACGTAAAGGGTTAATAAACTTCTTGAATGTGGTTTTGAGAACCTTGAGGGGTGTAGTTTTTAGAATGGTGTCACACTTCGTTATTTTCTATCATATAGACCCCTCAAAATGACTTCAAATGTGATGTGGTCCCTAAAAAAAAAAAGGTGTTGTAAAAATGAGAAATTGCTGGTCAACTTTTAACCCTTATAACTCCCTAACAAAATGTAAAATAGACATGTGGGAAATATTATTTATTAACTATTTTTTGTGACATATCTCTCTGATTTAAGGGCATAAAAATACAAAGTTTGAAAATTGCAAAATTTTAAAAATTTTCGCCATATTTCCGTTTTTTTCATAAATAATCACAAGTAATATCGAAGAAATGTTACCACTAACATGAAGTACAATATGTCACGAAAAAACAATCTCAGAATCAGCGGGATCTGTTGAAGCGTTCCAGAGTTATAACCTCATAAAGTGACAGTGGTCAGAATTGCAAAAATTGGCTTGGTCATTAACCCCTTTACCCCCAAGGGTGGTTTGCACGTTAATGACCGGGCCAATTTTTACAATTCTGACCACTGTCCCTTTATGAGGTTATAACTCTGGAACGCTTCAAAGGATCCCAGTGATTCTGACATTGTTTTCTCGTGACATATTGTACTTCATGACAATGGTAAAAATTCTTTGATAGTACCTGCGTTTATTTGTGAAAAAATTGGAAATTTGGCAAAAATTATGAAAATTTCGCAATTTTCCAACTTTGAATTTTTATGCAATTAAATCACAGAGATATGTCACACAAAATACTTAATAAGTAACATTTCCCACATGTCTACTTTACATCAGCACAATTTTGGAACCAAAATTTTTTTTTGTTAGGGAGTTATAAGGGTTAAAAGTTGACCAGCAATTTCTCATTTCTACAACACCATTTTTTTTTAGGGACCACATCTCATTTGAAGTCATTTTGAGGGGTCTATATGATAGAAAATACCCAAGTGTGACACCATTCTAAAAACTACACCCCTCAAGGTGCTCAAAACCATATTCAAGAAGTTTATTAACCCTTCTGGTGCTTCACAGGAATTTTTTGAATGTTTAAATAAAAATGAACATTTAACTTTTTTTCACAAAAAATTTAATTCAGCTCCAATTTGTTTTATTTTACCAATGGTAACAGGAGAAAATGGACCCCAAACATTGTTGTACAATTTGTCCTGAGTACGCCAATACCCCACATGTGGGGGTAAACCACTGTTTGGGCGCATGGCAGAGCTCGGAAGCGAAGGAGCCCCATTTGACTTTTCAATGCAAAATTGACTGGAATTGAGATGGGACGCCATGTTTCGTTTGGAGAGCCCCTGATGTGCCTAAACATTGAAACCCCCCACAAGTGACACCATTTTGGAAAGTAGACCCCCTAAGGAACTTATCTAGAGGTGTGGTGAGCACTTTGACCCACCAAGTGCTTCACAGAAGTTTATAATGTAGAACCGTAAAAATAAAAAATCATATTTTTTCACAAAAATTATTTTTTCGCCACCAATTTTTTATTTTCCCAAGGGTAAGAGAAGAAATTGGACCCCAAAAGTTGTTGTACAATTTGTCCTGAGTACGCTGATAGCCCATATGTGGGGGTAAACCACTGTTTGGGCGGATGGGAGAGCTCGGAAGGGAAGGAGCGCCGATTGACTTTTCAATGCAAAATTGACAGGAATTGAGATGGGACGCCATGTTGCGTTTGAAGAGCCACTGATGTGCCTAAACATTGAAACCCCCCACAAGTGACACCATTTTGGAAAGTAGACCCCCTAAGGAACTTATCTAGATGTGTGCTGAGCGCTTTGACCCACCAAGGGCTTCACAGAAGTTTATAATGGAGAGCGGTAAAAATAAAACAAAAATTTTTTCCCACAAAAATTATATTTTAGCCCCCAGTTTTGTATTTTCCCGAGGGTAACAGGAGAAATTGGACCCCACAATTTGTTGTCCAATTTGTCCTGAGTGCGCTGATACCCCATATGTGGGGGGGAACCACTGTTTGGGCGCATGGGAGGGCTCGGAAGGGAAGGAGCTCCATTTGGAATGAGGACTTAGATGGAATGGTCTGCAGGTGTCACATTGCATTTGCAGAGCCCCTAATGTACCTAAACAGTAGAAACCTCCCACAAGTGACACCATTTTGGAAACTAGACACCCTAAGGAACTCATCTAGATGTGTTGTGATAGCTTTGAACCCCCAAGTGTTTCACTACGGTTCGTAACGCAGAGCCGTGAAAAATAAAAAAAAAAAATCTTTCCCCCCAAAATTATTTTTTAGCCCCCAGTTTTGTATTTTCCCGTGGGTAAGAGGAGAAATTCTACCCCAAAAGTTGTTGTTCAATTTGTCCTGAGTACGCTGATACCCCGTATGTTGGGGGGAACCACCGTTTGAGCGCATGGCAGAGCTCGGAAGGGAAGGAGCGCCATTTGGAATGCAGACTTAGATGGAATGGTCTGCAGGCGTCACATTGCGTTTGCAGAACCCCTAATGTACCTAAACAGTAGAAACCCCCCACAAGTGACCCCATATTGGAAACTAGACCCTCCAAGGAACTAATCTAGATGTGTTGTGAGAACTTTGAACCCCCAAGTGTTTCACTACAGTTTATAACGCAGAGCCGTGAAAATAAAAAAATCCTTTTTTTTCCCACAAAAATTATTTTTTAGCCCCCAGTTTTGTATTTTTCCAAGGGTAACAGGAGAAATTGGACCCCAAAAGTTGTTGTCCTATTTGTCCTGAGTACGCTGATACCCCATATGTTGGGGTAAACCCCTGTTTGGGCACACGGGAGAGCTCGGAAGGGAAGAAGCACTGTTTTACTTTTTCAACGCAGAATTGGCTGGAATTGAGATCGGACGCCATGTCACGTTTTGGAGAGCCCCTGATGTGCCTAAACAGTGGAAACCCCACAATTATAACTGAAACCCTAATCCAAACACACCCCTAACCTTAATCCCAACAGTAACCCTAACCACACCTCTAACCCTGACACACCCCTAACCCTAATCCCAACCCTATTCCCAACTGTAAATGTAATCTAAACCCTAACTGTAACTTTAGCCCCAACCCGAACCCTAACTTTAGCCCCAACCCAAACTGTAGCCCTAACCCTAGCCCTAACCCTAACCCTAGCCCTAGCCCTAACCCTAGCCCTAACCCTAGCCCTAACCCTAGCCCTAACCCTAGCCCTAGCCCTAACCCTAGCCCTAGCCCTAACCCTAACCCTAGCCCTAACCGTAGCCCTAACCCTAGCCCTAGCCCTAACCCTAGCCCTAACTCTAGCCCTAACCCTAACCCTAGCCCTAATGGGAAAATGGAAATAAATACATTTTTTTAATTTTTCCCTAACTAAGGGGGTGATGAAGGGGGGTTTGATTTACTTTTATAGCGGGTTTTTTAGCGGATTTTTATGATTGGCAGCCGTCACACACTGAAAGACGCTTTTTATTGCAAAAAATATTTTTTGCGTTACCACATTTTGAGAGCTATAATTTTTCCATATTTTGGTCCACAGAGTCATGTGAGGTCTTGTTTTTTGCGGGACGAGTTGACGTTTTTATTGGTACCATTTTCGGGCACGTGACATTTTTTGATCGCTTTTTATTCCGATTTTTGTGAGGCACAATGACCAAAAACCAGCTATTCATGAATTTCTTTTGGGGGAGGCGTTTATACCGTTCCGCGTTTGGTAAAATTGATAAAGCAGTTTTATTCTTCGGGTCAGTACAATTACAACGACACCTCATTTATATAATTTTTTTATGTTTTGGCGCTTTTATACGATAAAAACTATTTTATAGAAAAAATAATTATTTTTGCATCGCTTTATTCTCAGGATTATAACTTTTTTATGTTTTTGCTGATGATGCTGTATGGCAGCTCGTTTTTTGCGGGACAAGATGACGCTTTCAGCGGTACCATGGTATTTATATCTGTCTTTTTGATCGCGTGTTATTCCACTTTTTGTTTGGCGGTATGATAATAAAGCGTTGTTTTTTGCCTCGTTTTTTTTTTTTTTTTTCTTACGGTGTTTACTGAAGGGGTTAACTAGTGGGCCAGTTTTATAGGTCGGGCCATTACGGATGCGGCGATACTAAATATGTGTACTTTTATTGTTTTTTTTTTTATTTAGATAAAGAAATGTATTTATGGGAATAATATTTTTTTTTTTCATTATTTTGGAATATTTTTTTAAATTTTTTTTACACATTTGAAAAATTTTTTTTTAACTTTTTTACTTTGTCCCGGGGGGACATCACAGATCGGTGATCTGACAGTGTGCACAGCACTCTGTCAGATCACCGATCTGATAGCAGTGCAGGCTGCTTCACAGTGCCTGCTCTGAGCAGGCTCTGTGAAGCCACCTCCCTCCCTGCAGGACCCGGATCTGCAGCCATCTTGGATCCGGGGCTCGAGCAGGGAGGGAGGTGAGGAGACCCTCGCAGCAACGCGATCACATCGCGTTGCTGCGGGGGGCTCAGGGAAGCCCGCAGGGAGCCCCCTCCCTGCGCGATGCTTCCCTGCACCGCCGGCACATCGCGATCATCTTTGATCGCGGTGTACCAGGGGTTAATGTGCCGGGGGCGGTCCGTGACCGCTCCTGGCACATAGTGCCGGATGTCAGCTGCGATAAACAGCTGACACCCGGCCGCGATCGGCGGCGCTCCCCCCGTGAGCGCCGCCGATGGTGCTGGACGTACTATCCCGTCCATGGTCATAGGGGCCCACCCCACCTCGACGGGATAGTACGTCCCATGTCAGAAAGGGGTTAAGTACCAAATTGGCTCTGTTACTAAGGGGTTAAAGCCGTATCTGAAACTTAGTGTTAAAAACATGGCAAATAAAATTGCCTAATTCTCCTGTAAATAATTCGACAAAGAGGGAACCATCATACCATTAAAAAATACGAGTGCATTTTCATGGGCCCATCCAGTATGTGGGTTACAAGGCATAATGGGGTGCATATGACTATGCAGCAGAGCTGGCCTTGCTGCCAATGTGTAAAACAATGGAGTACGGGAGTACAAAATGCATATTGTGAAGTGGATTTTCATGGGCCCATCCAGTATGTGGGTTCCAAGGTGTAATGGGGTGCATATAAATTGCTAGCAGAGCAGGCCTTGAATTCAATGTCACACTATTTTAGAAGTTCCCCCTGGACATCTTATGAAAGGGGTATTGTGGTGCATCGTAATTCTTGGCAGCCCATGCACTCACTGCATAGGCTACAACAGCTTAGGAGACCCACTGTTTAATAATGGCCCTATAAGAAGATTAATGCCACCTGATGCACCAGTAAAATTAGGCTCTGTGACTTTAAGAGTCCCTCCTTCATAAATGAAACAATATGGGTCTGCTTATGTGTCACACACCACATGGCCAGCTAGGGTTGTTAAATGTTAGAATCACATTTCCCAGTGAACGCCTTTGTAGTAGTTGAAAGCAATGTTAAAGTTGAAAAACGCTTCAAAAACGCTGCGTCTGAACTAAGCCTAAGTGTGGGAGGAAATTTTCAGTCTGGGGCTAATTATTTGGCCTTACAGGCAAGTCATTAACCTGCAAAGGTTGTACCTTAACATATTTCACAGCAAAATCCATTTTGGTTTCGTTTTAGTGTGTTTTTGGTGGCATCGGGAAAATGGCATGAATCTCGGAAAAAAATTGTTTAAACCTGTGAACTAGGAGTCAGGAATGCTTCTAGGGGCGATCCCCATGATGTTCCTGTGTCATTTGAGCAGTGTTTCCATCATTTTCAGACATTTTTAAACCTTAAAAGGACTCCCGGGGGGGATTGCGGTAAAAATACTCAGGTCTCCCATAGACTTACGTTTGGCTCGTTGTTCTGGCCAAGTACCCAAGTATTCCAATCTGTTCGACCCGAGCAATGAGCATCGGAGCATTTTAGTGCTTGCTCATCACTAGTGATCACACAAGCAAGGTAAAACTGTGACAACTCACTATAAAATTTCTGTAGACATGCATGGGACCACCTCTCGTGTCTCCCCTTTTCCTCATAGTTTGTAAGCTTGCGAGCAGGGCCCTCATTCCTCCTGGTATCTGTTTTGAACTGTATTTCTGTTATGCTGTAATATATATTGTCTGTACAAGTCCCCTCCATAATTTGTAAAGCGCTGCGGAATATGTTGGCGCTATATAAATAAAAATTATTATTAGTATTATTATTATATGGGACACTAATGCTACTTGTGAATCCATGCTGACTAACAGGGTAGGTTCCTCCCTTGCTATTCTATCAAATGTTCTACCTAGTTTGCATGTTATCTCCTATCCAGGTTTGGGGATAACTTGTGGACTGCTATGGGTCTGACTGCAGGAATCCCCAACAATTCTAAAAAAGGGGTTCTGTAGAGTAAAGCGCATACAAGATTTAGCAATCACATAGATATCCATGCTCGATCTCCATTCCAATCTTGTAACGCACTTGGTATAATATATTTTAGCCAGATTTAGTAGATAGCCTAGTGCTGGTTGCTAAAGTGGAAAACCGAGGGAGGATCCTACCATGTAAGTCTCAATGATTTCACACATAGCATAAGCAGCAAGTTAAAAATCAATTTTTCACCTTGAATTATTGGAAGAAATAGAATTGGGCAAAAGTAAGGATTTGGACAACTTTGACAGGCAGGTGGTAGTTGGATTTAGGAATCTAAAAAACAGTCTTACCAAAGTGCATGCAAGGTAAACAACCGGAGAACTAGTGACATGGTTATGGTTTGCTAAGGCTCATTGGTCCAATCTCCCAGGAGATCTACTGTGATTTAAACTGCTGAAAAAATTAGTACTGTGATATAAAGGTGTCAACACAAGATGTGGATTGAGGATTGTGGCGTATGGGGTTGTGTACCCACACTCTTTTCAGAGTGTCTGTGTTGATCCTGTCCACCCTTCTAAGAGTCTACAATGGGCACATGAGCACTAGAACTAAAAAACTATAAGTGAAAGGAGGTGGCCTGATCTATTGAATCATGTTTCTTTTAAACTGTTTGGACAGCCTAATGCATATGTATGCAAATGTTCTTTAGGCAAAAGCTGGCAAATGCAGTGCAATGCTCTGGACAATGTTGGGCTTGCAAGTATTGGGTCCTGGCATTCATGCGTATTTATTTTGACGTGTACAACCTACCTAAACAATGATGCAGACAAAGAACCAAGTGCTTCATGGCCGCCGTAATTCCCCTAATAGACAGTGGCTTCTAAGCAGGAAAGTGCTCTGCCACACTGTAAAACTTGTTCAAGAACGATTTTACATACAGTACTATAATAATAATAATCTTTATTTTAATATAGCGCTAACATATTCCTCAGCGCTTTACAGGTTGCACACATCATCGCTGTCTCAGTTGGGGCTTACAATCTAAATACTATGCTGTAAAATAGGAATGCTTTGAAAATAGTAGTGTTAATAGTTTATATTTATCACTTAGTAAAATGTAAAGTGAATGAACATAAGAGAAATCAAAATCAAATCAATATTTTGTGTGATCATTTGCCTTATCATCAATTGTTCTCTCCATGTAATGCCTTGTAATCATCTGTTGCACTACATTTTCTTCACCAAACACTGGTCCTCAGTGTTTTCCATTTCTTGCTGCTTCTCCAAAAGACCTTGTGTCTTGTTGTTTTACTTAGTCTTGCCATGATGTATGACCTATAACAAGAAAAAAAACAAGGAGCCCTGGAAGTGAAGATATGGCCCCCACAAAGCCCTGATGTCAACATTATTGAGTCTATCTGGGATTATATGAAGAGACAGAAGGATCTGCACAAGCCTACATCCACAGATCTGCAGTTAGTTCGCAAAGATGTTTAGAACAATCTCCCTCAGAGGCGTATCTAGGGTGGGCAGCCGGGGCATGTGCCCCGGACGCAGCCAGCAGGGGGACGCAGTTGGGCCGCCTAATGCGGTGGTCCGCAGTTTCTTCCTCAGTGGCTGCATTTTGCCACCACCTGGACTGAGAGTCAGCTGTTCTCTGTGCTGACTGTCAAGCTGACAGCCGGAACAGAAAAGCTGCAACGCGCCGGCTCTCAGGGACATGGGAGGACATATCACATGTGCAGCAATCTGTCCTGCTTCCTGCCCGCACTTCCTCTCTCTCACACAGACAGCGGCGCCGCTGGATAACATCATCATTCAGCGGCTGTCTGTGCCAGAGAGAGGAAGCTGCCGACGATAATGCTTCTGGTGCGGGAGAGCGTGCGGACAGGTGAGAGATGCTGTGTGTGTGTGCATGCATAGCTCTGCAGGGAATGTGCAGAGAGGTACATGGTGTCGTGTGTAGGGGAGGAGAGGGCAATGATGGGGCTGATGGGGAGAGGGCAATGATGGGGATGGTGGGGGAGCAGGAAATAATGGAAGTGGTGGAATGGGCAAGGATGGGGATGTGGAGGAGGAGGAAATGAAGGATGTGGTGGAAAGGGCAATGATGTGGGGGAGGAGGAAATGATGGAGGTGGCAGAATGGGCAATGATGGGGTGGGAGGAGAAGGCAGTGATGGAGGTGGTGGAATAGGCAATAATGGTGGGGGGAGAATGCAATGATGATGGTGGGGGAGGAGGAAATGATGGAGGTGGTGGAAAGGACAATAATGGGGTAGAGGGGGAGGAAATGATGGAGGTGGTGGAATGAGCAAGGATAGTGGTGGGGGAAAGGACAATGATAATGGTGGAAGGGGAGAAAAAATGATGGAGGTGGTGGAATGGGCAAGGATGGTGGTGGGCAATGATGGTGGTGGGGGAGAATGCAATGATGGTGGTGGGGGAGGAGGAAATAGTGGAGGTGGTGGAAAAGGCAATAATGGGGGTGGAGGGGGGAGGAAATGATAGAGGTGGTGGAATAGGCAAGGATGGTGGTGGTGAAAAGGACAATGATGATGGTGGTAGAAGGGCAATGATGGGGATGGTGGGGAATGATGAAATGATGGAAAGGGCAATGATGAAGATGTGAGGGAGGAGGAAATGATGGAGTTGGGGGAGAAGGTAATGATGGTGGTAGTGTAAAAGACAATTATGGGATTGGTGGGGAAGGAGGAAATGATTGGGGTGGTGGAGGAGAAGGCTGTGATAGAGGTGGTGGAAAGGGCAATGATGGGGTGATGGAGAGGGCAATGATGGGGTGGTAGGGGAGAAAGCCATGATGGAGGTGGAGGAAATGGCAATGATGGGGTGGTGGTGGAAAGAACAGTGATGGTGGTGGAAAGAACAATGACGGGGTGGTGGGGAAGAATGCAATGATGGTGGTGGAGGAAAGGACAATGATGGTGGTGGTGGAAAGGGCAATCATGGAGGTGGAGGGGGAGGAGGAAATGGTGGAGGTGGTGGAATGGGCAATGATGGGAGTGGTGGGGGAAAAGACAAAGGTGGGGAGGAGGAAATGATGGAGGTGGTGGAATGGGCCATGATATGGGGTGGTGCAGGAGAAAGCAATGATAATGGTGATGGAGAAGGCAATGATGGAGGTATGGGGGAATGGGGAGTTATATGAGGTAACAGTAAGGGGGATGGGTGCAGACAGTACGGGGAGCGAACGGGGGAATGTATGCAGACACAGTATGAGTAGCAATGTGAAAAATGTATGAGTATGGGGAGTAAGGGTGATGGCATGTGGACAGATACAGTATGGGGAGTCAGGTGAGCAGGCAGTATAGAAAGTGAGGGGGTAAATATATGATGAGACAGTATGGTGAACAAGGGGGATGTGAGAGGAGACAGTATGAGGAGGGAGGGTGTTGTGTTTGCTAATGACAGGTGTTATGAAGGCAATCCAGAAACACAGTGTGCTTAGCGATCAGAGCGCACACAGTGATCTGACAAATACCCCAAAATACAAGAACGAGCTCTGAGACGTGGAAACTCTGTAGACTGCACACCTGATCCTATCCTAAACACAACTAAAAGCGGCTGTGGATTGCGCCTAACAACTACCTAGGCAACTCGGCACAGCCTAAGAAACTAGCTAGCCTGAAGATAGAAAAATAGGCCTGACTTGCCCCAGAGAAATTCCCCAAAGGAAAAGGCAGCCCCCCACATATAATGACTGTGAGTAAGATGAAAAGACAAAACGTAGGGATGAAATAGATTCAGCAAAGTGGGGCCCGATATTCTAGGACAGAGCGAGGACAGTAAAGCGAACTTTGCAGTCTACCAAAAACCCTAAAGCAAAACCACGCAAAGGGGGCAAAAAAAACCCACCGTGCCGAACTAACGGCACGGCGGTACACCCTTTGCGTCTCAGAGCTTCCAGCAAAACAAAAGACAAGCTGGACAGAAAAAAAGCAACAAAAAAGCAAAAAGCACTAGCTATACAGAGCAGCAGGTCACAGGAACAATCAGGAGAAGCTCAGATCCAACACTGAAACATTGACAAGGAGCAAGGATAGCAGCATCAGGCGGAGTTAAGTAATGAAGCAGTTAACGAGCTCACCAGAACACCTGAGGGAGGAAGCTCAGAAGCTGCAGTACCACTTGTGACCACAGGAGTGAATTCAGCCACAGAATTCACAACAGTACCCCCCCCCTTGAGGAGGGGTCACCGAACCCTCACCAGAGCCCCCAGGCCGACCAGGATGAGCCGCATGAAAGGCACGAACAAGATCGGAAGCATGAACATCAGAGGCAAAAACCCAGGAATTATCTTCCTGAGCATAACCCTTCCATTTAACCAGATACTGGAGTTTCCGTCTAGAAACACGAGAATCCAAAATCTTCTCCACAATATACTCCAATTCCCCCTCCACCAAAACCGGGGCAGGAGGCTCAACAGATGGAACCATAGGTGCCACGTATCTCCGCAACAACGACCTATGGAATACATTATGTATGGAAAAGGAGTCTGGGAGGGTCAAACGAAAAGACACAGGATTGAGAACCTCAGAAATCCTATACGGACCAATAAAACGAGGTTTAAATTTAGGAGAGGAAACCTTCATAGGAATATGACGAGAAGATAACCAAACCAGATCCCCAACACGAAGTCGGGGACCCACACGGCGTCTGCGATTAGCGAAAAGTTGAGCTTTCTCCTGGGACAAGATCAAATTGTCCACTACCTGAGTCCAGATCTGCTGCAACCTATCCACCACAGAATCCACACCAGGACAGTCCGAAGACTCAACCTGTCCTGAAGAGAAACGAGGATGGAACCCAGAATTGCAAAAAAATGGAGAAAGCAAGGTAGCCGAGCTGGCCCGATTATTAAGGGCGAACTCAGCCAACGGCAAAAAGGACACCCAATCATCCTGGTCTGCAGAAACAAAACATCTCAGATATGTTTCCAAGGTCTGATTGGTTCGTTCGGTCTGGCCATTAGTCTGAGGATGGAAAGCCGAGGAAAAGGATAGGTCAATGCCCATCCTACCACAAAAGGCTCGCCAAAACCTTGAAACAAACTGGGAACCTCTGTCAGAAACAATATTCTCAGGAATGCCATGCAACCGAACCACATGCTGAAAGAACAAAGGTACCAAATCAGAGGAGGAAGGCAATTTAGCCAAGGGCACCAGATGGACCATTTTAGAAAAGCGATCACAGACCACCCAAATGACTGACATCTTTTGTGAAACGGGAAGGTCAGAAATGAAATCCATCGAAATATGTGTCCAAGGCCTCTTTGGGACCGGCAAGGGCAAAAGCAACCCACTGGCACGAGAACAGCAGGGCTTAGCCCTAGCACAAATCCCACAGGACTGCACAAAAGTACGTACATCCCGTGACAGAGATGGCCACCAGAAGGATCTAGCCACTAACTCTCTGGTACCAAAGATTCCAGGATGACCAGCCAACACCGAACAATGAAGTTCAGAGATAAGTTTATTAGTCCACCTATCAGGGACGAACAGTTACTCTGCTGGACAACGATCAGGTTTATTCGCCTGAAATTTTTGCAGCACCCGCCGCAAATCAGGGGAGATGGCAGACACAATGACTCCTTCCTTGAGGATACCCGCTGGCTCAGATAAACCCAGAGAGTCGGGCACAAAACTCCTAGACAGAGCATCCGCCTTCACATTTTTAGAGCCCGGAAGGTACGAAATCACAAAGTCGAAGCGGGCAAAAAATAACGACCAACGGGCCTGTCTAGGATTCAAGCGCTTGGCAGACTCGAGATAAGTCAAGTTCTTATGATCAGTCAATACCACCATGCGATGCTTAGCTCCTTCAAGCCAATGACGCCACTCCTCGAATGCCCACTTCATGGCCAGCAACTCTCGATTGCCCACATCATAATTACGCTCAGCGGGCGAAAACTTCCTGGAAAAGAAAGCACATGGTTTCATCACTGAGCAATCAGAACCTCTCTGTGACAAAACCGCCCCTGCTCCAATCTCAGAAGCATCAACCTCGACCTGGAACGGAAGAGAAACATCTGGCTGACACAACACAGGGGCAGAACAAAAACGACGCTTCAACTCCTGAAAAGCTTCCACAGCAGCAGAAGACCAATTAACCAAATCAGCACCCTTCTTGGTCAAATCGGTCAATGGTTTGGCAATGCTAGAAAAATTACAGATGAAGCGACGATAAAAATTAGCAAAGCCCAGGAACTTTTGCAGACTTTTCAGAGATGTCGGCTGAATCCAATCCTGGATGGCTTGGACCTTAACTGGATCCATCTCGATAGTACAAGGGGTAAAGATGAACCCCAAAAATGAAACTTTCTGCACACCGAAGAGACACTTTGATCCCTTCACAAACAAAGAGTTAGCACGCAGGACCTGAAAAACCATTCTGACCTGCTTCACATGAGACTCCCAATCATCTGAGAAGATCAAAATGTCATCCAAGTAAACAATCAGGAATTTATCCAGATACTCACGGAAGATGTCATGCATAAAAGACTGAAACACAGATGGAGCATTGGCAAGTCCGAACGGCATCACTAGATACTCAAAATGACCCTCGGGCGTATTGAATGCAGTTTTCCATTCATCTCCTTGCCTGATTCTCACCAGATTATACGCACCACGAAGATTTATCTTAGTGAACCAACTAGCCCCCTTAATCCGAGCAAACAAGTCAGATAACAATGGCAAGGAATACTGAAATTTAACAGTGATCTTATTAAGAAGGCGGTAATCAATACACGGTCTCAGCGAACCATCCTTCTTGGCTACAAAGAAGAACCCTGCTCCCAGTGGTGATGACGATGGGCGAATATGTCCCTTCTCCAGGGATTCCTTCACATAACTGCGCATAGCGGCGTGTTCGGGCACGGATAAATTAAATAATCGACCTTTAGGGAATTTACTACCAGGAATCAAATTGATAGCACAATCACAATCCCTATGCGGAGGTAGAGCATCGGACTTGGGCTCTTCAAATACATCCTGATAATCAGACAAGAACTCTGGGACCTCAGAAGGGGTGGATGACGAAATCGACAAAAATGGAACATCACCATGTACCCCCTGACAACCCCAGCTGGATACCGACATGGAATTCCAATCCAATACTGGATTATGGGTTTGTAGCCATGGCAACCCCAACACGACCACATCATGCAGATTATGCAACACCAGAAAGCGAATAACTTCCTGATGTGCAGGAGCCATGCACATGGTCAGCTGGGCCCAGTATTGAGGTTTATTCTTGGCCAAAGGTGTAGCATCAATTCCTCTCAATGGAATAGGACACCGCAAAGGCTCCAAGAAAAACCCACAACGTTTAGCATAATCCAAATCCATCAGATTCAGGGCAGCGCCCGAATCCACAAACGCCATGACAGAAAACGACGACAAAGAGCATATCAAGGTAATGGACAGAAGGAATTTGGACTGTACAGTACCAATGACGGCAGAACTAGCGGACCGCTTAGTGCGCTTAGGACAATCAGAAATAGCATGAGTGGAATCACCACAGTAGAAACACAGACCATTCAGACGTCTGTATTTCTGCCGTTCAACTCTAGTCATAGTCCTATCGCACTGCATAGGCTCAGGTTTAACCTCAGGCAGTACCGCCAAATGGTGCACAGATTTACGCTCGCGCAAGCGTCAACCGATCTGAATGGCCAAAGACAAAGACTCATTCAAACCAGTAGGCATAGGAAATTCCACCATGACATCCTTAAGAGCCTCAGAGAGACCCTTTCTGAACAAAGCTGCCAGCGCAGATTCATTCCACTGAGTGAGTACTGACCATTTCCTAAATTTCCTATACTTCTATATCATCCTGACCCTGGCACAAAGCCAGCAAATTTTTCTCAGCCTGATCCACTGAATTAGGCTCATCGTACAGCAATCCGAGCGCCAGGAAAAACGCATCGACACTACTCAATGCAGGGTCTCCTGGCGCAAGAGAAAATGCCCAGTCTTGAGGGTCGCCGCGCAAAAAAGAAATAATAATCAAAACCTGTTGAATAGGATTACCAGAAGAATGAGGTTTCAAGGCCAGAAATAGCTTACAATTATTTTTGAAACTTAGAAACTTAGTTCTATCTCCAAAAAACAAATCAGGAATAGGAATTCTTGGTTCTAACATAGATTTCTGATCAATAGTATCTTGAATTTTTTGTACATTTATAACGAGATTATCCATTGAAGAGCACAGACCCTGAATATCCATGTCCACACCTGTGTCCAGAATCACCCAAATGTCTAGGGGAAAAAAAAAAGTGAACACAGAGCAGAGAAAAAAAAAAAAATGATGTCAGAACTTTTTCTTTCCCTCTATTGAGAATCATTAGTTTTGGCTCCTTGTATTGTTGTGTTTGCTAATGACAGGTGTTATGAAGGCAATCCAGAAACACAGTGTGCTTAGCGATCAGAGCGCACACAGTGATCTGACAAATACCCCAAAATACAAGAACGAGCTCTGAGACGTGGAAACTCTGTAGACTGCACACCTGATCCTATCCTAAACACAACTAAAAGCGGCTGTGGATTGCGCCTAACAACTACCTAGGCAACTCGGCACAGCCTAAGAAACTAGCTAGCCTGAAGATAGAAAAATAGGCCTGACTTGCCCCAGAGAAATTCCCTAAAGGAAAAGGCAGCCCCCCACATATAATGACTGTGAGTAAGATGAAAAGACAAAACGTAGGGATGAAATAGATTCAGCAAAGTGGGGCCCGATATTCTAGGACAGAGCGAGGACAGTAAAGCGAACTTTGCAGTCTACAAAAAACCCTAAAGCAAAACCACGCAAAGGGGGCAAAAAAAAACCACCGTGCCGAACTAACGGCA
This sequence comes from Ranitomeya imitator, assembly GCF_032444005.1. Taxonomy (NCBI): domain Eukaryota; kingdom Metazoa; phylum Chordata; class Amphibia; order Anura; family Dendrobatidae; genus Ranitomeya; species Ranitomeya imitator. The sequence continues at coordinate 399,623,873 of NC_091286.1, read as the reverse complement.
CGGCGGTACACCCTTTGCGTCTCAGAGCTTCCAGCAAAACAAAAGACAAGCTGGACAGAAAAAAAGCAACAAAAAAGCAAAAAGCACTAGCTATACAGAGCAGCAGGTCACAGGAACAATCAGGAGAAGCTCAGATCCAACACTGAAACATTGACAAGGAGCAAGGATAGCAGCATCAGGCGGAGTTAAGTAATGAAGCAGTTAACGAGCTCACCAGAACACCTGAGGGAGGAAGCTCAGAAGCTGCAGTACCACTTGTGACCACAGGAGTGAATTCAGCCACAGAATTCACAACAGGAGGGGAATAGTGTGAGGAGACAGTATGGGAGGAGAAAAATGAGTGGGCACAGGATAGAAATTGAGTAGTGGGTGCGTAACATGGAGAGACCATGTAAGGGCACAGACAGGAGGGGACAATATACCAAGGAGGGGGAGTGGAATGAGAGAGTTCAGTATAAATACTGGGCCCTTTAGGGGGGACACAGTATGAGAGGACAGTGTGAAGAGGGGGCCAGTATGGAAAGGAGAGGTCAGTGTGAAGAGCATGTACCATAAGAGGGACAGTGTGGGGGTCATATATTGTGCAGACAATATAGTGTGGGGCAATTTTTTATTCAGGAGCATTATAATGATACTTATATCTTTAACCCCTTTCTGACATCGGACGTACTATCCCGTCCATGTGGGGTGGGCCCCTATGACCATGGACGGGATAGTACGTCCAGCGCGATCGGCGGCGCTCACGGGGGGAGCGCCGCCGATCGCGGCCGGGTGTCAGCTGTTTATCGCAGCTGACATCCGGCACTATGTGCCAGGAGCGGTCACGGACTGCCCCGGCACATTAACCCCTGGCACACCGCGATCAAAGATGATCGCGATGTGCCGGCGGTACAGGGAAGCTTCCCGCAGGGAGGGGGCTCCCTGCGGGCTTCCCTGAGCCCCCCGCAGCAACGCGATGTGATCACGTTGCTGCGAGGGTCTCACCTCCCTCCCTGCTCCCTCCAGCCCCGGATCCAAGATGGCCGCGGATCCGGGTCCTGCAGGGAGGGAGGTGGCTTCACAGAGCCTGCTTAGAGCAGGCACTGTGAAGGCTGCAGCGCTGCTAGTCAGATCAGTGATCTGACAGAGTGCTGTGCAAACTGTCAGATCACTGATCTGTGATGTCCCCCCCTGGGACAAAGTAAAAAAGTTAAAAAAAATAAAATAAAATGTGTAAAAAAAAAAAAAAAAAATATTCCAAAATAATGAAAAAAAAAAAATATATTATTACCATAAATACATTTCTTTATCTAAATAAAAAAAATAAAAATAAAAGTACACATATTTAGTATCGCCGCGTCCGTAACGGCCCGACCTATAAAACTGGCCCACTAGTTAACCCCTTCAGTAAACACCGTAAGAAAGAAAAAAAAAAACGAGGCAAAAAACAACGCTTTATTATCATACCGCCGAACAAAAAGTGGAATAACACGCGATCAAAAAGATAGATATAAATACACATGGTACCGCTGAAAACGTCATCTTGTCCCGCAAAAAACGAGCCGCAACACAGCATCATCAGCAAAAAAATAAAAAAGTTATAGTCCTGAGAATAAAGCGATGCCAAAATAATTATTTTTTTCTATAAAATAGTTTTTATCGTATAAAAGCGCCAAAACATAAAAAAAATATAAATGAGGTGTCGCTGTAATCGTACTGACCCGAAGAATAAAACTGCTTTATCAATTTTACCAAACGCGGAATGGTATAAACGCCTCCCCCAAAAGAAATTCATGAATAGCTGGTTTTTGGTCATTCTGCCTCACAAAAATCAGAATAAAAAGCGATCAAAAAATGTCACGTGCCCGAAAATGTTACCAATAAAAACGGCAACTCGTCCCGCAAAAAACAAGACCTCACATGACTCTGTGGACCAAAATATAGAAAAATTATAGCTCTCAAAATGTGGTAACGCAAAAAATATTTTTTGCAATAAAAAGCGTCTTTCAGTGTGTGACGGCTGCCAATCATAAAAATCCGCTAAAAAACTCGCTATAAAAGTAAATCAAACCCCCCTTCATCACCCCCTTAGTTAGGGAAAAATTAAAAAAATGTATTTATTTCCATTTTCCCATTAGGGCTAGGGTTAGAGTTAGGGCTAGGGTTAGGGCTAGGGCTAGGGCTAGGGCTAGGGTTAGGGATAGGGTTAGGGTTAGGGCTAGGGTTAGGGCTAGGGTTAGGGTTAGGGTTAGGGCTAGGGTTAGGGCTAGGGTTAGGGCTAAGGCTAGGGTTAGGGCTAGGGTTAGGGTTAGGGTTAGGGTTAGGGCTAGGGTTAGGGCTAGGGTTAGGGCTAGGGTTAGGGTTAGGGCTAGGGTTAGGGCTAGGGTTAGGATTAGGGTTAGGGCTAGGGTTAGGGCTAGGGCTACAGTTTGGGTTGGGGCTAAAGTTACAGTTAGGGTTTAGATTACATTTACGGTTGGGAATAGGGTTGGGATTAGGGTTAGGGGTGTGTCAGGGTTAGAGGTGTGGTTAGGGTTACTGTTGGGATTAGGGTTAGGGATGTGTTTGGATTAGGGTTTCAGTTATAATTGGGGGGTTTCCACTGTTTAGGCACATCAGGGGCTCTCCAAACGCGACATGGCGTCCGATCTCAATTCCAGCCAATTCTGCGTTGAAAAAGTAAAACAGTGCTTCTTCCCTTCCGAGCTCTCCCGTGTGCCCAAACAGGGGTTTACCCCAACATATGGGGTATCAGCGTACTCAGGACAAATAGGACAACAACTTTTGGGGTCCAATTTCTCCTGTTACCCTTGGGAAAATACAAAACTCGGGGCTAAAACATATTTTTTGTGGGAAAATTTTTTTTTTCTATTTTCACGGCACTGCGTTATAAACTGTAGTGAAACACTTGGGGGTTCAAAGCTATCACAACACATCTAGATGAGTTCCTTAGGGGGTCTAGTTTCCAAAATGGTGTCACTTGTGGGAGGTTTCTACTGTTTAGGTACATTAGGGGCTCTGCAAATGCAATGTGACACCTGCAGACCATTCCATCTAAGTCCTCATTCCAAATGGAGCTCCTTCCCTTCCGAGCCCTCCCATGCGCCCAAACAGTGGTTCCCCCCCACATATGGGGTATCAGCGCACTCAGGACAAATTGGACAACAAATTGTGGGGTCGAATTTCTCCTGTTACCCTCGGGAAAATACAAAACTGGGGGCTAAAAAATAATTTTTGTGGGAAAAAATTTTTGTTTTATTTTTACGGCTCTCCATTATAAACTTCTGTGAAGCCCTTGGTGGGTCAAAGCGCTCAGCACACATCTAGATAAGTTCATAAGGGGGTCTACTTTCCAAAATGGTGTCACTTGTGGGGGGTTTCTACTGTTTAGGTACATTAGGGGCTCTGCAAACGCAATGTGACACCTGCAGACCATTCCATCTAAGTCTGCATTCAAATGGCACTCCTTCCCTTCTGAGCCCTCCCATGTGCCCAAACAGTGGTTCCCCCCACATATGGTGTATCATCGCACTCAGGACAAATTGGGCAACAAATTTTGGGGTCCAATTTCTCCTGTTACCCTCAGGAAAATACAAAACTGGGGGCTAAAAAAATAATTTTTGTGGGAAAAAAATTTTGTTTTATTTTTACGGCTCTGCATTATAAACTTCTGTGAAGCACTTGGTGGGTCAAAGTGCTCACCACACCTCTAGATAAGTTCCTTAGGGGGTCTACTTTCCAAAATGGTGTCATTTGTGGGGGGTTTCAATATTTAGGCACATCAGTGGCTCTTCAAACGCAACATGGCGTCCCATCTCAATTCCTGTCAATTTTGCTTTGAAAAGTCAAACGGCGCTCCTTCCCTTCCGAGCTCTCCCATCCGCCCAAACAGTGGTTTACCCCCACATATGGGGTATCAGCGTACTCAGGACAAATTGTACAACAACTTTTGGGGTCCAATTTCTTCTCTTACCCTTGGGAAAATAAAAAATTGGGGGCAAAAAGATAATTTTTGTGAAAAAATATGATTTTTTATTTTTACGGTTCTACATTATAAACTTCTGTGAAGCACTTGTTGGGTCAAAGTGCTCACCACACCTCTAGATAAGTTCCTTAGGGGGTCTACTTTCCAAAATGGTGTCACTTGTGGGGGGTTTCAATGTTTAGGCACATCAGGGGCTCTCCAAACGAAACATGGCGTCCCATCTCAATTCCAGTCAATTTTGCATTGAAAAGTCAAATGGCACTCCTTCGCTTCCGAGCTCTGCCATGCGCCCAAACAGTGGTTTACCCCCACATGTGGGGTATTGGCATACTCAGGACAAATTGTACAACAATGTTTGGGGTCCATTTTCTCCTGTTACCCTTGGTAAAATAAAACAAATTGGAGCTGAATTAAATTTTTTGTGAAAAAAAGTTAAATGTTCATTTTTATTTAAACATTCAAAAAATTCCTGTGAAGCACCAGAAGGGTTAATAAACTTCTTGAATATGGTTTTGAGCACCTTGAGGGGTGTAGTTTTTAGAATGGTGTCACACTTGGGTATTTTCTATCATATAGACCCCTCAAAATGACTTCAAATGAGATGTGGTCCCTAAAATAAAATGGTGTTGTAGAAATGAGAAATTGCTGGTCAACTTTTAACCCTTATAACTCCCTAACAAAAAAAAATTTTGGTTCCAAAATTGTGCTGATGTAAAGTAGACATATGGAAAATGTTACTTATTAAGTATTTTGTGTGACATATCTCTGTGATTTAATTGCATAAAAATTCAAAGTTGGAAAATTGCGAAATTTTCATAATTTTCGCCAAATTTCCGTTTTTTTCACAAATAAACGCAGGTACTATCAAAGAATTTTTACCATTGTCATGAAGTACAATATGTCACGAGAAAACAATGTCAGAATCACTGGGATCCGTTGAAGCGTTCCAGAGTTATAACCTCATAAAGGGACAGTGGTCAGAATTGTAAAAATTGGCCCGGTCATTAACGTGCAAACCACCCTTGGGGGTAAAGGGGTTAAAGGGAACCTGTCATCCCCCCCAGGTTTTTGTAAGTAAAAGAGCCACCTTGTGCCGCATTAGTACATTCTGACAAGGTGGCTCTTTTAGTTCTTGGTGCTGTAACGGCAGAAATAATCGATTTTGCAATTTGTCCAAAATACCTTGAAATAGTCCTGGGGCAGGTCTGCGCTGTTATCTTATGCCTTTGGCATGCACAGTTAGCGCTGCCAATAAATCAGAAGACACTGCGGGGCGGGATCTCGGGCAGCACGGCTGCACAGGCGCAGCCAGCAAGACATCAAATGATGTCAGAAGACGGGCAGCGCTAACTGCGCATGCCCAAGGCATAAAATAACAGCGCAGGCACCGGGACAGTTGAAAACAACACTGAGAAGGCGTTGAAAAAATGCATCATGAGCACAAAAATTGCAGAATGCATTCTAAATGGTAGGATGCATAAGTATGCATTTTTTATGCATTATTATAGCAATTTTAAAAAACGCAAAAAAAAGCGAAAAAACATGAACGTGTGCATATAGCCTCATACTTATGGTCCTGTGACGACGAGCTTCTCTTCCTGCTTTTCTCAGTTTTTCACTGAACATTGAGAGCACTAGGGAGAGTAGCTCGTGGGTACATGACTAAGGCCGGGATCACACATGCGAGAAACACGTCCGTGTCTCGCATGTGAAATCCAAGCTCTGGTGCCGGCACTCCAGAGCGGAGCGTGCGGCTCCATGTGTTGCTATGCGGCCACACGCTCCGCTCTGGAGTGCCGGCGCCAGAGCTTGGATTTCACATGCGAGACTCGGACGTGTTTCTCGCATGTGTGATCCCGGCCTAAGTGTGCAAATCACATATGTCCTTGGGAAGTAAGGGCGCCAAAATGTATTGTTGCCCCAGGTGCCAGAAACCCTAGATACACCTCTGATCTCCCTGCAGAGTTCCTGTCTTGCTAAGTTCTGAGTTCCTATGTGCCAGTGTACCCTGATGAATTTGTGCTGTTTTGAAAGCAAAGGGATGTCACACTAAATATTGCAGTAATTTGATTTAGATTTCTCTCTTGTTCATTCACTTTGCATTTTATTAATAAATAAAAATAAATTATTAACACTTCTATTTTTAAGGAATTCTTACTGTGTAGCATGTTTCTCACACCCGCCTAATAGTTATGCACATACTGTACATGACAAGTTCAAGATGTTGTCTTGGCCATCAAATCTCCAGAACTGAATTTGAAAGATAATCACGAATGAGCATTCTTAATATAAACTTTTGTTTCATGATTATCTTGCAGTATAAACAGTCTGATGTTCACTTGGTGAACGAGCAAAACATTCATTCATAGGGTCAAATTATCTTTTGCTCAGCACTAGAAAACAATGTTCTTGACAATGAATTGTCCTGTGTAAACAGAGTTTACACTGTCGAAAACGATGGCAGTTTTTTTGCGCACTGAGTGATCTACAGATTGCTCAGTGTGCATCATTTCCTTTGGTCTGCCTGTTGAAATAGGCTATTAAATGATTGGTAAAGCCAATCAACGACTGATAATACCGATCAACATTCTTATTCTGCCTCTGATCAGTCCGTGTAAACAGACCCTATGGGTGTAACTGTATTTTCAGGTGAACTTGCAGAAAAATGTCTGTCACTATTTCCTCCCTCTTACTCCCCTTCCATCTCCATAGAGTTTTATAAGCAGCATCTGCCATACCGTAAGAATGTGATAATCTACATTCACTGTCTGTTCACGGCTAAGTAGTGAATAATCAATCTCAATGAAGGAGGAGGCATTTTTTTCACTAATAAGATATGGTTCTAGGTTTCAATTCACATGTACTATTGATTTATGTAAAAATGTATATTGGTTACTCTTTAAAGAATCTGATTCCAATGTTTTGGCGCTAGGTATCACAGGGGTGTTTCATTAAATGAAATGTAATTTAGATGCAAATCAATTTCCTCCACATTTCCCACATGTATCTTTTGGAATAGAAAAATGTATATGTTAGAAGAGATAGCAATTTTCCGCTCATGGAAACTATGATTTTTCATTGACAGATGTATGTAGATAGTGGTCTGAAAATATAATGTGTTGTTTTTCTCTTTTAGAGGTCACTTATAGCTAAAAGGTGCTAAAACAGATAAATGGTTGCGCTGAAATGGGTTCATGTTTCTGAATGGAAGGCAGCCGAAGCATATCCATTAAAAAGATAATAATTGTTTGAACTGCTTCTCTGTAAAGTAGAAACCATTCTGCTGACCCGGCTATGTCAATATTACTCAGAATTATCAAGTAACATGGATGGATCATATTGCATTTTAGAAGTTATATACAATAGGAATGTTTTTATGTTGTTTGACTTGTACAAATTATAGAGAGTGCTTTTTCAATCAGCTCATATCGGATTTTTTTGTTTACCTATAACAGCTTTATTCGTTGATGTCCAAGTACATCACAAGTGAATTGTTTGCTATAGAGTATTATTTACACTGGGTTAGAATAAGGCCTCATTCAGATGTCAGTTTTTCGTGTACATTTTCTATCCGTGGTTTTCATAGACCCAAGTCTATGGGTCAGTAAAAATTACAGACGACACACAGGTGTCATGCCAGTCCATGGGCTGACAATGATTAAAGGGGTTGTCCACTACTCTGACAACCCTTCTCAATCAGCACGATTGCCCCCGTAAAATAACAACACTTAGGCTATGTGCACACGTTCAGGAATTTTTCACTATAAAAACGCGATATGTTCATTCTTTGTGCGGAATCACGGGGATTCCGCACACATAGGAATGCATTGATCTGCCTATTTTCCGCATGTGGCTATGCCCACCATGCGGGAAGTAAGCGGATCATGTGCGGTTGGTACCCAGGGTGGAGGAGAGGAGACTCTCCTCCAGGCTCTGGGAACCATATAATTGTTAAAAAAAAGAATTAAAATAAAAATCGTGATATTCTCACCTTCCGGCGTCCCCGGCAGTCTTCCTGCTCCTCGTGATGCTCCCGTTCTCAAGGATGCTTTGCGGCAATGACCTGTGATGACGTAGCGGTCTCGCGTGATGCTACGTCATCTGGGGTCATTGCTACTAGGCATTACTGGGAACGTGAGCATCGCGAGGAGCGGGAAGACTGCTGGGGACGCCGGAAGGTGAGAATATCACGATTAATTATTTTTTAAATTATTTTTAACAGTATATCTTTTTACTATTGATGCTGCATAGGCACCATCAATAGTAAAAAGTTGGTCACACTTGTCAAACACTATGTTTGACAAGTGTGACCAACCTGTCAATCAGTTTTCCAAGCAATGCTACAGATCACTTGGAAACGCTAGCATTCTGCAAGCTAATTACACTTGTAAAAGCTAGTGTTTAGTGGGAAAATGCATGCCAATTCAGCATGCGTTTTTCCCATGGCAGGGAGTTCCGGAATTGCCGCGGAAATTTCCGAGTACATAGCCTTATATTCACATCTGGTGCTAGCGCCATTCCAGAAGTGTCAGCACTCACTCTCCTGGGGCTCTGATGACATTGTTAAGTCACGTGAGCCCTGCACCCAATCAGCGTTGGCTTAACTCTCCCCGCCTTTGGACATGTCAGACATCAGGAGGAAGTGATCGACCAGCTGCTACTCTGACTTTATCTTGATGTCTAACTCCTCCAATGGCAAGGAGAGTGATACCAGTGTTGATTGGGCACAGGGCAAGCATAATATAACAGTGTCTGATGGGCCCCAGGAGGTCGAGTGCCGACACCACTATAAGGGTGCCAGCACTGAAGGTAAGTATAAGTGTTGTTATTTTATGGCGGGCAACATGCTGATTGAGAAGGGGTTTTCCGAGTAGTGGAAAACCCATTAACATTGTGGTGCACAGGAGAAGATGAATAGGAGAGCTAAGGAGGAGTCGGATGGGCATAGTCAAATTCATCAAGAGTGCTGACGTTTTGTACATCAAAAATGCTACTCCAGTTACTGACTGGAGTAGCATTTCTGGCTCAGCACACAGAGGCGTGCATACCTCAGAAAAGGCACTGAATTCATTAAATGGTGTGCGCCTCTTAATAAATTTGGTGCCTTGTACTCCAGCAAGACTGTCATAGCACAAATGTGCACTACACCAGTCTTAATCAGTCGGCTCCTATGCATATCCCATTTTCATCTGTCAACTTTTATGTTTCATGCAAACATTTTTAACTCATACAATGTAAAATTATGTCAGAAAAAATGCATTTTTATTATCTTGGTAATTAATTTTTAATGAATTCAATATCCTGTTTATTTACATTTTTGGATATACTTAATAAATTCATGCAGATACATAGTTCTATGAGATTGTAGAGTAATTTCGATTTGGGCATTTGCCATTGTGTTTATACATGCATGTGTTTGACATTACATTGTAAGCTTTGTTCAGGACAAAGTTTACAAGCAGATCGATCACTCTTTTTTTTCACTTGTTGAATTATGTCATAAAGTCCATTTAGACTGCAAAATTGTTGTGAACTAGTGATCCTACTAACACTCTTTTCATGATAATCTGTCATTGTAAACAGGCTGACAATCACCAGACGAATAACGTCTAAATGCTTGTTCATCCAGTGAAAAGATCTCTTGTGCTGCACAAAAGAATATTGTTGTCGGCAATGCATAGTCCTGTGTAAACAGGACTCGTGATGCTGAGAACAATGGCAGCCTGTGTGCACCGAAATATTATTTACTCTAATGTCAGATATTGTGTGTGCAGTACATATATTGAATTGTGAAATGGTGCAGAATATGTTTTTGCTGCTTAAAAAACATTATGATTCTTATTCTTATAATAATAAGAAAAAAGACATGTTATTTCTGCACAGATCTGTTAAATACAGTGGTGTGAAAAAGTGTTTGCCCCCTCCTGATTTCCTATACTCTTGCATGTTTTTTACATCTAAATGTGTCAGATCACCAAAAAACAAAAATATTGGACAAATATAACACAAGTAAACACAAAATGCATTTTTTTAAATGAAAGTCTTTATTATTAAGAGAAAAAAATCCAATGCTACAGGGCCGTATGTGTTAGGAGTCGAGTTTCCTCTGCTGCACAGGGGGAATCTCGATCCGTGTCTGCTGCGGTCTCCCATTCGGTATCGGCCGCAGTGGGCTCTGCTCAGCGGAGACGTCGCTCCCAGCGTCTCGCTGGGGCTGATTCGGTGCATAGGGTCACTGCTGCCTTTTCTGGCTTTCCTGTGGTACCCTGCACAGATCTGCGGCGAGCGAGCCTCTCTGGGACTAAGTCCTTGTTTACTCACACTGAGCATGCCCAGGGCAGGGTCTCCCATTGGAGGTCGAGGGCCACATGTTCAGTCACATGCTCAGGTGCTGCAGTACATTCCATTGGTCCTTCTGGAAGGTCCTGAAAGGGCAAAACATGCTCAGGTACTGCAGCACTTTCCATTGGTCCTTCTGGAAGGTCCTGAAAGGGCAAAAACTTCAGTAGCAGCTTCCTGTGCTGCAACTATATAAACTGCGCATGACCGCACGGCCATGCGCTAGTATCGTCTTTTGCTATATGCTTTGCGCCAATGTGGTCATGTGTTTGTATGTGTTCAGGGACCCGGCTGAAATAAGCCCATAGAATGCTGGCTCCTCCGGCGAGGAGATTGAGTATGCATGCATGACCACTCACTGCTCACATCTGGGTAGTTGGCCTGTGCCTCTGTGAAAGTCTAACAGGGCACAGAGCTCACCTCTCGCGGTTACTCTGTGAAGCTAACAGAGTTAGTATATACCGCCATATAGAGCCGCCATTATTTAGCAGCAGGTACTTTCCTGCACGGTGGATCCCGGGTTGCGAACGCACCAATTCCTTTTAATAAACAATATATTTGGTGCGTTCCGCCAACCCTAACAGTGTGAAAAAGTGATTACCCCCTCCCTTAAAACATAAATTAACTGTGGTTTATCACATCTTTGGGAAGTTGAGCTAAAATTCCCTAGCCACAGACAGGCCTGATTACTGCCACACCTGTTCTCAATCAAGAAATCACTTAAATAGGATCTGTCTAAGGGCAGTCCCACACGTCCAGATAATTCCGGTACTGGAAAAATCGGTACCGGAATTATCCGTGTCCGTGTGCCCGTGCGTTTCTGTGGCACATCAGTGTGGCACACGTGTGCCGCCCGTGTGCCGACTGGGTACCACACGCACCGTGCAGGAGACAGCGCTAGAGATAAGCGCTGTCCCCCCACGTGGTGCTGAAGCCGCCATTCATATCTTCTCTGCAGCAGCGTTTGCTGTAGAGAAGATATGAATATTTCTTTTTTTTTTCTGTTTCTCGTGGTTAACATAAAGATCCATGTCCCCACCCCCCTCCCACCCCCTGTGCGCCTGCCCGCTGTTATTAAAATACTCACCTGGTTCCCTCGCTGGTGCTGCTTCCTGTCCTGGCCGCACCTTCTACTGTATGAGCGGTCACGTGGGGCCGCCGATTACAGTCATGAATATGCGGCTCCACCTCCCATGTGGGTGGAACCGCATATTCATTACTGTAAATGAGCGGCCCCACGTGACCGCTCATACAGTAGAAGGTGCGGCCAGGACAGGAAGCAGCGCCAGCGAGGGAGCCAGGTGAGTATTTTAATAACAGCGGGCGGGCGCACAGGGGGTGGGAGGGGGTTGGGGACATGGCTCATTATTATAAACACGAGAAAAAAAAAAAGGAATATTCATATCTTCTCTACAGCAAACGCTGCTGCAGAGAAGATATGAATGGCGGCTTCAGCACCATGTGGGGGGGACAGCGCTTAACTGTAGCGCTGTCTCCTGCACGACACACGGATTACACACGGACAACGTCCGTGTGCGGTACGTGTTTTACATGGACCCATTGACTTTAATGGGTCCGTGTAATCCGTGCGCTCCCACGAACACTGACATGTCTCCGTGTTTGGCACATGGAGACACGGTCCGCAAAAAATCAATGACATCTGCACAGATGCATTGATTTCAATGTGTCTACGTGTGTCAGTGGCTCCGGTACGTGAGGAAACTGTCACCTCACGTACCGGAGCCACTGACATGTGAAACCGGCCTAACAAAGTGAACTAGACCAAAAGCTCCTCAAAAGCTAGACATCATGGCACGGGCCAAAGACATTCTGGAACAAATACGAAACAAAGTAGTTGAGCTGTATCAGTCTGGAAAAGGTTATAAAGCTATTTCTAAAGCTTTGGGACTCCAGTGAACCACAGTGGGAGCCATTATTCTCAAATATTGAAAACAAGGAACAGTGGTGAACATTCCCAGGAGAAGCTAGCAGACCAAAATTACCCCAAGAACACAGAGACGACTCATCCAAGAGGTCACAAAAGACCATACAACAATATCCTATAAAATGAAGGACTCACTTATCTTAGTTAAGGTCAGTGTTCATGACTCCACCATAAGAAAGAGACTGGGCAAAAATGGCCTGCACGGCAGAGTTCCAAAATGAAAACTACTGCTGAGCAATAAGAACATAAAGGCTCATCTCAGTTTTTGCCAGAAAACATCTTGATGATACCCAAGACTTTTGGAAGAATACTCTGTAAACTGAGGAGACAAAAGTTGAACACTTTGGAAGGTGTATGTCCCATTAGATCGTTCATAGAAGTAACACAGCATTTCAGAAAAGGAACATCATACAAATGGTAAAATATAGTGGTGGTAGTGTGATTTTCTGGGGCTGTTTTGCTGCTTCAGGACCTGGAAGACTTGCTATGGTAAACGGAACGGTGAATTCTGCTGCCTACTAAAATATCCTGAAGGAGAATGCCCGGCCATTTGTTTGTGACCTCAAGCTGAAGCGCACTTGAGTTATGCAGCAGGGCAATGATCCAAAACACACCAGCAAGTTCACCTCTAAATGGCTTAAGAAAACCAAAATTAAGACTTTGGAGTGGCCTAGTCAAAATCCTAACCTTAATCCGTTTGAGATGCTGTGGCATGATTTTAAAAAAGCAGTTCATGCTCAGAAACCCTCCAATGTGGTTGAATTACAACAATTCTGCAAAAGATGAGTGGGCCAAAATTCCTCCAGAGCGTTGTAAAAGACTCATTGCCAGTTACAGAAAACGCTTTATTGTAGTTGTTGCAGATAAGGGTGGCCCAACCAATTATTAGGTTTAGGGGCAATCACTTTTTCACAGAAGGCCCTGTAGGCTTGGATTTCTTTTTCCCTTAATAATAAAGACCATCATTTAAAAACTGCATTTTGTGTTTACTTGTGTTATCTTTGTCTAATATTTAAATTTACTTGGTGATCTGAAACATTTAAGTGTGACAAACATGCAAAAGAATATTAAGTCAAGAAGGGTGCAAACACTTTTTCACACCACGGTATATTATTTGCCATACAGGCAGCAGGACATGTAATACATTCTTTTTTTAAATGGAACATGTCATGAGATTCACACTGCCCAAACTATAGACCGTATAAAAAAGGGCCTGGCTACGCAATTACAGCCAGGTATGTCTTACTCTGAATCACCATGGCTTTCCGAAAAAACATAGTTTGAAAAGCCTCCTGGAAACTACAGGGAGAGACCTGACTAATCCAGCACAGCCCCTGGCTGCAGGGCCGGCTCCAGGTTTTTGTGGGCCCCGGGCAAAAGAGTCTCAGTGGGCCCACATGCCACGATACATGATGCACAGATACGGAGGAGAAATATAGATATACTACTCAGGGCCTAGCCTTCCCCCTCATCCTTCACATAGGCAGATCTGCACACACACACACAAACACACAATACGCACACATGTAAACATACAATACATAAACATACACATACATACAGTACGCAGACATACACACATACAGTACTCAGACATACACACCTACAGTACGTAGACATGCACAAACACACAGTACGCAGACATGCACACACACAGTACGCAGACATGCACACACACAGCACGCAGACATGCACGCACACACAGTACGCAGACATGCACACACACAGTACGCAGACATGCACACACACAGTACGCAGACATGCACACACACAGTATGCAGACATGCACGCACACACAGTACGCAGACATGCACGCACACACAGTACGCAGACATGCACACACACAGTACGCAGACATGCACACACACACACACAGTACGCAGACATGCACACACACAGTACGCAGACATGCACGCACATAGAGTACGCAGACATGCACACACAGTACGCAGACATGCACACACACACAATACGGAGACATGCACACAAACAGTATGCAGACATGCACACACACACAATACAGAGACATGCACAGCACACACACAATACGCAGATATGTACATACATATATTTGAAGACAAATACACAAAAATACATATATACAGTCATGCACACTGATATACACACAGGTATGCACATCATACATGCATACACAGACAGACACAAGCCTCACTCACCTCCCCCTGGCTTGTCGCTCATCAGGCTGCTCTGGCATGTGGCTATGGAGGGCGCGCTGTTTGATGGCAGTCAGACATGGCCGCACACAATGCACTCTGCAGCTGTGTCTGCTACTAAATGATGCGGTCGGGCCGGCACTGTGCCTTTTGCTTATGTCTGCCCGGCCGTATCATTACTACAGCTGCAGAGTGCACTGTACGCGACCATGTTTTGTTTAAGTGACGGCTGAGCTCAAGTAGTGCCGAAGCTGCTGGGGGAGCAGCCAGGGCTCCCTGGTGTCCCGGGCACTAGTGGGCCCCCCATTTGTTCAGGGCCCCGGCAGTTGCCCGGGTACGCCGGGTGCTGACGCTGGCCCTGCCTGGCTGGCTACTTTTTACCCAGCTTTAGATAATTGACAGCTCTCTCCTTCATGTGTATATATGGAGAGACCTGTCAATTATGAGGTACAAGAGAACCAGGTCAGGGACCTCACCAGACTAGTCAGTCCTCTCCCTTTAGTGCCTGCATTGCTTTTCAATCTAAGTTTTCTCTGAAACGACATGGAATTTCAGAGAAAAATATTCCTGGCTGTAATTGCTCTTGCAGACTCGAATTCATGCTGCTCGTGGTTTAGGCAGCAAGAATCAGGTTCCAGGTTCCTTTTGAGGGAACATGCAAGTAGATTAATTCTGCCCTAACCACAAGCAGAACTGCTATAGCTCAAGTTATTTTGCTCACTTTTAAGGCCCATGTCCCAAATTGCGAGTTAGCTGATGGCTGCTTGCTATAATATGACCAGGAAGTGACTGAATGCGTATTAGCTGCTGTGGTATTTATACTTCTCCATGATCCTTTACTTAATTATGCAGGGAAAAAGCAGGAAAACCATATGTTGATTATAATGCAATTTTTCAGGTGATACTGCTGTTTCCCTGCAAAATTTAGTGATTGTGCAGGGAGAAATTAACCCGTTTCTGACCTCGGACGGGATAGTACGTCCGAGGTCAGAAGCTCCGCTTTGATGCGGGCTCCGGCGGTGAGCCCGTATCAAAGCCGGGACATGCCAGCTGTTTTGAACAGCTGACATGTGCCCGTAATAGGCGCGGGCAGAATCGCGATCTGCCCGCGCCTATTAACTAGTTAAATGCCGCTGTCAAACGCAGACAGCGGCATTTAACTACCGCATCCGGCCGGGCGGCCGGAAATGACGGCATCGCCGACCCCGTCACGTGATCGGAGGTCGGCGATGCTTGCACATTGTAACCATAGAGGTCCTTGAGACTTCTATGGTTACTGATTGCCGGTAGCTGTGAGCGCCACCCTGTGGTCGGCGCTCACAGCACACCTGATTTTCTGCTACATAGCAGGGAACAGCAGATCGCTGCTATGTAGCAGAGGTGATCGCGTTGTGCCTGCTTCTAGCCTCCCATGGAGGCTATTGAAGCATGGCAAAAGTTAAAAAAAAGTTAAAAAAAATGTGAAAAAAATAAAAAAAATATAAAAGTTTAAATCACCTCCCTTTTGCCCCAATCAAAATAAATCAATAAAAAAAAATCAAATCTACACATATTTGGTATCGCCGTGTTCAGAATCGCCCGATCTATCAATTAAAAAAAACATTAACCCGATCGCTAAACAGTGTAGCGAGAAAAAAATTCGAAACGCCAGAATTCCTTTTTTTTTGCTCGCCGCGACATTGCATTAAAATGCAATAACGGGCAATCAAAAAAACGTATCGGCACCAAAATGCTATCATTAAAAACGTCATCTCGGCATGCAAAAAATAAGCCTGCACCCGAGCCCAGATCATGAAAAATGGAGACGCTACGAGTATCGGAAAATGGCGCAATTTTTTTTTTTTTTTTTTAGTAAAGTTTGGAACTTTTTTTCACCACTTAGGTAAAAAATAACCTAGTCATGTTAGGTGTCTATGAACTCGTACTGACCTGGAGAATCATAATGTCAGGTCAGTTTTAGTATTTAGTGAACCTAGCAAAAAAGCCAAACAAAAAACAAGTGTGGGACTGCGCTTTTTTTGCAATTTCACTGCACTTGGAATTTTTTTCCCGTTTTCTAGTACACGACATGCTAAAACCA
This sequence comes from Ranitomeya imitator, assembly GCF_032444005.1. NCBI lineage: Eukaryota > Metazoa > Chordata > Amphibia > Anura > Dendrobatidae > Ranitomeya > Ranitomeya imitator. Next base: position 399,607,371 of record NC_091286.1, on the reverse strand, counting down.
ATGATGTTGTTCAAAAGTACAACTCATCCCGCAAAAAATAAGCCCTCACATGGCCAATTGATGGAAAAATATAAAAGTTATGGCTCTGGGAAGGAGGGGAGTGAAAAATGAACACGGAAAAATGAAAAATCCCAAGGTCATGAAGGGGTTAAAAGAGCTGCTGCGATTTTGGGCCACTCTCCAGTTTTTGGATGCAAACATAACCTAAAGGTGTAAGACATTTTAAAAAGCTGTCACTATTTAGGCCAACAGTGATCTCTCCAGACGCTCCCAAATACTTATATACATAGCAAAAGTGTGTCCTCTCTATGAAAGAAAGAAGCTGATGCCAGCCACCCCTGTTTTGTAATGTTTTACTACCTTTGCACACTTTAACCCCATACAGACATCCACCATACATATATTGCACAGCAGAAAGCGCTTTCCTGCAAATCACCGTACATGTACATGCCAGGTAACAAGCAGAGCCGGCAAAATCACAAGTGGGTGAAACCAGTATATCAAACCTGAGACCCTGCAGTAATGGCTGTTATTGGTGCTAGCACCACTAGAAACCACCCTGATGCCACTGGTAATAATGACATCTGTATCTGTCTGCAGAGGCTCCCTCTTTGTCTCCATTGCCATCCCACGATTGCGATCGCAAGTGCAGATGGCTGCCATGGTGACCCCAGGCTGAGTAATAGCCACGGTGTCACCTAGCTATGATGGCCTGTAAGGCCCTGACATAAGCAGCACCTCATATACTGACAGGCCTAATACCATTCAATGGATAAGCATTGTAGAGTATTAGCCCAGTGATCAAACAAGTGAAAACTGATATCTCATAGAGGGATTACGTGAAAAGTAACAAAAAAGGCAAATACAATCTGTAAAAATATGAAAACAAAATAAAAGAGAAAGTAAGAAAAAAACACTGATTTCTATAAAAATGAAAGTAAAGTATATTCTTCATATTTGGAATGAACTAGTTCAGTAAACAATGTAAAAAAAATAAATTAAAAAACATGCTAAAAATATAGCTTTTTCTCAAGGTTGACACACAATGCATAGAATAAAAAGTGACAAACTTGCTGGCACCTTTCCAAAATTGTGGGTAAAAACTTGTTTCAAGCACTTGATGTTCATTCAAACTCAAATGTGGCAAATAAGAGGTGTGGGCAAAATGAAAATCACACCTGAAACCAGGTTAAAAGGGGATAAGTTGACTTAACCTTTCCATTGTGTGTCTGTGTGTGCCACACTAAGCATGGAGAACAGAAAGTGGAGAAGAGAACTGTCTGAGGACTTGAGAATCAAAATTGTTGAAAAAGGTTACAAGTCCATCTCCAGAGATATTGAAGTTCCTTTGTCCATGATGTGCAACATAATCAAGAATTTTACAACACATGGGAGTGTAGCTAATCTCCCTGGATGTGGATGGCAGAGAAAAAGCGAAATTCAAGCTGTCTTGAAGGTTCAGGGTGCATCAAGGTCAACGCAAACTATCCATCGACATTTGAATGAAATGAAATGCTATGGTAGGAGACTCAAGAGGACCTTGCTGCTAATGAAGAGACATAAAAAAGCTAGACTGCAGTTTCACAAAATGTATGTGGGTAAGACAAAATCATTCTGGGTAAGGTTCTTGTGGACAGATTAGACCAAGATAGAGCTTTTTTGGTAAAGCACATCATTCTACTGTTTACAGAAAATGGAATGAGACCTACAAAGAAAAGAACATAGTACCTAAAGTCAAATATGGTGGAGGTTTAGATATGTTTTGGTGTTGTTTTGCTGCCTCTGACACTGGGTGCATCAACTATGTGCAAATAATCATGAAATCTGAAGACTACCAAAGGATTTTGAGTCGCATTGTAGTGCCAATTGTCAGAAAGCTGAGTATGCATCCTAGGTCATGGGTCTATCAGTAGGACAATGACGCCAAACATACTTCAAGAAGCACCCAGAAATGGATGGAAACAAAGTGCTAGAGAGTTGTGAAATGGCCAACAATGAGTTCAGATCTAAATGCCACTGAAGACCTGTGGAGAGATCTTAAAATTGCTTCTGGGAGAAGACACTCTTCAAATATGAGAGACCTGGAGCAGTTTGCAAAAGAAGAATGGTCCAAAATTCCAGATGAAAGGTATAAGAAGCTTGTGGTGCCATCAATTTTGTCTGGTCCATTTTTGGGGTTTTGGCGAGAAATTATGTCCAATTTGACTTTTTTCTCAGTTTTTTTGTGTTTTTCCAATAAACACAAAGGAAATAAACATGTGTATAACAATATGTGTAATTGCAATAATTTTCTGGGAAAAATACTTCATTTTCTAGAATAATTTCAGGGGTGCCAACACTTTCAGCCATGACTGTAAATAGTAAAAGTACATGTAAAAAACATAGGGTATTTAGATATCACTATTTTAATCAAAACAGCGTACAAGCCATCACACCGCAACAAGGACACCGCATTCAGGATTGTCCTGTCTCTAGTATTAAAATCTTACCATGTGTCGACTCGGTAGAGTGGCTTTTATGCTGTTTTAACCCCTTTCAGACATCAAGCATAATAGTATGCTGATGTCGGACATCCTCCCTTTGATGTAGGCTCCGGCGGTAAGCCCACATCTTTTCCGGTACATGTCAGCTGTTTTGAAATCGCAATCCACCCGCGGCTGTTAATCAAATTCTGACAGTGGCATATATTACACGAGCTTCCAGCAAGAGCGCCGGAAATCCCACCCATCGGCGCACGCGTCACATGACCGCGGGTCGCTGATAAGTTGGCATGACAACCAGAAATCTCCAGCAGACCTCTATGGTTGTCACTGCCAGATTTCTATGAGCGCTGCCCAGTTGTCGGCACTCATAGCAAGTCAGCAATTCTGCTACATACAGGCGATCTGTTCATCGCTTGCATGTAGCAGAGGCAATCATGTTATGGCATCTTCTAGTCTCCAATGGAGACTATTGAAGGATGCAAAAAGTTTAAAAAAAAAATGTTTTTAAAAATATTAAAAAAATATATAAAAGTTCAAATCTCCCCTCTTTTGCCCCATTCAAAATACAACAATAAAAAAAAAAAACATACATATATTTGGTATCACCGCTTTCAGATTTGACTAGTCTATCAATATAAAAAAGTAAAAATGCCAGAATTACATTTTTTGTTGCCACAACATTGCATTAAAATGAAATAACGGGTGATCAAAAGATCACATCTCCACCAAAATGGTATCGTTAAAAATGTCAGCTCAGCACGCAAAAAATAAACTCTTATCCAATTCAAGATCACGAAATATGTAGACGCTATGGATATCGGAATATAGCTATTTATTTAACAAACTTTGGAATTTTTTTGCAGCACTTAGATAAAAAGGAACCTAGACATGTTTGATTTCTATGAACTCATAATGACCTGGAGAATCATAAAGGCAGGTCAGTTTTAGCATTTAGTGAACATAGTAAAAAAGCAAAACAAAAAAAAATTGAGGAATTGCACTTTTTTTGCAATTTCACCGCACATTTTTTTTTACCATTTTCCAGTATATGATATGTTAAAACCAATGGTGTTGTTCAAAACTATAACTCGTCCCACAAAAAACAAGCTCTCACATGGCCATATTAACTGAAAAATAAAAATGTTATGGCTCTGGGAAAAGGGGAGTGAAATACAAACGCAAAAACGAAAATACATTCGGTCATGAAGGTTATTTAAAATGGTGATAATTAAGAACACTATGTTATTTATTTTTACTATTTATTTACTATAGGGTATATGTTAATGTTCTTGTTTTTTATTTATATATTTATTTGTAATAATAATAAAAAGAGACTGGCATGGGCAGAGAGTCGGGCTCTAGTATGGTTGGGTACTTCCTTCTTGCTTTCTTCTGCCCTTTTTGGATTTATTGATATTATTAGAAGGACTATTGTCAGATGTGTATGATTACGGTCACAGAGGGTGTTACCATCACCAGACCCATACGGCAGGGGGGACCGCCGACGCAAGCAGCTATTTCAGCTGGATATGCATCTGAGGATGTAAATTCAGCTGAAATGTATTGCGGCACAGATATCCACCAGATAATAGTAACAAACTTGGCACTCGTTATGTGAAAAAATATTAAAGTTCCTTTTATTGTGCATCCAGAAAGAAAATGTAATTTGAACGTTTTTGGTCCCTCATAGGACCTTCATAAGAACAATCTGGATATGGGAGCACGCTATATGTGAGCAAGGAGTGTTCGTACTGGTGCAGCCCAATACAAACGCTCCTTGCCCACATATAGCGTGTTCCCCCCCATCCAGATTGTTCTGATGAAGGTCCTATGACTGACCGAAAACGTTCAAATTAAATTTTCTGTCTGGATGCACAATAAGAGGAACTATAATCTTTTTTCACATAACGAGTGCCAAGTTTGTTACTATTATCTGACGGGCTGGAAACCTGACTTGAGCACTGACAAAAAGAGAGTCTATGAGTGCCATGTGTTTCTAAACAACAGATACCCACCTGGTAACTGCACTGCAATACATGCTGATGGCCAACTAGAGGCTGACAGCTAATGCCAGTGCCAGTCACAGATGGCACATTAAAGTGATGTCATATGCTGCTCATTGCTTGCACACTGGTGTCAGCTGCTGGCTTCTGCGTCGGCTATAGAAGAGGATGCCACGTGGCATAGAATTTTTGGAGAAGAGCCACATAACAGGGACATTTTTACCTGAAGAAGTCTATTATTGGGCACCTTATACCAGGATGGGGGATATATGTGTTGGCAGCTATGCAACAGATACAGACTTATTTTTGAGCAGGAGGAGTTTACACTTTTCTGACAGTAGATGGCGATGTTGTTACTGTTATATACTTTGTTGAATGTAATGCATATACTTGTTGTACTTTGGTCTCACTTTCTCCCTGGTAAAAGGTCCTTCAGACTTCCTGTTATGCTGTATTAAGAAGCTGATGCATGTACCTCATGTTCTGTGTAGATAAAAGTTGAATTACCCAATATAATCTACTATCACATGTTTCTTCTGTGACCAAACTATGCAACAGGTTATGGGACCAGCATAGAAGGCAAAAAGGACTTGGTGAAAGCAAAAGAATACTTCAGAGCAATTCTCTCCAAACAAGACAAATACGTTAAAGATGAGCAGCAGTTCAGAGCTGAGACTCACAGTAGTTAAGCTGACCAATGAGAACTATCAGTTGTGGAAGTTCAAAGTGGAGATGTTATTGTCTAAAGATGATTTATGGGAGATAATCACTACAGACAGACCCAATGATAGTCAGAGATGGGATAAGAAAAACAGACAAGCAAGAGCTACTATCAGCTTATTAGTGGAAGATGATCATTTAATCCACATAAGGAATGTGAATACAGCAAATGGAATGTGGGAAGCATTGAGAAAGCTACATGAAAGATTCAGCTTAAGACATTAAGGAAAGCCATATAGCAGCATTATTATTGTGCAGTTTACCAGATTCATACACTGCTCTGATAAATGCACTAGAAACAAGACCTGAAGCAGACATTACACTAGAGTTTGTAAAGACCAGACTTATAGATGAATATCATAGAAGGAAAGAACAAACAAATGATTCCACTGAAAGGGATAGTGAAAATGCTCTTAAAGTGACAGACAAGAAGCCCCATAATACAGAGACAAGATAATGTTTCAGATGTAAGAAAAAGGGACATTTAAAGAAAGACTCTACTATATGGAAAGCAGAACAACAGAAATTACACCAAAATGAGAATAAACAGAAAGTAAAAAGCACAATTTCTAACCCACATGCAGATCACTGGAATGGTACATTTAAAGTAACTGATAAAAAGGCATCGTCAGGCTGGTTTATTGACTCAGGAGCAACAAGTCACATGACTAGTGATAAAAGCTTCTTTACTGAACTTGATGAAAATAAGAAGAAAGCAATTTGTCTTGCAGATGGGAGTATAATAATCACAGAAGGTATTGGACAAGGAATGGTAATCTGTCCTGATAGATTTGGGCATAATTCAAAATTACTAGTAAAGGATGTGTTATATGTTCCAGGACTAGAAGGAGGATTGTTATCTGTAAAGCTTCTGACAACCAAAGGACTTACTGTAAAATTCAAAGATGATAATTGTACAATCCTAGCAGGAGATAAGGTAATAATTAATGTCAAAGTAGTTGAACAATTATATCATCTAGACACATTAAAGCAGGGGTGGGGAATCTCCGATCCGCGGGCTGCATGTTGCCGGTGGTGACTTTTCATGTGGCCCACGGGCAGGTCCCCGGAATCCACAATGCACAGGCAGCAGCGGTATCCTTCTGGTTGCTAGCCCTTTAACCCCCAAGTGCACGGCATGCAGCGTTCATTACAGAATGCTGCCTGCACTTGAATGATTATGTCATCTGGGTGGGTGGGGTTAGAGCTGTGGTGGGCGAGGTTAGTGTCCAATGCTCTCCGTCCTAGAAGAAGAGTTGCTGCCAGAGGCCAGAGCGATTTCTGTGCTGGCAGCTCTGTGCCTTCCCAGGGATCTGTGTGCCAGCAGCTCTGTGCTGGTCTGCTGCTGATCTGTGCCCCCTGTGATCTCTGTTCACCCTACCTATGTGCCCCCATGTGATCTGTGCCCCCAAATATATGCCCCCTGTGATCTCTGTGCTTCTCAGGTATGTGCCCCCTGTGATCTCTGTGCCCCCAGCTATGTGCCCCTTTTCATCTCTCTGCCCCCAGCTAAATGCCCCCTGTGATTTCTGTGCCCTCCAGATATATGCCCCTTGTGATCTTTGTGCCCTCCAGCTATATGCCCCCCTGTGATCTAGGTGCTCTCCAACTTTATACCCCCTGTGATCTGTCTGCCCCAGCTATGTTTCCCCATGTTATCTCTATGCCTCCTGTGACCTGTGCCCCCAGCTATATGCCCCCTGTGATCTCTGTGCCCCCAGCTATGTGCCCCCCTGTGGTCTGTGCCTCCCAGCTATTTGCACCCCTCTGATCTCTGTGGCTCCCAGCTTTGTGCCCCCTTGTGATCTATGTGCCCCCTGTGATGTCTGTCCCCTCCAGCTATGTGTCCCTCCATGATCTCTGTGCCCCCCAGCTATGAGCCCCCTGTGATCTTCATGCCACCCCTTATGATCTTCATTTCACCCCCTGTGATCTTCGTGCCACTCCCAGTGATCTCTGTGCCTACCTGGCAGTGCCTGTCACCCCAGTGCTGTATATCACCCCTCTCCAATGCTGTATACTCCCCCAGGTCGATATGTGCCTCAAGGGATGTGTATATTCCCCAGTTGCTGCATTTACCCCAAAAGTGCTGTATATTCCCCGAGTACTGTATATTCCCCCAGTGCTGTATATCCCCCCACCTGTGCTGTATATAGCCCCCAGTGATGTATGTGACCCCACAGGTGATGTATATTCCCCCTGGGATATATATACCACCAGTGCTGTCTGTGCTTCCTAGTGATGTATATAGCCCCTCAGTGATGTTTATTCCCCCAACCTCCCCGGTGATGAATATGTCCCATCATCTCCTGTGATGCCTATGCCTCCCAGCCTCTCCTGTAATTTATATGACCCCAGAGTCTCCTGTGATGCATATACAGCAGTCTCAATGTTTCTTATTTTATGTATATACAGCAGTCCCAGCATCTCCTATGTGATGTATATACAGCAGTCCCAGCTTCTCCTATGTGATGTATATACAGCAGTCCCAGCATCTCCTGTGTGATGTATATGCAACAGTTCCTGTGTCTCCTATGTGATGTATATACAGCTGTCTCAGCATCCTCTATGTGATATAGATACAGCAGCCTCAGCGTCTTCTATGTGCTGTATAGATAGCAGTCACAGTGTCTCCTATGTGGTGTATATACAGCAGTCCCATCGTCTATTATGTGGTGTATATACAGCTGTCTCAGAGTCACCTATGTGATGTATATACAGTAGTCCCAACATCTCCTATGTGATATATATGATTTACAAAACCTATTATGGCAAAAAGTTGGCAGCTCTCCTGGCCGACATAAACCTGGAAAAGCAGCTGTGAGAAGCAACATGATCAGTATCACCTAACATCACAGCTGCACCAAAGAGAAGCATCTCCAGCTGTCACAATAAGGGTGAGTTACCGTAATTAATTGTTTGACTAAATATACCGGGGTAATTTTCAACTTGATCATTTTTGTGTGGCCCCCGAATGATGGTAGAAATTTCCAAAATGGCCCCTTCAATGGAAAAAGGTTCCCCACCACTGCATTAAAGGAACGGGTGAAGTTATGTACACATGATCACAAGAATTGTATTCACATGTGGCATACACATCTAGGACACAGACATCCTGAGAGTATAATGGCGTTACAAAAGAAGAATTTGACAAAAGGCCTATTAATATCTGATTGCTCAATTACCGTAAAATGTGAATGTTGGTAACACAACCAGGCAACATAATAGATACAGGAGGGGGATAAGGGCACTAAATAGTGCGAAATAACCCCCCACCAAACAAAAGAACCAACTCCATAAGATATGTGAACAAGGAGTACATAAGGAGCATAAGGTAGTCAGAAAAGGTAACAATACTTTATTAAATTACCGTATATACTCGAGTATAAGCCGAGATTTTCAGCCCAAATTTTGGGGCTGAAAGTGCCCCTCTCGGCTTATACTCGAGTCACGGTGGGCGGCAGGGGCGGCGGGTGAGGGGGAGAGGGCGCTGAGGCATACTCACCTAGTCCTGGCGCTCCTGACGCTCCCCCTGCCCGTCACACTGTCTCCAGGTGCCGCAGCTCTTCCCCTGTTCAGCGGTCACGTGGGACCGCTGATTAGAGAAATGAATATGGACTCCACTCCTATAGGGGTGGAGCCACATATTCATTCCTCTGAGCGGTGCCAGTGACCGCTGACAGGAAGAGCTGCGGCACCCGGAGACAGTGTGACAAGCAGGGGCAGCGTCAGGAGCGCCAGGACTAGGTGAGTATTTTATATTCACCTGTCCGCGTTCCACACGCTGGGCGTCGCTCCATCTTCCCGGCGCCGCTCCGCTCTGACTGTGCAGGTCAGAGGGCGCGATGACGCATATAGTGTGCGCGCGCCCTCTGCCTGATCAGTCAGTGCAGAGAGACGCAGGGACGAGACGCCGGAACGAGACGCCGGGAGCTGCAAGCAAGAGAGGTGAGTATGGCTTTTTTTTTTTAATATTGCAGCAGCAGCAGCAGCAATGGCAGAGCTTTATAAGGAACATATATGGGGCAAGAATGAACGGTGCACAGCTTTATAAGGAGCATATATGGGGCAAGAATGAACGGTGCACAGCTTTATAAGGAGCATATATGGGGCAAGAATGAACGGTGCACAGCTTTATAAGGAGCATATATGGGGCAAGAGCACTATTTAATTTCAGAGCACTAATATCAGAGCTTAATTAATTATTAATTATTATTATTAATATCATTAATATCATTAATATCATCATTAATATAATTATCATCATTAATTAATTATTATCATTATTAATATCATTAATATTATCATTAATATAATTATTATTAATATCAGAGCACTATATGGCACAGATATGGGGCAATAATGAACGGTGCAGAGCACTATATGGCACAGCTATGGGGCAATAATGAACTGTGCAGAGCACAATATGGCACAGGTATGTGTTGTGGATTCTGTTTTTGGGCTCCCTCTGGTGGTTACAGATGGTACTGGGTGACTTGTGTTTTCTGCGGTCTCTGGTGTCCACCTGTTCTATCAGGATATGGGAGTTTCCTATTTAACCTGGCTTTCTTGTCATTTCCTCGCCGGCTATCAATGTAATCAGTGTGTCTTGTTACCTCTGCTTCCCGCTTCTGTAATCTTCAGGACAAGCTAAGTTTTTGATTTTCCTGTTCCATGTTTTGCTTAATTTTTGTCTTAGTCCAGCTTGCAGATATGTGATTCCTTTTTGCTGGTTGCTCTAGTGGGCTGATATTACTCCTCATGTTCCATGAGTTGGCACATGAGTTCAAGTAATTTCAGGATGGTTTTTTGTAGGGTTTTTCGCTGACTGCGCAGTTCACTTTTGTATCCTCTGCTATCTAGCTTTAGCGGGCCTCATTTTGCTGAATCTGTTTTCATAACTACGTATGTGCTTTCCTCTCATTTCACCGTCATTACATGTGGGGGGCTGCTATTTCTTTGGGGTGTTTCTCTGGAGGCAAGAGAGGTCTGTGTTTCTTCTAATAGGGGAAGTTAGTCCTTCGGCTGGCGCGAGACGTCTAGGAATCATCGTAGGCACGTTCCCCGGCTACAGCTAGTTGTGTGTTAGGTTCAGGATCGCGGTCAGCTCAGTTTCCATCACCCTAGAGCTTGTTTTGTTTTTTGTGCTTGTCCTTTTGTGATCCCCTGCCATTGGGATCATGACAGTATAGCCGGCCACAAAGTGGTAATCGTATTGGCTGAAGTAGGAGGAAAAGTAGTCTGAGGAAGTTTTTTTTTTTTTTTTTCCCTCAGAGTTTGCTGCCTAGCCTTAATTGCAGCCTTGCTGCGTCTTACCTCCTCTTAATCCCTGAACGGCTCTGACCTCAGCTGTTTATCATGGACGTCCAGAGTTTGGCTTCCAGCCTGAATAATCTTGCTGCTAAGGTTCAAAATATACAAGATTTTGTTGTACATGCTCCTATGTCTGAACCTAGAATTCCTATCCCAGAGTTTTTTTCTGGAGATAGATCTAGTTTTCGGAATTTTAGGAACAATTGCAAGTTGTTTCTTTCTTTAAAATCTCGCTCCTCTGGAGACCCTGCTCAGCAAGTCAAAATTGTTATATCTTTCCTGCGGGGTGACCCTCAGAATTGGGCATTTGCATTGGCACCAGGGGATCCTGCGTTGCTCAATGTGGATGCGTTTTTTCTGGCATTGGGTTTGCTCTATGAGGAACCTAACCTAGAGATTCAGGCTGAAAAAGCTTTATTGGCTCTCTCTCAGGGGCAAGATGAAGCAGAAATATATTGTCAGAAATTTCGGAAATGGTCGGTGCTTACTCAGTGGAATGAGTGCGCCCTGGCTGCAAGATTCAGAGATGGCCTTTCTGAGGCCATTAAAGATGTTATGGTGGGGTTCCCTGCGCCTACAGGTCTGAATGAGTCTATGACTATGGCTATTCAGATTGATCGGCGTTTACGGGAGCGCAAACCTGTGCACCATTTGGCGGTGTCTTCTGAACAGGCACCTGAGACAATGCAATGTGATAGAATTCAGTCCAGAAGTGAACGGCAAAACTATAGGCGGAAAAATGGGTTGTGTTTTTATTGTGGTGATTCAGCTCATGTTATATCAGCATGCTCTAAACGCACAAAAAAGGTTGATAAGTCTGTTGCCATTAGTACTTTACAGTCTAAGTTCATTCTGTCTGTGACTCTGATTTGTTCATTATCAGCCATTTCCGTCGATGTGGATTCAGGCGCTGCCCTGAGTCTTATGGATTGGTCATTTGCCAACCGCTGTGGGTTTAGTCTGGAGCCTCTGGAAGTCCCTATTCCTTTGAAAGGAATTGACTCTACACCTTTGGCTATGAACAAACCTCAGTACTGGACACAAGTGACCATGCGTATGACTCCCGTTCATCAGGAGGTGATTCGCTTCCTGGTACTGTATAATTTACATGATGTCTTAGTGCTTGGTCTGCCATGGTTACAAACTCATAACCCAGTCTTGGACTGGAAAACGATGTCTGTGTTAAGCTGGGGATGTCAGGGGGTTCATGATGATGCACCTCCGATTTCTATCGCTTCATCTACTCCTTCTGAGGTTCCTGTATTTTTGTCTGATTATCGGGATGTTTTTGATGAGCCTAAGCTCAATTCGCTTTCTCCTCACAGGGATTGCGATTGTGCTATAGATTTGATTCCTGGCAGTAAATTTCCTAAAGGACGTTTGTTCAATCTGTCAGTGCCAGAGCATACTGCTATGCGGGATTATGTTAAGGAGTCCTTGGAAAAGGGACATATCCGTCCATCTTCGTCCCCTTTGGGAGCAGGTTTTTTTTTCGTGGCCAAAAAAGATGGTTCCTTGAGGCCTTGTATAGATTACCGTCTTTTGAATAAGATTACAGTCAAATATCAGTATCCTTTGCCATTGTTGACTGATTTGTTCGCTCGCATTAAGGGGGCTAAATGGTTCACTAAGATTGATCTTCGGGGTGCGTATAATCTTGTGCGGATAAAGCAGGGTGATGAGTGGAAAACCACATTTAATACGCCTGAGGGCCATTTTGAGTATTTGGTGATGCCTTTTGGACTTTCAAATGCTCCTTCTGTCTTCCAGTCCTTTATGCACGATATTTTCCGTGAATATCTGGATAAATTTATGATTGTTTATTTGGATGATGTTTTGGTTTTTTCTGATGACTGGGAGTCCCATGTTCAGCAGGTCAGGAAGGTGTTTCAGGTCCTGCGGGCCAATTCTTTGTTTGTAAAAGGTTCAAAGTGTCTCTTTGGAGTCCAGAAGATTTCTTTTTTGGGGTATATTTTTTCCCCTTCTACTATTGAGATGGATCCTGTCAAGGTTCAGGCTATTTGTGACTGGACGCAGCCTACATCTCTTAAGAGTCTACAGAAGTTCTTGGGCTTTGCTAATTTTTATCGTCGTTTCATAACTAATTTTTCTAGTGTTGTTAAGCCTTTGACGGATTTGACTAAGAAGGGTGCTGATGTTGCTGATTGGTCTCCTGCGGCTGTGGAGGCCTTTCAGGAACTTAAGCGCCGGTTTTCTTCTGCTCCTGTGTTGTGTCAGCCAGATGTTTCGCTTCCTTTTCGGGTTGAGGTTGATGCTTCCGAGATTGGAGCGGGGGCGGTTTTGTCGCAGAGAAGCTCCGATTGCTCAGTGATGAAGCCATGTGCGTTCTTTTCTAGAAAGTTTTCGCCCACTGAGCGGAATTATGATGTTGGTAATCGGGAGCTTTTGGCCATGAAGTGGGCATTTGAGGAGTGGCGTCATTGGCTTGAGGGTGCTAGACATCGTGTGGTGGTCTTGACTGATCACAAAAATCTGATTTACCTTGAGTCTGCCAAGCGTCTGAATCCTAGACAGGCTCGTTGGTCACTGTTTTTCTCCCGTTTCGATTTTGTGGTTTCATACCTGCCAGGTTCAAAGAATGTGAAGGCGGATGCTCTTTCTAGGAGTTTTGTGCCTGACTCCCCTGGAAATTCTGAGCCCACTGGTATCCTTAGGGATGGGGTGATTTTGTCGGCTGTCTCCCCAGACTTGCGACGTGCTTTGCAGGAGTTTCAGGCGGATAAACCTGATCGTTGTCCGCCTGAAAGACTGTTTGTTCCGGATAATTGGACCAGTAGAGTCATCTCCGAGGTCCATTCTTCTGTGTTGGCAGGTCATCCTGGAATATTTGGTACTAGAGACTTGGTGGCCAGGTCTTTTTGGTGGCCTTCCTTGTCGAGGGATGTGCGTTCTTTTGTGCAGTCTTGTGAAGTTTGCGCTCGGGCTAAGCCTTGCTGTTCTCGGGCCAGTGGATTGTTGTCACCTTTGCCTATCCCGAAGAGGCCTTGGACGCACATTTCCATGGACTTTATTTCGGATCTCCCTGTCTCTCAAAAAATGTCCGTCATCTGGGTTGTGTGTGACCGCTTTTCTAAGATGGTTCATCTGGTACCCTTGCCTAAGTTACCTTCCTCCTCTGAGTTGGTCCCTCTGTTTTTTCAGAACGTGGTTCGTTTGCATGGGATTCCGGAGAACATCGTTTCTGACAGGGGATCCCAGTTTGTGTCTAGATTTTGGCGGACGTTCTGTGCTAAGATGGGCATTGATTTGTCCTTTTCGTCTGCATTCCATCCTCAGACGAATGGCCAGACGGAACGAACTAATCAGACCTTGGAAACTTATTTAAGGTGTTTTGTTTCTGCTGATCAAGATGACTGGGTTACCTTTTTGCCGCTTGCCGAATTTGCCCTTAATAATCGGGCTAGTTCTGCTACCTTGGTTTCTCCTTTCTTTTGTAATTCGGGGTTTCATCCTCGTTTTTCCTCTGGTCAGGTGGAGCCTTCTGATTGTCCTGGAGTGGACATGGTGGTGGATAGATTGCATCAGATTTGGAGTCATGTGGTGGACAATTTGAAGTTGTCCCAGGAGAGGGCTCAGCAGTTTGCTAATCGCCGTCGCCGCGTGGGTCCTCGACTTCATGTTGGGGACTTGGTGTGGTTGTCTTCTCGTTTTGTTCCTATGAAGGTCTCTTCTCCTAAGTTCAAGCCTCGGTTCATCGGTCCCTATAGGATCTTGGAAATTCTTAACCCTGTGTCGTTTCGTTTGGATCTCCCGGCATCGTTTGCTATTCATAATGTGTTCCATCGGTCGTTGTTGCGGAGGTATGAGGTACCTGTTGTTCCTTCGCTTGAACCTCCTGCTCCGGTGCTGGTGGAAGGAGAATTGGAGTATGTTGTGGAGAAGATCTTGGATTCTCGTGTTTTCAGACGGAAACTCCAATATTTGGTCAAGTGGAAGGGTTATGGTCAGGAGGATAATTCTTGGGTGGTTGCCTCTGATGTTCATGCTGCTGATTTGGTCCGTGCATTTCATAGGGCTCATCCTGGTCGCCCTGGTGGTTCTCGTGAGGGTTCGGTGACCCCTCCTCAAGGGGGGGGTACTGTTGTGGATTCTGTTTTTGGGCTCCCTCTGGTGGTTACAGATGGTACTGGGTGACTTGTGTTTTCTGCGGTCTCTGGTGTCCACCTGTTCTATCAGGATATGGGAGTTTCCTATTTAACCTGGCTTTCTTGTCATTTCCTCGCCGGCTATCAATGTAATCAGTGTGTCTTGTTACCTCTGCTTCCCGCTTCTGTAATCTTCAGGACAAGCTAAGTTTTTGATTTTCCTGTTCCACGTTTTGCTTAATTTTTGTCTTAGTCCAGCTTGCAGATATGTGATTCCTTTTTGCTGGTTGCTCTAGTGGGCTGATATTACTCCTCATGTTCCATGAGTTGGCACATGAGTTCAAGTAATTTCAGGATGGTTTTTTGTAGGGTTTTTCGCTGACCGCGCAGTTCACTTTTGTATCCTCTGCTATCTAGCTTTAGCGGGCCTCATTTTGCTGAATCTGTTTTCATAACTACGTATGTGCTTTCCTCTCATTTCACCGTCATTACATGTGGGGGGCTGCTATTTCTTTGGGGTGTTTCTCTGGAGGCAAGAGAGGTCTGTGTTTCTTCTAATAGGGGAAGTTAGTCCTTCGGCTGGCGCGAGACGTCTAGGAATCATCGTAGGCACGTTCCCCGGCTACAGCTAGTTGTTGTTAGGTTCAGGATCGCGGTCAGCTCAGTTTCCATCACCCTAGAGCTTGTTTTGTTTTTTGTGCTTGGAAAAGGGACATATCCGTCCATCTTCGTCCCCTTTGGGAGCAGGTTTTTTTTTCGTGGCCAAAAAAGATGGTTCCTTGAGGCCTTGTATAGATTACCGTCTTTTGAATAAGATTACAGTCAAATATCAGTATCCTTTGCCATTGTTGACTGATTTGTTCGCTCGCATTAAGGGGGCTAAATGGTTCACTAAGATTGATCTTCGGGGTGCGTATAATCTTGTGCGGATAAAGCAGGGTGATGAGTGGAAAACCACATTTAATACGCCTGAGGGCCATTTTGAGTATTTGGTGATGCCTTTTGGACTTTCAAATGCTCCTTCTGTCTTCCAGTCCTTTATGCACGATATTTTCCGTGAATATCTGGATAAATTTATGATTGTGTATTTGGATGATGTTTTGGTTTTTTCTGATGACTGGGAGTCCCATGTTCAGCAGGTCAGGAAGGTGTTTCAGGTCCTGCGGGCCAATTCTTTGTTTGTAAAAGGTTCAAAGTGTCTCTTTGGAGTCCAGAAGATTTCTTTTTTGGGGTATATTTTTTCCCCTTCTACTATTGAGATGGATCCCGTCAAGGTTCAGGCTATTTGTGACTGGACGCAGCCTACATCTCTTAAGAGTCTACAGAAGTTCTTGGGCTTTGCTAATTTTTATCGTCGTTTCATAACTAATTTTTCTAGTGTTGTTAAGCCTTTGACGGATTTGACTAAGAAGGGTGCTGATGTTGCTGATTGGTCTCCTGCGGCTGTGGAGGCCTTTCAGGAACTTAAGCGCCGGTTTTCTTCTGCTCCTGTGTTGTGTCAGCCAGATGTTTCGCTTCCTTTTCGGGTTGAGGTTGATGCTTCCGAGATTGGAGCGGGGGCGGTTTTGTCGCAGAGAAGCTCCGATTGCTCAGTGATGAAGCCATGTGCGTTCTTTTCTAGAAAGTTTTCGCCCACTGAGCGGAATTATGATGTTGGTAATCGGGAGCTTTTGGCCATGAAGTGGGCATTTGAGGAGTGGCGTCATTGGCTTGAGGGTGCTAGACATCGTGTGGTGGTCTTGACTGATCACAAAAATCTGATTTACCTTGAGTCTGCCAAGCGTCTGAATCCTAGACAGGCTCGTTGGTCACTGTTTTTCTCCCGTTTCGATTTTGTGGTTTCATACCTGCCAGGTTCAAAGAATGTGAAGGCGGATGCTCTTTCTAGGAGTTTTGTGCCTGACTCCCCTGGAAATTCTGAGCCCACTGGTATCCTTAGGGATGGGGTGATTTTGTCGGCTGTCTCCCCAGACTTGCGACGTGCTTTGCAGGAGTTTCAGGCGGATAAACCTGATCGTTGTCCGCCTGAAAGACTGTTTGTTCCGGATAATTGGACCAGTAGAGTCATCTCCGAGGTCCATTCTTCTGTGTTGGCAGGTCATCCTGGAATATTTGGTACTAGAGACTTGGTGGCCAGGTCTTTTTGGTGGCCTTCCTTGTCGAGGGATGTGCGTTCTTTTGTGCAGTCTTGTGAAGTTTGCGCTCGGGCTAAGCCTTGCTGTTCTCGGGCCAGTGGATTGTTGTCACCTTTGCCTATCCCGAAGAGGCCTTGGACGCACATTTCCATGGACTTTATTTCGGATCTCCCTGTCTCTCAAAAAATGTCCGTCATCTGGGTTGTGTGTGACCGCTTTTCTAAGATGGTTCATCTGGTACCCTTGCCTAAGTTACCTTCCTCCTCTGAGTTGGTCCCTCTGTTTTTTCAGAACGTGGTTCGTTTGCATGGGATTCCGGAGAACATCGTTTCTGACAGGGGATCCCAGTTTGTGTCTAGATTTTGGCGGACGTTCTGTGCTAAGATGGGCATTGATTTGTCCTTTTCGTCTGCATTCCATCCTCAGACGAATGGCCAGACGGAACGAACTAATCAGACCTTGGAAACTTATTTAAGGTGTTTTGTTTCTGCTGATCAAGATGACTGGGTTACCTTTTTGCCGCTTGCCGAATTTGCCCTTAATAATCGGGCTAGTTCTGCTACCTTGGTTTCTCCTTTCTTTTGTAATTCGGGGTTTCATCCTCGTTTTTCCTCTGGTCAGGTGGAGCCTTCTGATTGTCCTGGAGTGGACATGGTGGTGGATAGATTGCATCAGATTTGGAGTCATGTGGTGGACAATTTGAAGTTGTCCCAGGAGAGGGCTCAGCAGTTTGCTAATCTCCGTCGCCGCGTGGGTCCTCGACTTCATGTTGGGGACTTGGTGTGGTTGTCTTCTCGTTTTGTTCCTATGAAGGTCTCTTCTCCTAAGTTCAAGCCTCGGTTCATCGGTCCCTATAGGATCTTGGAAAATCTTAACCCTGTGTCGTTTCGTTTGGATCTCCCGGCATCGTTTGCTATTCATAATGTGTTCCATCGGTCGTTGTTGCGGAGGTATGAGGTACCTGTTGTTCCTTCGCTTGAACCTCCTGCTCCGGTGCTGGTGGAAGGAGAATTGGAGTATGTTGTGGAGAAGATCTTGGATTCTCGTGTTTCCAGACGGAAACTCCAATATTTGGTCAAGTGGAAGGGTTATGGTCAGGAGGATAATTCTTGGGTGGTTGCCTCTGATGTTCATGCTGCTGATTTGGTCCGTGCATTTCATAGGGCTCATCCTGGTCGCCCTGGTGGTTCTCGTGAGGGTTCGGTGACCCCTCCTCAAGGGGGGGGTACTGTTGTGGATTCTGTTTTTGGGCTCCCTCTGGTGGTTACAGATGGTACTGGGTGACTTGTGTTTTCTGCGGTCTCTGGTGTCCACCTGTTCTATCAGGATATGGGAGTTTCCTATTTAACCTGGCTTTCTTGTCATTTCCTCGCCGGCTATCAATGTAATCAGTGTGTCTTGTTACCTCTGCTTCCCGCTTCTGTAATCTTCAGGACAAGCTAAGTTTTTGATTTTCCTGTTCCACGTTTTGCTTAATTTTTGTCTTAGTCCAGCTTGCAGATATGTGATTCCTTTTTGCTGGTTGCTCTAGTGGGCTGATATTACTCCTCATGTTCCATGAGTTGGCACATGAGTTCAAGTAATTTCAGGATGGTTTTTTGTAGGGTTTTTCGCTGACCGCGCAGTTCACTTTTGTATCCTCTGCTATCTAGCTTTAGCGGGCCTCATTTTGCTGAATCTGTTTTCATAACTACGTATGTGCTTTCCTCTCATTTCACCGTCATTACATGTGGGGGGCTGCTATTTCTTTGGGGTGTTTCTCTGGAGGCAAGAGAGGTCTGTGTTTCTTCTAATAGGGGAAGTTAGTCCTTCGGCTGGCGCGAGACGTCTAGGAATCATCGTAGGCACGTTCCCCGGCTACAGCTAGTTGTTGTTAGGTTCAGGATCGCGGTCAGCTCAGTTTCCATCACCCTAGAGCTTGTTTTGTTTTTTGTGCTTGTCCTTTTGTGATCCCCTGCCATTGGGATCATGACAGGTATGGGGCAATAATGAACGGTGCAGAGCACTATATGGCAGAGCTATGGGGCAAGAATGAACAGTGCAGAGCACTATATGGCACAGCTATGGGGCAAGAATGAACGGTGCAGAGCACTATATGGCACAGATATGGGGCAAAAATGAACGGTGCAGAGCACTATATCGCACAGCTATGGGACAATAATGAACGGTGCCGAGCACTATATGGCACAACTATGAGGCAATAATGAACTGTGCAGAGCACTATATGGCACAGCTATGGGGCAATAATGAACGGTGCAGAGCACTATATGGCACAGCTATGGGGCCATAATGAATGGTATGGAGCATCTATTTTTATTTTTGAAATTCACCGGTAGCTGCTGCATTTTCCACCCTAGGCTTATACTCGAGTCAATAAGTTTTCCCAGTTTTTTGTGGCAAAATTAGGGGGGTCGGCTTATACTCGGGTCGGCTTATACTAGAGTATATACGGTACATGTAAAAATGCAACATGCATATAGTAATCAAACAATAGTACAAAGATATATATATATATATATATATATATATATATATATATAAAGTGCTCAAGGATGGTTAAAACAAAAACATGAGTGGACATCCCCCGGTGTGCACCGCCAATAGGGCCAATGTGCAAGCATATAATTTGAGTGTGCTGCTTCAGGTGCACATAAATGATTGCACCAGTGTATAAGTGAAGCCCAGTGGCAAAAAGAGTATTAAAAGCCTAACGTAGCAGCACTTACCAAAACAAGGCACCGAGGCAGGGCACACCGTGTGGGATCCACCAATGTAACCCCAGACGCGCGTTTCGCCCACAAATTGATTAGCTTTATCAAGGGGATGATGCTGGATGAGTCAGGCGGTTTTTAAATAAGGCCGGCACACCACCATGTGATCGGTCACATGCTACATGACCAACCAATAACCGCGGCGTGTGCGGCGCATGCGCGTGCTCGATGCCAAGTGCCACTTCGCAGAAGGCGTCATGCACCGCGGGAGCGCCTGGAAAAAATCCAGGACGCACGCGCGATGCAAAAAAGACGCCGCTGCGACGGGGAACAGGGGAAGGAACACGACGCATGCGCACTACCGCGGTAAACCGGTTACTGAATTAAAAGGGGCCTCCCACATATAAAGATATAACAGATACCTGATATGAACAGGAGATAAATGCCAACATGTCAATATATTAGAACCACAAGTATAAGTAGATACAAATGATATAATTAAGGCAATATATGCCAGTACAACAGCCCCATGACTGTCACATAAAACAAAATGCAAAGAGATGGTGACATTACATATACGAGCGGCAAATATACTCTGGCGTATAAATCAATAAGATGGTATAGTCCAAGCAAGATATGCCGCACACACTTTCATAATCGGTATCTGTTAAAAAGAATAGATGAAGAGAAGACGTCCTCAAGATGTTTTAAGAGGGAGGTCCATCCCGGTAAATAATGATCACAGAGTATATGGTGGATGCCAGTGACTCAATCCCTAGGTGAATATGGCTAAAAAACATACAAAGGTAATAAAGTGAGATAAAAACAATAATTAAAACCATAACAAAAAGGGGAACATCCCAAAATGGAAGCTGTTTTTGTTTTAACCATCCTTGAGCACTTTATATATATATATATATATATCTTTGTACTATTGTTTGGTTGCTATATGCATGTTGCATTTTTACATGTAATTTAATAAAGTATTGTTACCTTTTCTGACTACCTTATGCTCCTTATGTACTCCTTGTTCACAAAAATGTGAATGTTGTATAAAATCTAAAGCTACAAGACTATCTATACCTAAAGAGAGTGAGACAAAAAACACAAGACCACTTGACTTGGTACACACTGATGTATGTGTACTCATGAAAGTGACCACATCAGGAGGTAATAGATAAATGGTGACCTTCGTAGATGACTACTCAAGATACACAGTCACATACTTGATAAAGAACAAAAGTGACATTTTTGAAAAATTTGAAGACTGTGACAAAGTCAAATAACAATTTTAAGAGGAAGCCAATCATCATCAGAAGTTATAATGGAGGTGAATTTACAGGACAAGAAATAGAAAACTACTTTAGACAGAATGAAATAGAGCATCAAAAGACTGTTCCATACACACTTGAACAGAAAGGGTAGCAGAAAGGAAAAACAGAACTCTGACTGAAATGATACGGTATATGCTAACATACTCCAAATTACCAGAGAAATATTCGGGTGAAGCAGCAATGACATCTATTTATCTGCAAAACAGACTTTTTTCAAGAAAACTGAAAAAAACATATGAACTGTGGCACAGTAAGAAACCAAGTGTGAATCATTTAAGAGTTTTTGGTTGCAAAGTTTTTGTGTTTATTCCAGAAGAAAAATGTTCCAAACTTCAAAACAGAGCCATTGAAGAAATATTTTAAGAATATAGTTACAATTGCAAAGGATACAGAATCCTAGATCCCAAGACAGACAGAATCACAGTGAGTAACAGTGTAACATTCGCTGAAGATCTAAATGGTGACATAACGACATCACTGGAAATGAAAAATGAGAGAAACGACAGTGATGTAACTGCAGGAACATCTGATGAGAAAGAAGTGGAGATCGATGAAAATCAAAAAACTGAAAGTCAAGAGATACAGCTCCATACAGACACAGAACCAAGATGCTCAATAAGAGAAAACAAGGGAAGACCACCTCAACGTCTTTCATACGAGGCAAGAACAAATAAAATTTATGAACGTACATCTTGGGAGGACATATCTCAATTTCAGAAGAAGAGGTCAACAAATGGATAAAGGCTGCTGAAAAAGAAATAAAACCCATGCATGATTCAAAGACATGGACACTGACAGAACTACCAAAAGAAAAAAAAGGCTATAGGATGTAAATGGATGTAAAATACCAAGCATACGGCACAGCTGATTGATTCATAGCAAGACTCGTAGCTAAAGGGTATTCTCAGAAATATGGAGAAGACTATGATGAGACATTTGCTCCAATTGTCAAGCTCACCAGAATCAGAACTTTACAGCAATGAAACAAATGCAATTGAAACATCTGGCTGTAAACATTTCTGAACAGAAGACATTTACATGGAACAATGCATGAGGATTCAAGGATAAAAGGAAACCAAACATAGTTTGTAAGCTACGGAAAAGTATAAATGGTTTAAAACAAGCCGCTAAAGCATAGAATGATAAAATCACAGAAGTACTCATAAATGAACATTTTCAAAAAAGCAAAGCGGATCCTTGGAAGACCGCAGCAGACATGGTTCGAGATTACCCCTGTGCAGCGGCGGGAGCTCGACACCTAACATCCTTACTGTTGAGAAAGGGTGTTGGCAGATATGCAACAGATACAGACTTATTTGTGTGCAGGAGGAGATTACACTTTTCTGACAGTAGATGGCGATGTTGTTACTGTTATATGCTTTGTTGAATGTAATGCATATACTTGTTGTACTTTGGTTTCACTTTCTCTCTGGTAAAAGGTCCTTCAGACTTCCTGTTATGCTCTGTTAAGAAGCTGATGCATGTACCTCATGTTCTATGTAGATAAAAGTTGAATTTCCCCAAGATGAGGGACATTAAATCAGGCAAGGTACTGGATTCTTTTTTATTAACTGCCTTCAGCTCAATCTCGAGCCATGGTGACTTGATGGATGAACGCACTCTAGGAAGATCAAACTTGTATAAGCCTAGATAGATTGTAGATTGTGAGCCCTCACGGGCAGGGTCCTCACTCCTCCTGTACCAGTTGTGACTTGTATTGTTCAAGATTATTGTACCTGTTTTTATTATGTATACCCCTCCTCACATGTAAAGCGCCATGGAATAAATGGCGCTATAATCATAAATAATAATAATAATAATAATAGGTCCATCAGGGTCTTCTCTGCCATTTCTTG
Organism: Ranitomeya imitator; assembly: GCF_032444005.1. Classification (NCBI taxonomy): domain Eukaryota; kingdom Metazoa; phylum Chordata; class Amphibia; order Anura; family Dendrobatidae; genus Ranitomeya; species Ranitomeya imitator. The sequence continues at coordinate 399,584,710 of NC_091286.1, read as the reverse complement.
ATTGTATCAAGCCATCGAGTTGCTAGTCTTCCTCTTCGCCATGTTCTTTCTGTTCTTCCGACCATGATGTCCTCCAGTGATTGCTCTATTCTTATGATGTGTCCAAAGTAGGCAAGTCGCAGCTTGCTTCGAATGACATGTCTGGTTTGATTTGTTCCAAAAGTGATTTCATTGTTCTCCTTGCCATCCATGGTATTGAGCATCCTTCTCCAGCACCAAATTTTGAATGCGTTGATTCTTCTTTGGAATAGGGATAAACACGGATCTTGTCCAGTTTCTTGGCCATTTACCAGTTGTCCATAACTGTTGACACAGGCATGAACTGCTGCTTCAGAAGACTTTATTAGCTCTATTGGAATATTGTCACTTCCAGGCGCTTTGTTTTTTTACAGAAGCTCTATCACAGCAACAACTTTGTCTTTCAAGATTTCGGTTCGCTATAATTTCCAGTCTCAGTTTCTTACGGTATCATTGACTCATTCTTGTAGGGGTGCTCTATGTATTCTTTCCATCTGTCCTTGATCTATTCTGGCTCAGTTAATTTGTTCCCAATGGCGTCTTTCAACATTACCACTCTTGGCTGAAACTTTGGTCTTATGTCTTTGATCTTTTGGTCTGCTTTTCTGGTCTTGCCCTTCAGATGTTCGCTTTCTATCTCTGTACATATCTTTTAGTAGTAAATTTCTTTGCTCGAATGACTCTCTTTAGTCTTTAACTGATGCTGTCTGCATCCTGCTTGTTACCTTTTGCTGTTGCCATTTGTCTTTCTTTAATGATCTTTAGGGTCTCTACTGTTAACTATGGCTGCAGGGGTTTCTTTGGCCTCTTGTTTATTGATTTTCTGTCTTCTTCAGTATTAATAGTCTTTGTGCGTCCATAATTCCTCGGGCTTTCTTTCATCCGTGTCCATTGCTATAAATAGGTTGTGCAAACTACTACCAATGTACCAAATATGTCAGGTACATTGGTCAAATTGAAGTTGTAAACAACCTGTTGTCTAGTCTGTTTGCACACCTTGGCTCTAATGTTTCCTCTGAAAAGTTCATGATCAGTTCCCCAGTTGGCTCCTGAACTTCTTTCTATCTTAGGGCCCTGAATAGAGGGGCATTATATCAGGATAGTAGACATGTATAACTGGAAGAGGCCCAGGATGGGAGACATTAAACCATGAAGGGGGACATATATTACTGGAGGAGGCTCAGTTTTGGGGACATTATATCAGAAAGGGGCCCAGTATGGGAGGAGCATTATACCAGGACAAGGGACATATATTTCTGGAAGATATATAGAGAATGGGTGCACAGCCTATGTATAACTACAGGATGCTGCATCATGCATCAATAGTAGGCAACAAGGAAAAGAAAAAAAAAATACAATATTGATGAGCACACCTAAAATCTGCCAATACTTCATTGATAAAAACAAAGAAAAATAGAGCAAAAATGTCCCAAACAACATAATGTATAAAAAGTTAATTTATTGAAAAAATCACATAAGAAGTATTCCAAATTTACATATACATACTAAATGCATCAAGAGATTTGAACGGAGGAAATCTGAAGATAAGCAGAGACCCGGGGAGGACAGCGCAGTGCACCCCAGGGAAGCTAATATATAACATCAAATCTATACAAAGGCCCGCTATCTTTTAACAATCAGGGGAAACTCACAGTGCATCGGTAAAGTATAGGCCGGATAAGCCCCAAAGTAGTTTAAAAAAAATTCCAAAGATATATGCTTAACTATTATAGTCAGGGGAATGTCCCCACCTCGCTCCACAGCCCCAACGCGCGTTTCACGTTTCAGCTTTTACAAAAGGGGTTAACAAGGCATCAGTCTCTTCAGTTTATATATCCGGAAAACCGGAAGTGTAGTCGGTAAACGGCGCACGCACGCTGACACCAAAGATATGCCACCACTGCAGCCGTCATAGTGAAGCGCATATGTGGGCGGAAATCCGCCGAATGATGTCAAGTGACATGCGCACTCCACATCTATTGATAGCTGCATGCGACGAAGGATTAATTCCGAAACGCGCTCCGGGGTGCGCTGTACTTGAGGGACGGACATTACCAGCTATCAGGTATTTTACCATTTATTACCCCGCGTTATATATGGCTTGTTGCTCTTAGGACAGTGGTGTATTATCCTTATCATTAGCCCACAACTTTTCACCTTATTGCCCCCACCTTTCCTTCAGCCCTATATTACACTCCGCAAGTGGCATATTGCCTTTGTTATTAGCCCACATTTTCCCCTCATATTCACTTATACATTCATGGTACACTTTTGTGTTTTATATCCTTTTTGGCATTATTTCCCTTCACGGTCTACCACTTTAAAATATTATATATATGGGGTATTAAATTACTTACACATATAAGTTTTACTTCTAATTTTCTTGATACCTTACTGTCTTTGTTATTAATTGATTAATTGGCGGTTATATAAGCACGGTTGCACTTTTTTACATCAAACACATAGTGTTGGTATTATATAATTATTGTGTTGCACACATAGCACTATTGCACCTTTTTTTTCTTATAATTGTGTATTTATGAGGTACTACTACATATATATATATATTCTTTATATCTCCACTTGTGGGTATATAGGTTTTACATCCCTTGTCCTAACACTGATCTATATGTATTATTGTCCGTCCTGATATTTATTATGTTTTAATCACCCTTCAAGTACAGGCACATGTGACAGTGCCATTTGCCAAAATCTAAATAAAGGCTTCTTTTTTAATACCATATGCTCTTTGGCTTTTATATATTATATTTTATTACTTTTACTCCTACTGGCTCTCCTTTGTGCTGTGATCTCGTTTCTCACTTCTCCACAATATCCTTCGCTTCGTGTCCTTTCTTAGGATGCCGCTGCAAGGTAGTGCAGGCGCGGCTCCGTCATGTTCTCTCTTTCTGCTAGGTACCTGACAGGAACCCACCCCTGACAGGTCCTCCCTGGAGCTCTCCCAGGCTGCTTTCTGTTCTAACTTACTATCCAACCCCCAGTTTTACCAGTGTGAGGAGTGGCCTAATACATAGTGCCTTTTGCTCCCCCTGGTGACCAGAGTGTGAAGTGTAATGTGTGACTGTGATACCTGGTCAGGTGAACTCCTTTAGTGCAATCAGACATAACATCACTCCCCTTAGTGGCAGAGCGACATTACTGCAATGACCAGGACTCTGGGGCGCTGCACATACACTTATCATACTTTATGCCTATGATAAATGATGGTGCTGTGAATGTTGGGCGGTATATGAGTAAGTAGATGGGAGACCTATCAGGATGGAGGACATCTATTACTTTAAGGGGCCCAAGATGGAGAACATTATACTAGCAAAGGGAGGCATTAAATCAGGCAGGGGCCAAGGATGGAGGAGATTATACAAGGAAAGGAAGGGGCTTAGGATGGAAATGTTATGCCAGGATGTGGGACAATTATTCCTGGAAGGGGCCCAAGATTGGGGACATTGTACCAGGACAAGGCCCATGATGGAGGAAATTATGCCTGAAAGGGGCACAGGATGGCGGACATTATTACAGGAGGGGGGCAGGAAAAAGGGGCTAAAATCGGGGACAATATTACAGAATGGTGGACACTGTTACATGAGAGAGCGAACACGCATGTCTTCACTGGATCTGAAATGCTATAAGGGCCCATACATCAGGCAAACATGCAGGTGGGGGTTCAATTTTGCATTGGGCCCATCAGATTCTAGTTACTCCCCTGAGTATTATATTTAGTATTTTATTGTTTAAAATGGAACGGTGGTTTGTGGTGTTTTTGGAAAGTAACAGTAATGTAAACCCATAAATCATTTTTTGTTTATAGGTCCAGAATTTTTATAAAATTTGGGGCACATATTTTTTCATATATAGTTGTGTCAAAAAGTATTTGTCCCCTTATTTATTTCCTCCTTTTTTTGCACGTTTGTCACACTTAAATGTTTCAGATCACCAAACAAATTTAATTATTAGACAAATATAACACAAGTAAACACAAACTGCAGTTTTCAAATGAAGGTCTTTTTTATTAAAGGAAAAATAAATCCAAACTTAGAGGGTCCTGTGTGAAATAGTGATCAACACCCCTCCCCCCCCCTTTAAACCACATTAACTGTGGTGTAGCACATCTTGGGAAGCTGAGTTCAAATTCCCCAGCCAACCACACAGGCCTGATTACTGTCACACCTGTTCTCAAACAAGAAATCACTTAAATAGGACCCTCCTGACAAAGTGAAGTCATGTCATGCCGCGATCCAAAAAAATTCTGGAACAAATGAGAAACAAAGTAATTGAGATCTCATCATTTTGGAAAACTTTATAAAGTAATTTCTCAATCTTTGGGATTCCAGCGAGAGTGCAGCAACGACTCATCCAAGAGTTCACTAAAGACCGCACAACAACATCCAAAGAATTGAAACCTCATGTCACGGTTCCACCTGTCAGTGTGTCTGGAATGCAACAACTGACAGTTTAACCAACCAGTTCGGTACAGGGACATGTTGAAGCTGTCAGTACTTTGAATGACAGCTTGGCCATCCAATCTGGTACAGGGGCGTGCTGAGCTGTCAGTGTGTTGATTGACAACTCGAATATCCAATCTGAGAGGCGTCGACTGTCTCTAAGTGTTCATTATTCCGGGTGATTGCCATGCTACTTAACTGAGCTGTTTCTCCCAGACGTACATTCAGCTAGTGAGGTTTGTTCTCCTGTGCCTTGCGTTCTGTATGCGTGAGCTTTTACTCCCTGACTTTGCCCTTTGTTCTGACCATCTGTCTGTTTAACCCCTTCTGCTCTGATCCATTATTCTCATGGTATTCTGACCTCAGAACACTACCTGACCACGCTTTTGTCCCTTCCTTCTGTTTATGACGTACCCTCCTGGATTCTGACCTTGGACTCCATGACCATTCTGACTCACGGCTTGGCCACGAGAAGTGACTAGCATCATACCTCACTTGCCAAGTGTTTATGACTCCACAATAAGAAAGAGACTTGGCAGAGTTCCAAGGTGAAAACCACTGCTGAGCAATAAGAACATAAAGGCCAGCCTCAGTTTTGCCAGAAAACATCTTGATGATCCCCAAGATTTTTGGGAGAATACTCTGTGGACTGACGAGACAATGGACGATGTATATTCCATTACATCTGGAATAGAAGTAACACAGCATTTCAGGAAAGGAACATCATACCAACAGTAAAATATGGTGGTAGTATTGTGATGGTCTGGGCTGTTTTGCTGCTTCAGGGCCTGGAAGACTTGCTGTAGTAAATGGAACCATGAATTCTGCTGTCTGCCAACAAATCCTGAAGAGAATATGCGGCCATCTGTTCATGACCTTAAGCTGTAGCCCTCTTGGGTTATGCAACAGAACAATGATCCAAAACACACCAGCAAGTCGACTTCTCAAGAAAAGCAAAATTAAGACTTTGGAGTTGACCAGTCAAAGTCCTGACCTTAATCCGATTGAGATGCCAGGCCTTAAAATGGCAGTTCATGCTCAGAAACCCTCCAACGTTGCTGAATTACAACAATTCTGCAAAGGTGAGTGGGGCAAAATTTCTCCAGAGCGTTGTAAAAGAATCATTGCCAGTTATTGCACAAGCTTGATTGCAGTTGTTGATGCTAAGGGTGGTCCAACCAGTTATTATATTTAGGTGGCAATCACTTTTTCACACACAGCCAGGTAGGTTTGGATTTCTTTTTCCCTTAATAATAAAGACCATCATTTAAAAATTGCATTTTGTGTTTACTTGTGTTATCTTTGTCTAATATTCAAATTTGTTTGTTGATCTGAAACATTTAAGTGTGACAAATGTGCAAAAGAAAAAGAAATCAGGAAGGGGCAAACACTTTTTCACAGAAGTGTATGTAAAAAGATCTGAATCATTGAGCTTCTTTTTCTAGTGTAGCACAAATCTATTCTATATTCTGGCAGCTGCCACTAGGGGAGCTCACTTCAAAGGGAATTTACAGCTTTCACTGAACTCATTAATAAATTCATGTGCAGTAAGCTCCCCCTAGTGGTGGTAGAATGAATTACAAGATAGCATTGAGAACTGCATTTTATTTTTTATTTTTTTATTCACTTATATAGCGTCACTGATTTCACAGTGATTTGCAGAAATTATTGTCCCTGTTGGGGCTCACCCTCTAAGTGAATCTCTTATATGCATGTGGCTTGTATGTTTTTCCTGCGTTGAGTGTCCATGTGACTATCAAGACTTCTGCCTAAACTTACTGGTTTTATTTAGGTTTCTGTGTATTAAGATATTTTTCCCTTTGATAAATTAGATTACAAGTTACTTGGGGACATTTTTGTCATTTATTTGCTAAATGTCACAAACTACACTCTTCAACTACTTCACACCTGCTATATTTTCCAATTGATGCAATATTACTAGTCTCTTCAACAATCCATCTAGTAAATCAATACTTACTCCGTAATTTCTATGTCTTGGTACACATAACATTTTCCAAATTCAGAGACACAATCATAGAACTTATTTGCTTTGTTATGATGCATTGATTACAACACCAACATTTATTGAGTTACAATATTTAATGGTCTTATATTTTCTTGCTATTTAAACAAAAAGATAATTGAAAAAAATAATTGTATTTGTATAGTAGGTGACTGCAAGTGAACACGATTATAACAAGATTATGCGTGAGAAATTAAAAGGTTTTGCCCAAAATTGTATATCACTCACATGCTGGCAGTGTAATCAATAAATTATGAGGGCGACAGTCGAGGGTAACAGCTACCCAAGCACCAAAAGTCATTTTCACATTATTTTAGTGGCTTACATTCAGTAGGGTAACTAAAGTCCGATGGTCCTTGGTGTAAAAGTTGTTCCTGCCCCCCACCAACATGTTTGTCTGATGTATGGGCCCTTGTGATAAGTGAGCATGCTCAGATAAGGTGTTATACGAGCATGCCTGGGTCCTAATCAAGTATTTTCGGCGTACTCGAAGTCACCGTGGCTGCATGTCTCGTGGCTGTTCGACATCCACAACACATGAAGGGATACTCTAACAAACAAGCAGTCTCTGCATATGTTGTGACAGTCGAACAGCCGCGAGATATGCAGCCATGGCAACTCGAGCATTTTTTTTTAAGCACGCTGAAAATTCTTGATTAGGACACGAGCGTGCTCATATAACACCTTTTCCGAACACACTCGTTCACCACTAGGGCCCACACATCAAACATGCCAAAAAAACATGTAAGGGTGGTTTCACACTTGCGTTTTTGTCTGCAGCGTTTTTTACCAAAAAAACGCATGCTTTTTTTTCCCCTATATTTAACATTGAAAACGCATGTGTTTTTAGGTGTACGCGTTTGCACGCGTTTGTGAACGCATGCGTTTTTTTACTGCATGCGTTCATTTTATAAAATGCAACTTGTAGTATTTTGAGGGGCGTTTTTTTTACCCAAAAAAACGCATGCGTTTACATGCGTTTTTTTTTTTACAAAAAAATGCATTGGAGTCAATGGGGACGCATGCGTTTTTTTGGACATGCGTTTGCATGCGTTTTTTTGACGCATGCGTTTTTTTTTGCACTATTGAATTAACTGTAGATAAGGATGTCTAGACACTGATAAGCCTCCCCCATAGCAGCAGGGTTATAAAAGGAAGGTTGGGGGAAGTTTCTGGTCACTTCTCATCAGACTCCAAAAAAGACAGCACCCTGCCCGGACGCATTGTTGGACAAGACACAGAGCAATGTGAGTATATCCTAGCCAATGCATTCATTTTCAATTTTTTGGATCTACATGTCCTAATTTCTTCTATTTTTTTCTTTCAACACGCATCAGAATGTCTTCTCCGGTTTCCTCGTCTGATGAGGAGTTCCAGCCACGTCAATCAGAAGTGGATCACGTGAGCGAGGTAAGTTTTTTGTCCGTCAGCTTGGTAAGTATTGACTGTCACATCGACACATGAGGCAATTTTTTTTTTTTATTTTATAGAGCACTTCAACTGAGGGACAGAGAGGTACTGAGCAGCGGAGTCAAGGTCCAGGTGGAAGACGGCAGCGGGTATGTATACCAGGCAGACTGTCCTTATTGTAATATTCTTTTAACTTCCTTTCTGTACCCTTGTTTTTCTTTACATTTTTCTTGTATCATCCTTTTCTGAAAGTTGTCTTTCATATTCCTGCCCTTTCTCATCTTCGTGTCTTATTTTTTCCAAATGTGGTTGAGCAAACTTAAATGATTTTCTTTTAATTTTAGGTTTCACAACGGGACGACGACCGGATTGATAATGACCTGCTGATCAGTCTGGTCCAGGAGCGAGTCCCGTTGTGGGACAGCCGGGATCAACAGCACGCCGTCAATAGTGTTCTCCGTCGTTTGTGGAGTGAGGTGGCCCAAGCGTTGTGGGATGGCTGGGAGAATTCCCCGCCACGGGTCCGTAATGCATTTGGTAAGTATTGCACGGTAGTGTGAAGCAACAGACCTTGGCCATGCTCTCTTGACTGTGTGTGATGAAAGAAACTTTTCGTAGTTTCTGTCATCACACACAGTCACGAGAGCACGGCCAAAAGTCCTTATTCTGACCATTATATTTTATTGTTATTTCACAGTGGACAAAGTAAGGACACGTTGGCGTTCCATGAAGGACCGCTTCAACAAGGACCTGCGTGCAGAGAAGAGTGCAGCTAGTGGTTCCGGAGCAAGGCACCGGCTCTACAAATACCACCGTGTGTTGGCCTTCCTGAGACCGGTCCTTCTCATGAGAACGTAAGTATTTCTCACATGCCTCCGGTTGTATTGCATTGACATAATCTGTCATTTTTAATTCCACAGGATGTACCGTCTTGTTATAGTTTGGTATTAATTTTCTGTTTTCTTTTTTCACAGCACACACTGCACGACTGTCGCCACAGGTTCTGGAGCGGTCCTTCAGCCGGCAGCCACGGACCCGTCCCAGCCATCCAGCAGCGCAGCACCAGGTGGGTCTTCCACACTCACTGGAGACCAGGGGGCTGGCCCATCAGGTCTTCCCCTTTCGCAGTCCTCTTTCGCTGCACCCATTTTTGCGGGCTCATCCCGGCAGCGACAGAGGGCTTCGGATAGGTCCCTCATGCCCGAGTTTTTGCACTTGAGCTCGGTTTTACACGAAGCTATCAAGGCTTTAGGTGACAGAATGGATGTGTCCCATAACCTGTTAGAGTGCCGCATCCAGGATGTCGCCAAAAGCGTTGATCAAGTGAAAGCCGACCTCCAGAAGCCAGCTCATCATTTTTTTAATCAAATCGAACAGGGCATGTTGGAACACCTTAGCCCTGATCTCCAGCTGAGTGTGATGCAGGCCTGCAATGTTGCTTTTGTGCAGGCTATGCAGCAGAGTCAGAGTCGTAATGTGGCGGCATATCCAACTGTGCCGTCACTGTCACAAGTAACCACCATTCCTACCTCTGCTGCATACCACTGCACGGCCACCTCTATTCCCTCTACAGGTGTACTCCACTACAGCGCCAACACGATGACGAGTGCTGTTGGACATCCCACCTCCACCACCGTGACGACCGCTGCTCCGGCTTGGACCTCCTCCGCTGACACCACGATGATGCAGGACCCTGGCGTGGCTTATCGGCCCGGCACCCTCCCGATGCAGCAGGACCCATCCATGCAATATCGGACCGGCCCACCCCCGATGCAGCAGGACCAAGGCCTGGCATATCGGACCGGACCCACCCCGATGCAGCAGGACCGAGGCCTGGCATATCGGACCGGACCCACCCCGATGCAGCAGGACCGAGGCGTTGCTTTCCGGGCAGGACACCCCCCGATGCAGCAGGACCCATCCATGGCGTATCGCACCGGGCCCCCCATGATGCAGCACGACCAAGCCATACCTTTCCGGGCAGGACCCACCCCGATGCAGCAGGACCCATCCATGGCTTTATGTTCCCCCCCACCAGCAATGCAGCAGGACACTGGTATGGGATTTGTTTCCCTCCCCCAACGATGCACCAGGACCCTGGGAGGGTGTTATGTTCCCCCCCCCCAACGAGGCACCAGGATCCTGGGAGGGTTTTTGTTTCCCCCCCCCCAACGAGGCACCAGGACCCAGGCGGGACTTTATCTTTTCCCCCATTGGACTCAGACATTGCCGAGCGCTCCACAATGGAGACTGACTGTGTAATTGTGGAGCCGGGTCCTGACGTGTCTCCCGCCCACACTTTACAACCTAGCCCAACAAGACTTCCCCCAACCCGGAAAACCCAACGAAAAACTGGCAAAACGCATAAAAAACAAAAAACTTTGATTATTCCTCCCCCATCACCTCCCGATGTGTCTCAACCTTCCAGTGTGTCTCAAGCCCCTCATGTTTTAAGCCCCATCCCCGAACTTCCAGACCCTTCAAGTTTTCTTGCCCATTCTCCTGCCACCTCTGCCTCCTCCACGGTGAGCCAGGCTTCAGTTCTGAATACCCCCCAGTTACGTCACTCAACCCCAAGCCGGCGTGGTTCAACCCGGCGCGGTACCAAAAAATAAATTTGTTTTGTTTTTCCTCAATAAAAAAAAAGTTTATTTGCAACAATTATGTTTGGTTTATTGTGTCTTTCACCGCTCTCAATACACACCAATAAACTTCGTCACACACTTATTCTTTTGGCCTACACATATCTCCAGTAGTATAAAATACCAGACAACATCTATATGTGTTTCTTTAGTATACAGATATGAGTTGGCCAAAAAAATAGTAGTTATTTCCATACTCTTATTTTTAATTTTTAACTAGTGTAGTGTCACTGTACAAAGAGAAAATGGTGGCAATCAAGTTCAGAACTCAACTGAACCGGTCAGATGTCAAAATAGACACCTGACCTGTTTAGTTGATTACTGACTTGTATATTCACCATATTCTATATAGCACATTATGTGACAATTTTTGTCAAACTGATGGGACAATGGTTGGCACACGCTAACTATCTATCCTCACCTGGGCAGGTGTAAGAAATTTTGAATTCATGATCATGTATATGTTCATCATGAATTCATTATTTCTTACACTTGACTTGACGGGTATAGAGAGCGTGCCAGTCTTGACGCAATGACGTCAAGAAGATTACCAATAAAGAAATTTAAATCTGGTTACATTATTATAAGTATGCGTGTTTATATCATTCTTTGTAAACCAAAATAGGGAGTGCAACAGAGGTCAATTATGATTAAAAAAATCTAATTATTACCTCATCAACTATCACCCACTCCTGGTTTTGGATTACAAATTATGATATACATATCTACTGCCCATCTTTGTTCAACCTTTTTTTAGAGAGGAAAAAGACAGGAGACCTGGTGAACACAAAAAAGTTTATTATTAGAAAAATTTGTATCAGTATTTAATAATTGGTAAACATTAACATACAACAGGACATTTAAACAACATTGTCCTGCCATGAAACCCGTCCAATATCGGACACAAAATAGGCCGCAAATTGGTCCCGCATAAGACCAACGGCTGCAGTTGACCGCATCGGGTGATGCTGAAAATCTGGCAATTGGTGTGAAACTGGTTCATCAAGTTCAATGTGGGGTCGCTCCTTAGCCATTATATAATTGTGTAGAACCACACAGGCTTTGACCACCTCGTCCACAGTTTCCACTTTTAGATTGATGGCTGTTGCAAGAATGCGCCATTTAGCAACCAGAATGCCAAAGCTGCACTCTACGGTTCTTCTGGCCCTGGTCAGTCTGTAGTTGTATATTCTGCGTGTGTGGTCCAAGTCCCTACTAGAATAGGGCTTCAGGAGATTTTCACACATCTGGAAGGCCTCATCCCCAACCATAACAAATGGCAGCGGTGGGCCTTGAGTGTTGGGGAGAGGCTGTGGAGGGGGAAAATTAAAATTGTTGCCATATACCCGACGGCCCATATCCGAGCTCTTGAATGTCTGGGAATCATTGCCACGGCCAAAAGCTCCAATGTCCACGGCGATGAAGCGACACTCCGCATCCGCTATTGCCATGAGCACTACCGAAAAATATTTTTTATAATTAAAAAACTCAGATCCGGTTCTGGCAGGTTTAACAATGCGGATGTGCTTCCCGTCCACTGCCCCTAAACAGTTTGGAAAATCACACACGTTCAAAAATGTTTTTGATATTTCCCGCCACATGTCCACGGTGGGTACGGGTATAAACTCCTCACGGAGTACATTCCATAACGCACGACAGGTGTCCACAACAATTCCGGACAGGGTTGAGATTCCAAGGCGGTATTGGAAGTGCAGGGAAGATAAACTCTCTCCTGTGGCCAGAAATCTAAAAGAAAAGGAAACAAAAAAAACATTTTAAATCGGCTCTTAATGGTGTTTTTAAATAAGAAAAAGGTAAAAAAAAACAACCAAAAATACATGTCATAACCAAAAATTTGGACTGTCATTGGTTTAGTTTTGGAACGTACCGTAATGTCACTAACAGACGTTCCTCGGGTGGAATTGCTCTACGGAGCCGTGTGTCCTGTCGCCGTATGGAACCTTCTACACGAGACAGTAAATCCCGGAAAGAATCTTGAGACATTCTGGTGTAATCCTGGAATTTCTCCGGGTTGGCATTCAGCTCCGCATAGAGCGTGTGATATGCTCCACGGGTCTCACGCACTTCAATGATGGGGTGCCTCCCAAATCGCCGACGCTGTCTCCTTCTCCATCTTTGGCGGTTTCGGTCTTGCTCCCAAGCAAAAACACAGGCAAGGAAAATCTTGAAGCTGAACTCCAGTTTGAAATAAAAGTTCGCCATTGAAAGATCCATCAGGACACCGGAAACAGTAGCAAGCTCTGAAAATTTCTGTTCCCCTAGGGTCTATATATTGATTGCCAATCATGTACGCCCTCTCTATTCCCATTGGTTGTGTCTGGTAACCTTTTTTTTAATTTTTTTTTTTGAAAATCCCCAAAAAAACGCAAACGCATGCAAAAACGCATGTAAACGCGTGTAAACGCTGCGTTTTTTAAAAAAACGCAGCGTTTACATGCGTTTACATGCGTTTTTGTACCATGCGTTTTTTAAAAAAAACGCATGCGTTCAAAAACGCAAGTGTGAAACCAGCCTAAGATCTGCTCCCAGTCTTGGTGCGTAGGCTCAGGCTTCACTAAGAATGTAGTCTGTCCTATATCTGGGCATATGTGTTCCTAACTATTCCTGATATTGTTAACTTATCCAGAAGGAATTCCAAATGAAGGGCCACAAATAACACACCAGTAGATAAGAACCTATTGGACAAATGATGGAGAATTTTTACACAATAAAAATATGATAATGCTTAAAACATAAAAAATATTTTAGTAATGCTATATGTTAGGGCTAGCGGAACGCACCGAGTAGAAATAGATATTTATCATAAATGGTGCGTTCGCAGCCCGGGGTCCACCGTGCAGGGAGAACCTGCTGCTAGTGAATGGTGGCACTGTTTGGCGGTATAGACTAGCTCTGTTACCTCACAGAGCAGCCGTGAGAGGAAAGCACTGCGCCCTGTTAGCCTCACAGGAGCACAAGCTTACTGCCATGCTGATAGCAGTCTGTGGTTATACAACATGCAATCTCCTCACCGGAGAAGCCGGTATTCTAGGGGCTTATTTCAGCCGGGTCCCTGAACACACTCATACAATCTCCTCACCGGAGGTGCCGGTATTCTAGGGGCTTATTTCAGCCGGGTCCCTGAACACACTTATGCATAACCACACTGGCGCAAAGCACATATGACTTGATATTAGCGCATGGCCGTGCGGCCATGCGAGCCTTAAATAGTTGCAGCATGTTTAGGACCTTACAAAGAAGGACCAATGGAGTGCTGCAGCACCTGAGCATGTGACCCTGGATCTCCACTGAGAGATCTCGCCCTGGGCATGCTCAGAGTGCAAAGCAGGATTTAGTCCTAGCAGCTACAAGGACCTTAGCTGCAGTATCTGATCATGTGACCCTCGATCTCCACTGAGAGATCTTACTCAGGGCATGCTCAGAATGTGAAAAGCAGGACTTAGCCCCAGAAGCGTCCGCTCGCTGCTGCCCAGCACTGACTTCAATGGGAGAAGCAGGTAACGCAGCAGTAACCCTTAGCACAGAGTCAGACTGAGCGAGACGCTGGGATCGACGTCTCCGCTGAGCAGGCTCCACTGCGGCAAGAGAAGAATGGGAGACCGCAGCGGAGATGGCCCGAGATTCCCCCTGTGCAGAGGCAGGAACTCGACCCCTAACACTATATTAGCCATACTTACAAGTTGACTATACTAAATTCAACATTATATTCTTTCAAAAATAAGCATAGTATAAAATTAAGCTATTGTTGCTTCACTTGCTAATAACCATAGCAGCAGACATTTACATATACTCAGAGGTGCCATCCGGGCATTACTGCCTTTAGTGGTGTATGGGGCCTGATGAGCAGGCTCACGGCAACAGTTAGCAGCCACCAGCCAATCACAAGCCGGCAGCTGACATCAGCGGGCTACTATGGGGCTGAATTATACTATGGGGTGCATTATACTGCTATGGTGCTGCATTATACTACTCTGGGGCTGCATTATACTATGGGACTGCATGATAATATGGGGGTGCATTATACTACTATGGGGCTGCATTATAATACTATGAGGGTGCATTATACTACTATGGGGCTGCCTTATACTATGGGGGTGCATTTTACTGCTATGGGGCTGCATTATACTAAGCGGTGCATTACACTGCTATGGGGCTGCATTAGACTATGAGGGTGCATTATATTACTATGGAGTGCATTATACTGCTATTGGGCTGCATTATACTATGGAGTTGTATCAGGGGTGGATTAAGGGTACCAGGGCCCCGGGCTGTTCAGACAATGTGGACCCCCGGTCATGTGATGGAGTCATGTGATGGGGTCGTGACGGGGTCATGTGACGGGGTCATCATATACCTAAACCAGATTATTCCAGAAAAATAGTTGCTGTGTGAAACTATAACCTGTCAAACATCCATTGATCTAGTCAATTTACCCTTCAGTTCAGTATATAGTGTACAGTGTATAGTGTCAGTGTATAGGTAACACTGACTCACCAGTAACATAGTAACATAGTTAGTAAGGCCGAAAAAAGACATTTGTACATCCAGTTCAGCCTATATTCCATCATAATAAATCCCCAGATCTACGTCCTTCTACAGAACCTAATAATTGTATGATACAATATTGTTCTGCTCCAGGAAGACATCCAGGCCTCTCTTGAACCCCTCGACTGAGTTCGTCATCACCACCTCCTCAGGCAAGCAATTCCAGATTCTCACTGCCCTAACAGTAAAGAATCCTCTTCTATGTTGATGGAAAAACCTTCTCTCCTCCAGACGCAAAGAATGCCCCCTTGTACCTGTCACCTTCCTTGGTATAAACAGATCCTCAGCGAGATATTTGTATTGTCCCCTTATATACTTATACATGGTTATTAGATCGCCCCTCAGTCGTCTTTTTTCTAGACTAAATAAACCTAATTTCGCTAATCTATCTGGGTATTGTAGTTCTCCCATCCCCTTTATTAATTTTGTTGCCCTCCTTTGTACTCTCTCTAGTTCCATTATATCCTTCCTGAGCACCGGTGCCCAAAACTGGACACAGTACTCCATGTGCGGTCTAACTAGGGATTTGTACAGAGGCAGTATAATGCTCTCATCATGTGTATCCAGACCTCTTTTAATGCACCCCATGATCCTGTTTGCCTTGGCAGCTGCTGCCTGGCACTGGCTGCTCCAGGTAAGTTTATCATTAACTAGGATCCCCAAGTCCTTCTCCCTGTCAGATTTACCCAGTGGTTTCCCGTTCAGTGTGTAATGGTGATATTGATTCCTTCTTCCCATGTGTATAACCTTACATTTATCATTGTTAAACCTCATCTGCCACCTTTCAGCCCAAGTTTCCAACTTATCCAGATCCATCTGTAGCAGAATACTATCTTCTCTTGTATTAACTGCTTTACATAGTTTTGCATCATCTGCAAATATCGATATTTTACTGTGTAAACCTTCTACCAGATCATTAATGAATATGTTGAAGAGAACAGGTCCCAATACCGACCCCTGCGGTACCCCACTGGTCACAGCGACCCAGTTAGAGACTATACCATTTATAACCACCCTCTGCTTTCTATCACTAAGCCAGTTACTAACCCATTTACACACATTTTCTCCCAGACCAAGCATTCTCATTTTGTGCACCAACCTTTTGTGCGGCACGGAAAAATCGAGATATACCACGTCCAATGACTCACCATGGTCCAGTCTATAGCTTACCTCTTCATAAAAACTGATTAGATTGGTTTGACAGGAGCGATTTCTCATAAACCCATGCTGATATGGAGTTAAACAGTTATTCTCATTGAGATAATCCAGAATAACATCCCTCAGAAACCCTTCAAATATTTTACGAACAATAGAGGTTAGACTTACTGGCCTATAATTTCCAGGTTCACTTTTAGAGCCCTTTTTGAATATTGGCACCACATTTGCTATGCGCCAGTCCTGCGGAACAGACCCCGTCGCTATAGAGTCCCTAAAAATAAGAAATAATGGTTTATCTATTACATTACTTAGTTCTCTTAGTACTCGTGGGTGTATGCCATCCGGACCCGGAGATTTATCTATTTTAATCTTATTTAGCCGGTTTCGCACCTCTTCTTGGGTTAGATTGGTGACCCTTAATATAGGGTTTTCATTGTTTCTTGGGATTTCACCTAGCATTTCATTTTCCACCGTGAATACCGTGGAGAAGAAGGTGTTTAATATGTTAGCTTTTTCCTCGTCATCTACAACCATTCTTTCCTCACTATTTTTTAAGGGGCCTACATTTTCAGTTTTTATTCTTTTACTATTGATATAGTTGAAGAACAGTTTGGGATTAGTTTTACTCTCCTTAGCAATGTGCTTCTCTGTTTCCTTTTTGGCAGCTTTAATTAGTTTTTTAGATAAAGTATTTTTCTCCCTATAGTTTTTTAGAGCTTCAATGGTGCCATCCTGCTTTAGTAGTGCAAATGCTTTCTTTTTACTGTTAATTGCGTGACATCTCTAAGTGAAGTCCTTCATCTTTCATCCAGCACAGACCGCCATCACTTAATCCAGCCAGAACTCGTCTCTGCAGGAAATAACACAGTTATCTCGAGCTCCGCTTGCAGAACACATTACTTAATTTTCCCAACTTCTACATTACACCACATGAAGAAAAAGAGGCGACATAGTGTGACTCTACACAGTAACAGGACCGCCCCCCATTTAAAACAGTGTCCTCAAAAAATAAAATAAATACATCACTGCAGTAATTGTTGTGAATTCTGTGGCAGAGTTCACTCCTGTGGTCACAAGTGGTACTTTGGCTGATTCTCTCTGGGAGCTTCCGTTTGTGGAGGAAAGTGGTACTGCAGCTTCTGAGTTTCCTCCCTCAGGTGATCTGGTGAGGTCGTTAGCTGCTTCTCTACTTAACTCCACCTAATGCTTTGATTCATGCTTCCTGTCAATGTTCCAGTGTTGGACTTGTGTTTCTCTGGATCATTCCTGTGGCCTGCTGCTCTGCATAGCTAAGTGCTTCTTTGCTATTTGCTGCTATTTTTTCTGTCCAGCTTGTCTATTTGTTTTGCTGGAAGTTCTGGGACGCAAGGGGTGTACCTCCGTGCCGTTAGTTCGGTACGGAGGGTCTTTTTGCCCCCTTTGCGTGGTTTTCTTTAGGGTTTTGTGTAGACCGCAAAGTTATCTTTCCTATCCTCGTTCTGTCTAGAATATCGGGCCTCACTTTGCTGAATCTATTTCATCCCTACGTTTGTCTTTTCATCTTACTCACAGTCATTATATGTGGGGGGCTGCCTTTTCCTTTGGGGTATTTCTCTGAGGCAAGGTAGGCTTATTTTTCTATCTTCAGGCTAGTTAGTTTCTCAGGCTGTGCCGAGTTGCATAGGGAGCGTTAGGTGCAATCCACAGCTGCCTCTAGTTGTGCTTGGAGAGGATTAGGAATTGCGGTCTACAGAGTTCCCACGTCTCAGAGCTCGTTCTGTTATTTTGGGTTGTTGTCAGATCACTGTGTGTGCTCTGATCGCTATGTACATTGTGTTCCTGAATTGCCTATCATAACAAGTAATAATATCCCTTAATTAGCCCCTATGGTAATAATAATATCCCCCATCCTGGCCCCATATCTCATTCCTGGCTCCAGCCATATGTTCTCCCATCCTGCCCTCATGAGTATCCATCCTGCCCCATATGATCTCCCCATCCTGCCCCATCAGTCTCCATCGTATCCATCCTGCCCCATGATCCTGCACGATCTGTCTCCAATCCTGCCCCATGTCTTTCATTTTGCCCCGTGTCACCAATCATGCCCCGTATCTACATTCTGCCCATGTCTCCAGTCCTGCCCCCAGTGTGTCCAGCATCTCTGCCCCCAGTGTCAAGCATCTCTGCCCCCAGTGTCCAGCATCTCTGCCCCCAGTGTCCAGCATCTCTGCCCCAATGTGTCCAGCATCTCTGCCCCCAATGTGTCCAGCATCTCTGCCCCCAATGTGTCCAGCATCTCTGCCCCCAATGTGTCCAGCATCTCTGCCCCCAATGTGTCCACCATCCTGCTCCCAACGTGTCCAGCATCCTGCCCCCAATGTGTCAAGCATCCTGCCCCCAATGTGTCCAGCATCCTGCCCCCAATGTGTCCAGCATTCTGCCCCCAATGTGTCCAGCATCCTGCCCCCAATGTGTCCAGCATCCTGCCCCCAGTGTGTCCAGCATCCTTCCCCCAATGTGTCCAGCATTTTGCCCCCAAAATGTCCAGGATGTTGCCCCCAGTGTCTCCAGCATATTGCCCCAGTGTCTCCAGCCTATTGCCCCCAGTGTGTCCAGCATTCTGCCCCAGTGTTTCCATATTGCCCCCAGTGTGTCCAGCAATCTGCCCCATTGTCTGACTCCAGCATATTGCCCCCAGTGTGTCCAGCAATCTGCCCCAGTGTCTCCAGCATTGCCCCCAGTGTGTCCAGCAATCTGCCCCAGTGTCTCCAATATTACCCCAGTGTGTCCAGCAATCTGCCCCAGTGTGTCCAGCATTGCCCCCAGTGTGTCCAGCAATCTGCCCCAGTGTCTCCAATATTACCCCAGTGTGTCCAGCAATCTGCCCCAGTGTGTCCAGCATATTACCCCCAGTGTGTCCAGCAATCTGCCCCAGTATGTCCAGTATATTGCCCCAGTGTGTCAAGCAATCTGCCCCACTGTCTCCAGCATTGCCCCCAGTGTGTCCAGCAATCTGCCCCAGTGTGTCCAACATATTGCCCCGGGCCCCCCGGATTGCCGTTCACAAAAAAAACGAGTTCTCCTCACCTGACAGGCGCTCTAGCGGCGAGCTCCCTCCAGCAGACGCCGGCGACGTGTGCGCTGCGCCTGTGGCCGACTTCAGCTGCCAGCCTCCAATTGGCTGGCGGCTGTTGTTAACTATTGGCGTGCGGGCATGTGCCCACATGTCAATAGGTGAAACTGCCGCAGCGCCAGTAAGGGCTCGGTGAGCAGATGAGACGGGTCCCGATGCGGGCCCCCTCTGCCCACCGGGCCAAAACACCAGTCAGGGCAGTAATGCCCTGATGGCGGCAGGCAATCTGAGCGGTAGCCCAGGGCCCCCCACACCACTGGGCCCTGGGCTACCGCCCAGATTGACCCTATTATAATCCGCCCCTGGGTTGTATTATACTGCTATGGGGGTGCATTATACCCCTATGGTGGTGCATTATATCACTATGGGGCTGCATTATATTATGGGGGTGCATTATACTACTATGGGGTGCATTATATTATGGGGCTGCATTATACTACTATGGGGCTGCAAAATTATTACGGGTTGCATTATACTATGGGGTGCATTATACCCCTATGGGGCTGCATTATTATTATGGGTTGCATTATACTATGGGGCGCATTATACCCCTATGGGGTGCATTATACTATGGGGTGTATTATACTACTATGGGGCTGCATTATACTATGGGGCTGCATTATATTATGGGGTGCATTATACCACTATGGGGCTGCATTATACCACTATGGGGCTGCATTATACTATAGGAGTGCATTATACCACTATGGGACTGCATTATACTGCTATGGGGCTGCATTATACTACTCTATATGACTATGGGATGCATTATACTATTATGGATGACAATGGAGCAGTATGGAGAGACATGAGGCAGAATGGGAGGACACGTAAGGTCCAGAATGTAAAGACACATGGGGTCCAGAATGTGGGATATTATTATTGTAGCAGGGCAGCACGGTGGCTAAGTGGTTAGCACAGCAGCCTTGCAGCGCTGGAGTCCTGGGTTCAAACCCCACCAAGGACAACATCTGCAAAGAGTTTGTATGTTCTCTCCGTGTTTGCATGGGTTTCCTCCGGGTTCTCCGGTTTCCTCCCACATTCCAAAGACATACTGATAGGGAATTTAGATTGTGAGCCCCATCGGGGACAGTGATGATAATGTGTGCAAACTGTAAAGCGCTGCGGAATGTGTTAGCGCTATATAAAGATTATTATTATTATTACTGTAGGGGCTAATTAAAGGATATTATTTTTGAGAATACTGTTTTCAGTGTGGGGGAGGAGAGGTCCTATTACAGTGCAGGGCAACATGGTCACTTTTTTCTACATCTGGCGTAGTATAGAGGTTGGGGAAAAATTGGGGAATGTGCTCTAGAAAACTGTGTTTTCTGCAGAGGTATTTGTGCTGCAACATAGGACACTATAATAATCATTGTTACCATCTCTTATTGATAATATCTCTGTGTATCCTTAGAGTACTACTGTATGTCAACAAAAATATTGATAATTTCATCATTGCTAGGCCTTATTATTGTATACAAATGTCATGATTCCCTCAGGTTATAGCAAACTCCTACAACAAATTTTGGTAACATATCTTAATCCCTAGATCACATTGACCAGTGGCCAGTTCTATTGGAATAAGGGTTATTGATATTAGCATTATATCACCTGTTAACAGACTGCATGCATTAGGTGCGTTCATGTCCAGGGGGTCTAACCCCCAACATGAGGTATGTATGACTTGTTTTTAAATGTTTTTAATCTTTTGGTTTGATGTGGACTCTAATAAAATTTGTTATTTTGAATATTTCATTGGTGGTCCCTGGAATATAGTGTGTTTCTTGGTTTTCCTCTTGCAATAGGTTCTGACACAGTCTAGGTAGACCCCTCATGCTGATTCTGGCTGATGGTGCCCTCAGCTTTTTCAGTTTGCATGAACCGAGACGTATACTCCAGTATAATGAGTGAAAAAGTAGTGGTTTATTCAAAACGTTTTGAAGTACAAAATTACTTCTGCCTCAGGATTGACTACATGTATCTATTTCTGATTTCTCCTACAGTCCTTTGATCTGATTTTTAGAGAGACTGTGCGTGCTCTCCTAATGTGTCCCCAGAGGTACTTGGCACTTAAGGCACCTCTACCTGTTGGAAGGTGCCTGAACAACATTTTCTTTCAGTGTGTTTGTGCAACTGCTGAGTTGCCAGGTCCTTGCTTGTTCCTGCCACCCTGGGGGCTGAATACCCAGACCTGTACCCTAAACCCTGTACCTTGTACCTGTATCTGTATCAGCATCTGTCCTTGTCTGAATTTGGACCTATCCGTGAACCTGTTTGTATCTATTCTGGATCTTTTCCTAAATTCCCAGTGTCTGAACCTGTTCCTATTCCTAAAACCTGCAGTATCTGAACCTGTTCCTTTCCCAAAAACCTGCAGTGTCTGAAACAGTACCCTTCTCTAATCTGTTGCCTTTGTGCAACATTAGTGGTTTGCATGTACTCTTGCTATTTCATTGAAAAAACCATGTGTGAGTCTGGCTCTGGCTCTCCTGTGTGTGATGAAAGTGAAAAAAGAATCCAGCTCAGGAAAATATATAAAATCAAAATTCTTTATTCCAAATTATTTTTTTAAAAAGAGAGGAAACACTGCATATAAAAAATCAGCAATATCCAAAAAATGGAAGGACAACCATGATACAGCTGAACGCATTTCGAACACTGAATGTTCTTAGTCCACAGCTGATTTTTGACATGCAGTGTTTCCTCTCTTATTAAAAAAAATAATTTGAAATAAAGAATTTTGATTTTATATATTATAAAATATTATTTTCCTGAGCTGGATTCTTTTTTCACTTTCATCGTTCCCAGAGAGCTTTGGCAGAAGCCCTTTCCGTGCTCGGACTGATTAAATCTTATGGAGATCATTCAAGAAGGGTGAGCTGAAATTTTGTGTGTGTCTCTCCTGTGTGTACCTGTCCTTGTGTTGGTCTTGTGTGAACTTGGTCCTGTCTGTCCTGTGTGTACTTGTCCTTACTTGTCCAAGTGTGTTCAATGTGAACCTGCTCATGTCTGTCCTGTGAGTACAAGCGGTTCCTTGTCTGTCTGCAATTGCGGTCCAATACCCCCTTGCAAGAGACTCAGTTCTTCCTGAAGTCGTTCCTATCCATCCTGTCTGAACTGGGTTTTACCTGTTCCTGTATTCCAGTCGTACCTGCCCTTAACCAAGTTTTTTCAAGCTGTTCCTGCCCATCCAGTCGGAACTGGGTCTTACACCTGCCTGCCTGTTTATCAGTCTTGTCCGCCAGCACCACCATAGCTTGTTGAGGGTCAGCTACCGTGTGACCAAGGTCAGTCCTGGTGTAGCACCTGGTCTTGCCTCCCTGGGCTATCCTCAGGTGGCAGCACCGTCTGTTGCCGTGCATCCGGGCTCAGTCTTGGAGAGGCACTTAGTCATACCCCTCCAGGCTCTCCTTGGGCCACACCACAGTGGGACCACGATCTACGCTCGTGCTAAACAGCGCGAGCATAGCACAATGTTTCAATGTACAGCACACCTGGCTTGTTGTATTTTATCTGAAAGAATGATGTATTTTAGTTTAGCTTTTAACATTAAAAATAGTATTTTTTGAAAAATATCTAACCTTAGTCTTGTCTTGACTAGTAAGTATTTGGTGAACATTGATTTCAATATGATTAGGAAAACGAAAACATTTTTTGAGCAAAGAAAGAAAGAAAGAAAATCTGAGTAATAAACAAAGTAACAAAAAAAACAGCTGTGATTTCTCAAATGTACGTTGCCCAATTTAGAAAATTATGCAGAGATTTCTTTTTCTACAAAATAAAGTAGGGCAGTGTACTTGCACTCTAAAACAAATTACTTAGGCAACTTAGGAAACTACTTAGTAACATTCATCAATTTAAAACTTGGCTCACCATCCAAGAGTAGGAGGATATTCACCAAAAGTAAAGACCCAAATGTCTGTACAACAACAAAATAGTATTGTCTGACATATGCTGCAGCCTATCAGATCCAGATGCAGCCTCTAATATGCTCCCTGTCAATGAAAACTGACATGCTAGTTAATACTCATAGACTTACATAGAGAAAGTGCTTTACTTTGAGAATGCACAGTAAAGAAAAGAGAGAAAATGTGAGAATATAAAGAGGCAGGCAAAGTTGTGCAGTGCCAACACTGACAGCCATGGCAGCAGTAGAAGGCCAGTTCAGCTATAACATGATGGACAGGTATGAAATGCCCAGTTGGGTGAGGAATATCAGCTCTGGTGGCAGCAGAACAGTGTAGAGCACAATGGACAAAAAGGTCAAATGTCATCAATGGCATCAGCCTTAGGCAAATGAAACTTAGCACTGAACCATGTCTGATTGATTTTGATGAAGGTATTCCACACCTACACAGGAAAACTTGGCAATTTGAGTGTGACAGAGACATTTGCCATGACGACAGTACCTACATGGCAAACTGGGTCAGTTTTTGCCAATGGTCAGGACTCGGGGTATAGTCCAGGTACTACTTAGCTGTACAGGCGGTGTGTCCCTGTTTGCTGATGTGCAAGAGCAGAGAAAATAACTGGTTTGTCATGGCGAGCATAGTAATAGCAGCAGCTTCCTCGGCTTTTCGTTGTAGCCTTAGCACTGTTGTAAGCACAGAGCATTGGCTCTGTGGAGATAGGTCTGTTGGACAGAAACCGCCAAAACCTTTGCAGAGCAGGAAACATAGATTTTCCTTGTAATGCACTAATTTTGACTCTCTTTCAGAAGTCAGAAAAAAATTCTTGTGAAGGAAGTGAGTCCAGCTTCAATCCATAAAATGCAATCCTTAATTTCATGACTAAAATAAATATGGCAACACTAAAATATGAAGAAACACAGGAATTATTGGGGAAATGGGGTGCAAGGAGGTGAAACTGGATGCATTTTGAACGACTGCTGCGTTCAGTCGATCTAATGGGGTGAGAGCTGGAAAAACGAAGCTTTAAAGTTGCTGTATGGTTTGAACAATGAATTGATTGGTTAATTACTTAGCATCTGTAGGTGTCTGGTTTTAAACCTGCCAGAAGACAGGTAGTGCACCTGGGTAATTGCGAAACATAATCCTTTAAGTGAGTATATAAAGTTCAGTTTAAAAACAATATTTAATGACAGAAAAGAGAAAAAAAATAAAAAATGTTAAATTTCTTTTTAACCTCTTAGTGACAAAGCCAATTTGCAGCTTAGTGACCAGGCCAATTTTTACAATTCTGACCACTGTCACTTTAAGAGGTTATAACTCTGGAACGCTGTAACGGATCCCGCTGATTCTGAGAATGTTTTTTCATGACATATTGTACTTCATGTTAGTGATAATCTATATTTGATATTACTTGCGTTTATTTATGAAAAAACGGAAATATGGTAACAAAATTTAAAATTTTGCAATTTTCAAACTTTTAATTTTTATGCCCTTAAGTCAGAGAGATATGTAATAATAATAATAATTTTATTTATATAGCGCCAACATATTCCGCAGCGCTTTACAAATTATAGAGGGGACTTGTACAGACAATAGACATTACAGCATAACAGAAATCACAGTTCAAAACAGATACCAAGAGGAGTGAGGGCCCTGCTCGCAAACTTACAAACTATGAGGAAAAGGGGAGACACGAGAGCAGTGGCGTAGGAAGGGGGGTGCGGGTGGGGCGGTCCGCCCCGGGCGGCACAATGCGGGGGGCGGCCGGCGCTGCAGGAGAAGAAAAAAAAAAAAAGACGCCCCTTTAAATCTTCGGGCGGCGCCGTCCGCCGCAACGACCAGGGCCAGCTCCCCCCACCCCCGCCCCCCCGCTCTAATACTCACCTCTCCTGGTTCCTGCGGCTTCAGCGTCCTCTGACTCTGCGACGTCTCAGAGCAGAGGGCGCGATGACGTCACTACTGTGCGCGCCGCTCTGCCTCTCTGTCCTGAGCGTCGCAGAGTCGGAGAGACGCTGACTGGCTGCACCGGACCTGCGCTAGGAATGGGAGAGGTGAGGATTTTACTTTTTTTTTTTTCCTTTATGTCTGACTGTCTGGGGGCAATGCTGGACACACTGGGGCGATACTGGAGACCATGGGGCAGATTGCTGGACACACTGGGGCAATACTGGAGACCATGGGGCAGATTGCTGGACACTGGGGCAATACTGGAGACCATGGGGCAGAATGCTGGACACACTGGGGCAATACTGGAGACCATGGGGCAGAATGCTGGACACACTGGGGCAATACTGGAGACCATGGGGCAGAATGCTGGACACACTGGGGCAATACTGGAGACCATGGGGCAGAATGCTGGACACACTGGGGCAATACTGGAGACCATGGGGCAGAATGCTGGACACACTGGGGCAATACTGGAGACCCTGGGGCAGATTTCTGGACACATTGAGGCAATGCTGGAGACCCTGGGGCAGACTTCTGGACACACTGGGGCAATGCTGGACACTGGGGCAGATTGCTGGACACACTGGGGGTAATATGCTGGACACACTGGGGCAATGCTGGACACTGGGGGTAATATGCTGGACACACTGGGGCAGACTGCTGGACACACTGGGGCAATGCTGGACACTGGGGCAGATTGCTGGACACACTGGGGGTAATATGCTGAACACACTGGGGCAATGCTGGACACTGGGGGTAATATGCTGGACACACTGGGGCAGACTGCTGGACACACTGGGGAAAGGCTGGACACTGGGGCAGATTGCTGGACACACTGGGGGCAGTGCTGGACATACTGGGGCAGATTGCTGGACACACTGGGGGTAATATGCTGGACACACTGGGGGCAGGACTTGAGGCATGGGCAGAATGTAGATACGGGGCATGATTGGAGACACAGGGCAGGATTGGATCATGGGGCAGGACGGATACGATGGAGGCTGGTGGGGCAGGATGGGGAGATCATATGGGGTAGAATGGATACTCATGAGGGCAGGATGCGAGAACATATGGCTGGAGCCAGGAATGAGATAAACGGGGCCAGGGTGGGGAATAGTGTTACCATAGGGGATAATTAAGGGATATTATTACTGCAGTGATGTATTTATTTTATTTTTTGAGTATACTGTTTTAAATGGGGGGGCGGTCCTGTTACTGTGCAGAGTGACACTATATCGCCTTTTTATCTTCATGTGGTGTAATGTAGAAGTTGTGAAAAATTAAGTAATGTGTTCTGCAAGCGGAGCTCGAGATAACTGTGTTATTTCCTGCAGAAACGAGTCCTGGCTGGAAGGAATGATGGCGGTCTGTGCTGGATGAAAGATGAAGGACTTCACCTAGAGACGTCACTGGTGAGTCAGTGTTACCTATACACTGACACTATACACTGTATACTATATAGAGGTCCTGTGTATAATGTCACCAGTGATCTCTGTATTACCTCTACACAGACACTGCATACTAAGTACAGATCTCCTGTGAATACTGGCACTTATGGTGATAGTATTGTGGTTTTTTTTTTATTACTGATCAGTATTGTAGTATTCAGTCACTATGTGGTGGTAATATGTGGTCTGGAAATGGTGTTGTGGTATTTGTCCCTTGTATGTAGTATTATTCGGTCACTATGTGGCCTGGTCATGGTGTGGTGGTATTAAGTCACAGGTGTGGCATGTGGGGGTGACACCATTAGGCCCAGTTTAAGTTCTACAAAACAGGAAAACCATTTTTGGTAACCTTTGTGTGTATTGAGCGGGGGGGGGGGGGCGCCAAACTCGGGAACAGCCCCGCGCGGCAAAAGCTCTAGCTACGCCTCTGCACGATGGTGGATGGTAACAATTGCTTTACAAAAAAAAAAAAAAAGAAAAAAGCATGAACCGCACATCCCAAAATCATACGTTGATCTAAAGCCGCTGGGCAAAAATTAATATAACTGAATATGAGGTTTTCAGTTTAACATTCTGATCAGACTGTATGAAGCCCACTGCCACTTCACGGCAAACCTCGTAGTGGGTCCTATCGCCCTAACGGAGCGGAGCCGTGCGGCGCCCACCACCACAGCGGCCATGCACCAGCAGGGCAGACGGCCTGTTGCCCCACAGCACCCATGCTGCCAGACTGAGTCCCCAAGACTCCAGACCGCGCCGCCCCACCAGCACAAAGCCACAGCAACAATGGCCGCCACACAGCACCAACACCAAAATGAAAGGAGCACTTAAACTCACCTTCCTCCAGCTCTTCAGTGAGAGCAAAAATGGGCTAGAACCCTTACTTTGCAGTCTCCTGCTCATTAAAATCACCTGTGCCAAATGGGAGGAGTGCTGGTCCAAGAAGAAGACTAGAACATGCTTTGCAAAAAAAAAAAAAAAGCATGAACCGCACATCCCAAAATCATACGTTGATCTAAAGCCGCTAGGCAAAAATTAATATAACTGAATATGAGGTTTTCAGTTTAACATTCTGATCAGACTGTATGAAGCCCACTGCCACTTCACGGCAAACCTCGTAGTGGGTCCTATCGCCCTAACGGAGCGGAGCCGTGCGGCGCCCACCACCACAGCGGCCATGCACCAGCAGGGCGGACGGCCTGTTGCCCCACAGCACCCATGCTGCCAGACTGAGTCCCCAAGACTCCAGACCGCGCCGCCCCACCAGCACAAAGCCACAGCAACAATGGCCGCCACACAGCACCAACACCAAAATGAAAGGAGCACTTAAACTCACCTTCCTCCAGCTCTTCAGTGAGAGCAAAAATGGGCTAGACCCCTTACTTTGCAGTCTCCTGCTCATTAAAATCACCTGTGCCAAATGGGAGGAGTGCTGGTCCAAGAAGAAGACTAGAACATGCTTTGCAAAAAAAAAAAAAAAAAAGCATGAACCGCACATCCCAAAATCATACGTTGATCTAAAGCCGCTAGGCAAAAATTAATATAACTGAATATGAGGTTTTCAGTTTAACATTCTGATCAGACTGTATGAAGCCCACTGCCACTTCGCACGGCTCCGCTCCGTTAGGGCGATAGGACCCACTACGAGGTTTGCCGTGAAGTGGCAGTGGGCTTCATACAGTCTGATCAGAATGTTAAACTGAAAACCTCATATTCAGTTATATTAATTTTTGCCTAGCGGCTTTAGATCAACGTATGATTTTGGGATGTGCGGTTCATGCTCTTTTTTTTTTTTTTCTTTTTTGCAAAGCATGTTCTAGTCTTCTTCTTGGACCAGCACTCCTCCCATTTGGCACAGGTGATTTTAATTAGCAGGAGACTGCAAAGTTAGGGGTCTAGCCCATTTTGGCTCTCACTGAAGAGCTGGAGGAAGGTCAGTTTAATTGCTCCTTTCATTTTGGTGTTGGTGCTGTGTGGCGGCCATTGTTGCTGTGGCTTTGTGCTGGTGGGGCGGCGCGGTCTGGAGTCATGGGGGCTCAGTCTCGCAGCATGGGTGCTGTGGGGCAACAGGCCGTCCGCCCTGCTGGTGGATGGCCGCTGTGGCGGTGGGCGCCGCACAGCTCCGCTCCGTTAGGGCGATAGGACCCACTACGAGGTTTGCCGTGAAGTGGCAGTGGGCTTCATACAGTCTGATCAGAATGTTAAACTGAAAACCTCATATTCAGTTATATTAATTTTTGCCTAGCGGCTTTAGATCAACGTATGATTTTGGGATGTGCGGTTCATGCTCTTTTTTTTTTTTTTCTTTTTTGCAAAGCATGTTCTAGTCTTCTTCTTGGACCAGCACTCCTCCCATTTGGCACAGGTGATTTTAATTAGCAGGAGACTGCAAAGTTAGGGGTCTAGCCCATTTTGGCTCTCACTGAAGAGCTGGAGGAAGGTGAGTTTAATTGCTCCTTTCATTTTGGTGTTGGTGCTGTGTGGCGGCCATTGTTGCTGTGGCTTTGTGCTGGTGGGGCGGTGCGGTCTGGAGTCATGGGGGCTCAGTCTCGCAGCATGGGTGCTGTGGGGCAACAGGCCGTCCGCCCTGCTGGTGGATGGCCGCTGTGGCAGTGGGCGCCGCACGGCTCCGCTCCGTTAGGGCGATAGGACCCACTACGAGGTTTGCCGTGAAGTGGCAGTGGGCTTCATACAGTCTGATCAGAATGTTAAACTGAAAACCTCATATTCAGTTATATTAATTTTTGCCTAGCGGCTTTAGATCAACGTATGATTTTGGGATGTGCGGTTCATGCTCTCTTTTTTTTTTTTCTTTTTTGCAAAGCATGTTCTAGTCTTCTTCTTGGACCAGCACTCCTCCCATTTGGCACAGGTGATTTTAATTAGCAGGAGACTGCAAAGTTAGGGGTCTAGCCCATTTTGGCTCTCACTGAAGAGCTGGAGGAAGGTGAGTTTAATTGCTCCTTTCATTTTGGTGTTGGTGCTGTGTGGCGGCCATTGTTGCTGTGGCTTTGTGCTGGTGGGGCGGCGCGGTCTGGAGTCATGGGGGCTCAGTCTCGCAGCATGGGTGCTGTGGGGCAACAGGCCGTCCGCCCTGCTGGTGGATGGCCGCTGTGGCGGTGGGCGCCGCACGGCTCCGCTCCGTTAGGGCGATAGGACCCACTACGAGGTTTGCCGTGAAGTGGCAGTGGGCTTCATACAGTCTGATCAGAATGTTAAACTGAAAACCTCATATTCAGTTATATTAATTTTTGCCTAGCGGCTTTAGATCAACGTATGATTTTGGGATGTGCGGTTCATGCTCTTTTTTTTTTTTTTTCTTTTTAACAATTGCTTTAGTTAGTCGGACCGGCCATAGTGTGAGGCTCGGGTGTTCATGTAAAGCTGCATGAACCAGTTCACTGCCTAAGTATGTAGCAGTACAGACACAGAGGGCTATTAACTGTATAAAGTGTATGAGAACATGATGCGAGGAACCTGATTATGGTTTAAGTTTTTTTTGTTTGTTTTTTTGAATGGGCCACACAGGGATAGTTAGGTTAATGCGTTGAGGCGGTAGGCCAGTCTGAGCAAATGCGTTTTTAGGGCACGCTTAAAACTGTGGAGATTGGGGATTAATCGTATTAACCTGGGTAGTGCATTCCAAAGAATGGGCGCAGCACGTATAAAGTCTTGGAGACAGGAGTGGGAGGTTCTGATTATTGAGGATGCTAACCTGAGGTAAGATATGTCACACAAAATAGTTAATAAATAACATTTTCCACATGTCTACTTTACATTAGCACAATTTTGGAAACACATTTTTTTTGTTAGGAAGTTATAAGGGTTAAAAGTTCATCAGTGATTTCTCGTTTTTACTACAAAATTCACAAAACCATTTTTTTTAGGTACCATCTCACATTTAAAGTCACTTTGAGGGGTGTACATGACAGAAAATCCTCAAAAGTGACACCATTCTAAAAAACTCACCCCTCAAGTTGCTCAAAACCACATTAAAGAAGTTTAATAACCCTTTACATGCTTCACAGTAACAGAAGCAATTTGGAAGGAAAAAATTAACATTTAACTTTAAAAAAAAACATTTTACTTCACAACCAATTTTTTTTATTTTCACAAGTGTAAAAAGAGAAAATGAACCACAAAGATTGTTGTGCAATTTCTTCTGAATACGCCAATACCCCATTTGTGGGGGTATGCCACTGTTTGGGTGCACGGTAGAGCTTGGAAGAAAAGGAGCGCCGTTTGACTTTTTCAATGCAGAATTGGCTGGAATTGAGATCGGACCCCATGTCACGTTTTGAGAGCACATGATGTGCCTAAACAATGGAAACCCCCCATAAATGACAACATTTTAAAAACTATACCCCTTAAAGGGACACTGTCACCTGAATTTGGAGGGAACAATCTTCAGCCATGGAGCGGGGTTTTTGGGTGTTTGATTCACCCTTTCCTTACCCGCTGGCTGCATGCTGGCCGCAATATTGGATTGAAGTTCATTCTCTGTCCTCCATAGTACACGCCTGCATTGCGGCCAGCCACCTTTGGAATCCCTGCCCCGCACTGTGCATAATGCATAACACAGTGCGGGGCGGGGATTCCAAAGGTGGCTGGCCGTAATGCCCGCGCAGGCGCAGTCTGCAAGCCTGACTGGGACGTCAGACAGCCAGAGCTTACTGCGTCTGTGCAGCACAGCAGTACACTGCGCAGGCGCCGGTTTTGAAATGTACACAGCGCTGAGGGGGCGGCGCCAAAAGCGCAGGAAGATTGGAGTGACGGCAGAGGAGCAGTTAGAGCTGGGGAGTGAGGACCCGCCTCCCTGGCTAGAGACAGGAATTGTGGCGAAGTATAAAAACGCTTTATTTGGGGTATACTTGAACCTAAAACTAAAAGAGCCACCTTGTTAGAATGCAGCATTACTGCTGCACAAGGTGGCTCTTTTAGTTTATAACGGCTGGAGGGGGGTGACAGTGGCCCATGTGATGCAGTGACTAGAGTTGAGCGACCTTGACCTTTTTAGAGTCGAGCCGGGTTTTGCGAAACCCGACTATGTCCAAAGTCGGGTCGAGTGAAATCGGCCGATTATGACGTAAAGTCGGGATCGACCGAAACACGTAACCCAATGCAAGTCAATGGGGCAGCATAGTCGGCAGTGAGTGGGGGCCAGGAAAACACCTAGAGTGCCCATTTTAATGTCAAAACCATCCATTCTTCTTAATGAAGCTTGTCAAGCGTAATTTACCTTATAATAATTGGAAGGCATTTGAAATTGGGGGTCATTTGGCTAAAGTTGTGGGGGGTAGGGCTGGTTCAAGTAATTAGTGGGCCCAGGAAATCTGGACCACGTCACGGCAGTGGAGGAGGGAGAGGTAAGTATTTCAACTTTGCAAGTGCTGTGAACCTGAGCAAGCAGGGGGGGCCCACTCGTTGGCATTGGCACTGGCACAGGGCCCCTCAAAGTACAGCGGTGTGTTTGCACGGCGGGGGCGCCTCCCACCGGCAGCAACACTTTTGCGTACTATGAGAGGCCCTGTGCCAGTTACGTCGCCAACGAGTATTCCTCCCCCCACCTGATGAAGGAACCTGCACTTTCATCTGCACCTTCCTCTTTGTCCCCGTGTAAGGTGGTATGGTATGCGGGAAGAGCAACCTGACTTTCAGCAGGGTCACAATGTTGTTGTGTAGCGTGCACGGGGAATGTTGCGTTATGGGTCAATGTACCAGCAGACTCATCTATCACTGGCTGGGCAATGGGCACGATGAAGTGGAAACACAGATATAGGCCCAAAGAAGAAAGTGGGCTAAATGCAGTTCAAAATTGGTAACACAGGAATAACCAGGGGGCATTGCAGTGGAGGACAACTGGAATGAGAGGCTGACACAGAGAGTAGGGCCAAATCAGTAAGTAGTCGAAATGCAGTTCAAAATTGGCAACCGTAGTAAACAGGCGGCACAGCTTTGTTCAGTGGAGGAGAACAGCAAGGAGTGGCAGACACCGATAGTAGGCCCCAACCCAACTAGTAGGCCAAATGCAGTCTAACATTAACAACTACTTAACGAGAGGCTGAAAATGGTATTTCAGGACAGGAAACCAGGAGAACAGCAAGGAGTGGCAGACACCGATAGTAGGCCCCAAACCAACTAGTACGCCAAATGCAGTTGTTCCATTTAACCACAATTTAATGAGAGCCTGAAGATAGAAGCTCAGGAAAGGCAACCTGGGGAACACCTTGGAGTGTAACACACCATCTCTCTCCACCCCATACCCATTTTGTAGGCCTAATGCTGTGTACTTTTCTACAACTACTAAACGAGAGTCGGAAGACCGAAGCAATGGCAAGGAAACCTGGGGAACACCTTGGAGTGTAACACACCATCTCTCTCCACCCCATACCCAATTTGTAGGCCTAATGCAGCCTACTTTCCGACACCTACTAAACGAGAGCATGAAGATCGAAGCTCAGGAAAGGCAACCTGGGGAACACCTTGGAGTGGAACACACCATCTCTCTCCACCCCATACCCATTTTTTAGGCCTAATGCAGTGTACTTTTCTACAACTACTAAACGAGAGTCGGAAGACCGAAGCAATGGCAAGGAAACCTGGGGAACACCTTGGAGTGTAACACACCATCTCTCTCCACCCCATTCCCCATTTTTTAGGCCTAATGCAGCCTACTTTCCGACACCTACTAAACGAGAGCATGAAGATCGAAGCTCAGGAAAGGCAACCTGGGGAACACCTTGGAGTGTAACACACCATCTCTCTCCACCCCATACCCATTTTGTAGGCCTAATGCTGTGTACTTTTCTACAACTACTAAACGAGAGTCGGAAGACCGAAGCAATGGCAAGGAAACCTGGGGAACACCTTGGAGTGTAACACACCATCTCTCTCCACCCCATTCCCCATTTTTTAGGCCTAATGCAGCCTACTTTCCGACACCTACTAAACGAGAGCATGAAGATCGAAGCTCAGGAAAGGCAACCTGGTGAAAACCTTGGAGTGTAACACAACCTGTCTCTACACCCCATACCAAATTTGTAGGCCTAATGCAGCGTAGTTTCCACCAACTACTAAACGAGAGCCGGAAGATCGAAGCTCATGAAAGGCAACCCGGGGAACACCTTGGAGTGTAACACAACCTCTCTCTACACCACGAAAGGGCTGATTCTTAGGAAGGAAGGCTGTTGTAAATAAGCATTGCGCGTCCGAGGGTGATTATATTCTTATTCGGTATCTACTCACCCTCGGACGCGCCATGCTTCTTGATTTGTAATTAATGTTTATTTGCAATGTGCTTTTGACTTACTCAATTATTTTTTTAATTATTGATTTTATTAAATTAATAGTTTAACATCTTATTGGAAATAATTTAAAGGAGACGCGACAGGACAACACTCGGTGGATGCCATATCTGTGTTAACAACTCCAAAAAACTTTCAGTTAACTTCTTGCAGGAGAAAGAAATTGTAGCTGTTGGACCTTTGTAGTACAGTTCCAGATATTTGTTGTGTGTTTGTTTTGATTGTTAAAATGTCTGCATTTGAGATCTCAACACGATCTTATTTTTTATAATCAAATTAATTTTTTAAATATTTTATTAGGTTGGTTCAAGGGGTACACGGGCCGCAGTAGACAGGTCAGTGGAGGCCTAGTGGAAGGAGGGACCGCAGATGCGCCACTGTTTCACCCATACACAATTAGTAGGCCTAATGCAGCGTAGTTTCCAACAGCTACTAAACGAGAGCCGGAAGATCGAAGCTCAGGAAAGGCAACCTGGGGAACACCTTGGAGTGTAACACAACCTCTCTCTACACTACGGAAGGGCTGATTCTTAGGAAGGAAGGCTGTTGTAAATAAGCATTGCGCGTCCGAGGGTGATTATATTCTTATTCGGTATCTACTCACCCTCTGACGCGCCATGCTTCTTGATTTGTAATTAATGTTTATTTGCAATGTGCTTTTGACTTACTCAATTTTTTTTTTAATTATTGATTTTATTAAATTAATAGTTTAACATCTTATTGGAAATAATTTAAAGGAGACGCGACAGGACAACACTCGGTGGATGCCATATCTGTGTTAACAACTCCAAAAAACTTTCAGTTAACTTCTTGCAGGAGAAAGAAATTGTAGCTGTTGGACCTTTGTAGTACAGTTCCAGATATTTGTTGTGTGTTTGTTTTGATTGTTAAAATGTCTGCATTTGAGATCTCAACACGATCTTATTTTTTATAATCAAATTAATTTTTTAAATATTTTATTAGGTTGGTTCAAGGGGTACACGGGCCGCAGTAGACAGGTCAGTGGAGGCCTAGTGGAAGGAGGGACCGCAGATGCGCCACTGTTTCACCCATACACAATTAGTAGGCCTAATGCAGCGTAGTTTCCAACAGCTACTAAACGAGAGCCGGAAGATCGAAGCTCAGGAAAGGCAACCTGGGGAACACCTTGGAGTGTAACACAACCTCTCTCTACACCACGGAAGGGCTGATTCTTAGGAAGGAAGGCTGTTGTAAATAAGCATTGCGCGTCCGAGGGTGATTATATTCTTATTCGGTATCTACTCACCCTCGGACGCGCCATGCTTCTTGATTTGTAATTAATGTTTATTTGCAATGTGCTTTTGACTTACTCAATTATTTTTTTAATTATTGATTTTATTAAATTAATAGTTTAACATCTTATTGGAAATAATTTAAAGGAGACGCGACAGGACAACACTCGGTGGATGCCATATCTGTGTTAACAACTCCAAAAAACTTTCAGTTAACTTCTTGCAGGAGAAAGAAATTGTAGCTGTTGGACCTTTGTAGTACAGTTCCAGATATTTGTTGTGTGTTTGTTTTGATTGTTAAAATGTCTGCATTTGAGATCTCAACACGATCTTATTTTTTATAATCAAATTAATTTTTTTTATATTTAATGATGTTGGTTCAAGGGGTACACGGGCAGCAATAGACAGGTCAGTGGAGGCCTAGTGGAAGGAGTGACGGCAGACAGGCATCAAAGGCCTAACATTGGGCTGGCTGTAGGCAAGTTAAAATTGGTTCCAGGGGAACACGGCCATCAGTGGCCTGGTCAGTGTAGTTGTAGTTGAAAGAACGGGACGCAGACAGGCTTCGAAGGCCTAACATAATAACATAGGGCTGGCTGTAGGCAAGTTAAAATTGGTTCCAAGGGAACACGGCCATCAGTGGCCTGGTCAGTGTAGTTGTAGTTGAAAGAACGGGACGCAGACAGGCTTCGAAGGCCTAACATAACAAACTTGGGCTGGCTGTAGGCACTTTTAAATTTGTTCCAGGGGTACATGGGCAGCAGTGTATGGTCAGTGGAAGTCTAGTGGAAGGAGTGACCGCAGACAGGCTTCCAAGGCCTAACATAACAAACTTGGGCTGGCTGTAGGCACTTTTAAATTGGTTCCAGGGGTACACGGGCAGCAGTGGTCTGGTCAGTGGAAGTCTAGTGGAAGGAGTGACCGCAGACAGGCTTCCAAGGCCTAACATAACAAACTTGGGCTGGCTGTAGGCACTTTTAAATTGGTTCCAGGGGTACACGGGCAGCAGTGGTCTGGTCAGTGGAAGTCTAGTGGAAGGAGTGACCGCAGACAGGCTTCGAAGGCCTAACATAACAAACTTGGGCTGGCTGTAGGCACTTTTAAATTGGTTGCAGGGGTACACGGGCAGCAGTGGTCTGGTCAGTGGAAGTCTAGTGGAAGGAGTGACCGCAGACAGGCTTCGAAGGCCTAACATAACAAAATTGGGCTGGCTGTAGGCACTTTAAATTGGTTCCAGGGGTACATGGGCAGCAGTGTATGGTCAGTGGAAGTCTAGTGGAAGGAGTGACGGCAGACAGTCTTCGAAGGCCTAACATAACAAAATTGGGCTGACTGTAGGCACTTTTAAATTGGTTCCAGGGTAACACGGCCAGCAGTGGCCTGGTCAGTGTAGTAGTTGTAGAAAGAAGGGACCGCAGACAGGCTTCGAAGGCCTAACATAACAAAAATGTCAAAACAATGGTATTGTCAGTGCCAGGCATTGAAGGATGTCAGCGCCTAGACTACACATTGGTGAAGCTGTGAGAGATAATTTTGCTAGTGGTAGAGCACTGTTTGAGCTGGGGGGGGGAACTGTCTTGTGGCCGGCGGTATAGGCACAGGGCCCCTCATATTACAACGGTGTGTCTGACGTTGGGTGCGCACCACCACCGCCAGAGACACTTTATTGTACTATGAGGGACCCAGTGGCAGTGCCGTCGACCAAAAGCGGCCACACCCACCTCTTCAGACAAACAGCACTCTCAAGGGTCCAAGCGCAAAGTGGCGATAGCACGGCCCCGTGTGGGGAGTTTGGCCATTTCGTGAGGTGGAAACATGTCGTATGCTGGACAATCAGGTGAAGAAAATTACGAGATTGGAAAAGTCATTCAGAATAGTCCACAGGCAAGACCTTTTCATAGGAAAGCTAGGTGTCAGCCGGGCAGGGTGGGGCAAAAGATTTTGAAATCCAGTTGTGGTTCATTTTAATGAAGGTTAGATCATCTACATTTTGGGTAGCCAGACGAGTCCTTTTTTCTGTTAGTATTGAACCTGCAGCACTGAATACTCTTTCTGATAGGACACTAGCTGCCGGGCAAGCAAGCTCCTGCAATGCATATTCTGCCAATTCTGGCCAGGTGTCTAATTTGGATGCCCAGTAATCAAATGGGAATGACGGTTGAGGGAGAACGTCGATAAGGGATGAAAAATAGTTTGTAACCATACTGGACAAATGTTGTCTCCTGTCACTTTGAATTGATGCTGCAGTACCTGTCCTGTCTGCGGTCATAGAAAAATCACTCCACAACCTGGTCAGAAAACCCCTCTGGCCAACGCCACTTCTGATTTCTGCCCCTCTAACACCTCTGGTCTGCTGGCCCCTGGAGCTCGTGTGAGAACGATCACGGGCGCTGTGTGCAGGGAATGCCAGAAGCAAACGGTCAACAAGAGTTGATTGTTTTGTTGCTAATATTAGTTCCAAGTTCTCATGTGGCATAATATTTTGCAATTTGCCTTTATAGCGAGGATCAAGGAGGCAGGCCAACCAGTAATCGTCATCGTTCATCATTTTTGTAATGCGTGTGTCCCTTTTGAGGATACGCAAGGCATAATCCGCCATGTGGGCCAAAGTTCCCGTTGTCAAATCTGCGGTTGTGCTTGGTTGAGGGGCAGTTGCAGGCAAATCTACGTCACTTGTGTCCCTCAAAAAACCAGAACCCGGCCTTGCCACGCCACCAATTTCCCGTGCCCCCGGGAAAGCTTCCTCATTAAAAATATACTCATCCCCATCATCCTCCTCATCCTCCACCTCCTCTTCGCCCGGTACCTCGTCA
Organism: Ranitomeya imitator; assembly: GCF_032444005.1. Taxonomy (NCBI): domain Eukaryota; kingdom Metazoa; phylum Chordata; class Amphibia; order Anura; family Dendrobatidae; genus Ranitomeya; species Ranitomeya imitator. The sequence continues at coordinate 399,546,642 of NC_091286.1, read as the reverse complement.
TGTACACTGCCCTGACCAGACAATCGCTGACTGTCATCAAGGCTTTCCTCTTCCTCTGGTGCAGACGCCTGATCCTTTATGTGCGTCAAACTTTGCATCAGCAGACGCATTAGGGGGATGCTCATGCTTATTATGGCGTTGTCTGCACTAACCAGCCGTGTGCATTCCTCAAAACACTGAAGGACTTGACACATGTCTTGAATCTTCGACCACTGCACACCTGACAACTCCATGTCTGCCATCCTACTGCCTGCCCGTGTATGTGTATCCTCCCACAAAAACATAACAGCCCGCCTCTGTTCGCACAGTCTCTGAAGCATGTGCAGTGTTGAGTTCCACCTTGTTGCAACGTCTATGATTAGGCGATGCTGGGGAAGGTTCAAAGAACGCTGATAGGTCTGCATACGGCTGGAGTGTACAGGCGAACGGCGGATATGTGCGCAAAGTCCACGCACTTTGAGGAGCAGGTCGGATAACCCCGGATAACTTTTCAGGAAGCACTGCACCACCAGGTTTAAGGTGTGAGCCAGGCAAGGAATGTGTTTCAGTTGGGAAAGGGAGATGGCAGCCATGAAATTCCTTCCATTATCACTCACTACCTTGCCTGCCTCAAGATCTACAGTGCCCAGCCACGACTGCGTTTCTTGCTGCAAGAACTCGGACAGAACTTCCGCGGTGTGCCTATTGTCGCCCAAACACTTCATAGCCAATACAGCCTGCTGACGTTTGCCAGTAGCTGCCCCATAATGGGAGACCTGGTGTGCAACAGTGGCAGGTGCGGATGGAGTGTTTGTGCGACTGCGGTCTGTGGACGAGCTCTTGCTTCTGCAGGAGGACGAGGAGGAGGAGGAGGAGGAGGGGGTGCGAACGGCTACAGACAACTGTTTACTAGACCGTGGGCTAGGCAGAACTGTCCCAAACTTGCTGTCCCCTGTGGACCCTGAATCCACCACATTTACCCAGTGTGCCGTGATGGACACGTAACGTCCCTGGCCATGCCTACTGGTCCATGCATCTGTTGTCAGGTGCACCTTTGTGCTCACAGATTGCCTGAGTGCATGGACGATGCGCTCTTTAACATGCTGGTGGAGGGCTGGGATGGCTTTTCTGGAAAAAAAGTGTCGACTGGGTAGCTCGTAGCGTGGTACAGCGTAGTCCATCAGGTCTTTGAAAGCTTCGCTTTCAACTAACCGGTAGGGCATCATGTCTAACGAGATTAGTCTAGCTATGTGGGCGTTCAAACCCTGTGTACGCGGATGCGAGGCTAAGTATTTCCTTTTTCTAACCATAGTCTCATGTAGGGTGAGCTGGACTGGAGAGCTGGAGATCGTGGAACTAGCGGGGGTGCCGGTGGACATGGCAGACTGAGAGACGGTGGGAGATGGTATTGTTGCCGCCGGTGCCCTAGATGCAGTGTTTCCTACTACGAAACTGGTGATTCCCTGACCCTGACTGCTTTGGCCTGGCAAAGATACCTGCACAGATACAGCAGGTGGTGCGCTAAATGGTGGTCCTACACTGCCGGAAGGGATGTTGCGTTGATGACTAGCTTCATTGGCCGAGGGTGCAACAACCTTAAGGGACGTTTGGTAGTTAGTCCAAGCTTTTAAATGCATGGTGGTTAAATGTCTATGCATGCAACTAGTATTGAGACTTTTCAGATTCTGACCTCTGCTTAAGGAAGTAGAACATTTTTGACAGATGACTTAGCGCTGATCAATTGGATGTTGTTTAAAAAAATGCCAGACTGCACTCTTTCTAGCATCGGATACCTTTTCAGGCATTGCAGACTGAGCTTTAACCGGATGGCCACGCTGTCCTCCACCAGGTTTTGGCTTTGCCACGCGTTTTGGGCAAGATACGGGCCCGGCACATGGAACCTGTGGCGATGTTGATGCCTGCTGCGGCCCCTCCTCCTCCGCTTCAGAACTGCTGCCACCTGCACCCTGTTCCCCCAATGGCTGCCAATCGGGGTCAAGAACTGGGTCATCTAATAACTCTTCTTGTACCTCCTGCGCAACTTCGTCTGTGTCACCGTGTCGTTTGGTGGTATAGCGTTCGTGATGGGGCAACATAGTCTCATCAGGGTCTGATTCTTGATCAGCACCCTGCGAGGGCAATGTTGTGGTCTGAGTCAAAGGACCAGCATAGTAGTCTGGCTGTGGCTGTGCGTCAGTGCACTCCATGTCAGATTCAACTTGTAATGGGCATGGACTGTTAACTGCTTCACTTTCTAAGCCAGGGACGGTATGTGTAAAGAGCTCCATGGAGTAACCCGTTGTGTCGCCTGCTGCATTCTTCTCTGTTGTTGTTTTTGCTGAAGAGGACAAGGAAGTGACTTGTCCCTGACCGTGAACATCCACTAACGACGCGCTGCTTTTACTTTTACCAGTTTCACGAGAGGAGGCAAAAGAGCTAGAGGCTGAGTCAGCAAGATAAGCCAAAACTTGCTCTTGCTGCTCCGGCTTTAAAAGCGGTTTTCCTAATCCCAGAAAAGGGAGCGTTCGAGGCCTTGTGTAGCCGGACGACGAACCTGGCTCCACAGCTCCAGACTTAGGTGCAATATTTTTTTCCCCACGACCACCTGATGCTCCACCACTACCACTACCCTCATTACCAGCTGACAATGAACGCCCCCGGCCACGACCTCTTCCACTAGACTTCCTCATTGTTTTAAAAACGTAACCAAACTAACGTTATTTGTTGCAGTCACACAACTTACACGGTGAGCTATAACTTCAGTATGATTTAGCTACCCCTTTACAGGTTGGTGAGACCACAGCGAAAATCAGGCCCAATGTTACACACTCTGTTTTTGGTGGCTGCAAATTAGAGAGATGCCCCACACGCAGGACTGTCACTGAAGCACAAATGTTAATATTAATGTCACACTATTATTTTTTTTTTATTTTTATTTTTTTCAGGAACACTTTAGAAACACCAAAAAAAAAAAAAAAATAGATTTTTGCAGGGAGAATTTAGAAAACAAATGTAACAAACTATATGCTTTCTATGGGCCACTGAGTGAGAGATGACGCACACAGGAATCAGGAGTGGCACACAAGCCCAGAGGCCAATATTTTTCTACCAATGATTGATGGAGTTATTTTCTCTGGTAGATTTTGGAACCCAAATCAAGGAAAAAAAATATAGGCTTTCTATGGACCACAATTGGAGAGAGAGAGAGAGAGAGAGATGGCACACCCAGGAGTCAAGACTGGCACACAAGCAGAAAGGCCAATATTAATCTCCCACTGTTTTTTTTGGTTGTTTTTTTTTTTTTTTTTCAGGGAGACTTTAGAAAAAAAAATAATAAAAAAAATATGATTTTATCAGGAAGAATTTAGAAACCAAATAAAATAAAATGATTTTTTCAGGAAGAATTTATAAAACAAATAAAACCAAAAATAGGCGTTCTATGGCCCACTGACTGAGAGATGACGCACACAGGAGTCAAGACTGGCACACAAGCAGAAAGGCCAATATTAATCCCCCACTGTTTTTTTTGTTTGTTTTTTTTTTTGTTTTGTTTTTTTCAGGGAGACTTTAGAAAAAAAATAATAAAAAAAATATGATTTTATCAGGAAGAATTTAGAAACCAAATAAAATATAATGATTTTTTCAGGGAGAATTTAGAAAACAAATAAAACCAAAAATAGGCGTTCTATGGCCCACTGACTGAGAGAGAGAGAGAGAGAGAGATGGCACGCTTAGTACTGGCACACAAGCCCAAAGGGCAATATTAATCTCCCTTTTTTTTTCAGGGAGAATTTCTAAAACCCCAAAAAAAAAAAAAATAGGCTTTCTATGGCCCACTATTTGTGAGAGAGATGGCACGCTCAGGACTGGCACAGATGGCACGCTCACAACTGGCACACAAGCCCAGAGGCCAATATTAATCTCCCTTTTTTTCAGGGAGAATTTATAAAACCAAAAAAAAAATTAAATAGGCTTTCTATGGCCCACTATTTGTGAGAGAGATGGCACGCTCAGGACTGGCACAGATGGCACGCTCACAACTGGCACACAAGCCCAGAGGCCAATATTAATCTCCCTTTTTTTCTGAGAGAATTTATAAAACCAAAAAAATATTTAAATAGGCTTTCTATGGCCCACTATTTGTGAGAGAGATGGCACGCTCAGGACTGGCACAGATGGCACGCTCAGGACTGGCACAGAAGCCCAGAGGCCAATATTAATCTCCCTTTTTTTCAGGGAGAATTTATAAAACCAAAAAAATATTTAAATAGGCTTTCTATGGCCCACTATTTGTGAGAGAGATGGCACGCTCAGGACTGGCACAGATGGCACGCTCAGGACTGGCACAGAAGCCCAGAGGCCAATATTAATCTCCCTTTTTTTCAGGGAGAATTTATAAAACCAAAAAAAAAATTAAATAGGCTTTCTATGGCCCACTATTTGTGAGAGAGATGGCACGCTCAGGACTGGCACAGATGGCACGCTCACAACTGGCACACAAGCCCAGAGGCCAATATTAATCTCCCTTTTTTCAGGGAAAATTTATAAAACCAAAAAAAAAATTAAATAGGCTTTCTATGGCCCACTATTTGTGAGAGAGATGGCACGCTCACAACTGGCACAGATGGCACGCTCACAACTGGCACACAAGCCCAGAGGCCAATATTAATCTCCCTTTTTTCAGGGAAAATTTATAAAACCCAAAAAAAAATTAAATAGGCTTTCTATGGCCCACTATTTGTGAGAGAGATGGCACGCTCACAACTGGCACAGATGGCACGCTCACAACTGGCACACAAGCCCAGAGGCCAATATTAATCTCCCTTTTTTCAGGGAAAATTTATAAAACCCAAAAAAAAATTAAATAGGCTTTCTATGGCCCACTATTTGTGAGAGAGATGGCACACTCAGGACTGGCACACAAGCCCAAAGGCTAATATTAATCTCCCACTGTATTTTTATCAGGGAGAATTTATACACCCCACAAAAAAAAATACAGAAAAATGAAAAGGCTTTCTATGGCCCACTATGTGAGAGAGATGGCACACACAGGGATGGCACTCTAGCAGAAATGCCAAATTGCCAATCTTAATCTCCCACCAAAAAAAAAAAAAAAAAAAAAAAAGGGAATGTCCTACAATTACTATCTCCCTGCCTGCAGTAATCTCAGCCAGGTATGGCAGGCAGCTACTATCTCCCTGCCTGCAGTAATCTCAGCCAGGTATGGCAGGCAGCAATAAGGAGTGGACTGATGCACAAATCAAATAAAAAGTGTGGACAAACAAAAAAGATAGCTGTGCAGAAAGGAAGGAACAAGAGGATTTGTGCTTTGAAAAAAGCAGTTGGTTTGCACAGCGGCGTACACACAGCAATGCAGCTATCAGGGAGCCTTCTAGGGCAGCCCAATGAGCTACAGCGCTGAGGGGGAAAAAAAAAAAAAAAACTTCCACTGTCCCTGCACACCGAGGGTGGTGTTGGACAGTGCAAATCGCTGCAGCACAAGCGGTTTTGTGGTTAATGGACCCTGCCTAACGCTATCCCTGCTTCTGACAAAGCGGCAGCAACCTCTCCCTAAGCTCAGATCAGCAGCAGTAAGATGGCGGTCGGCGGGAACGCCTCTTTATAGCCCCTGTGACGTCGCAGACAGCAAGCCAATCACTGCAATGCCCTTCTCAAAGATGGTGGGGACCAGGACCTATGTCATCACGCTGCCCACACTCTGCGTTTACCTTCATTGGCTGAGAAATGGCGCTTTTCGCGTCATTGAAACGCGACTTTGGCGCGAAAGTCGCGTACCGCATGGCCGACCCCGCACAGGGGTCGGATCGGGTTTCATGAAACCCCGACTTAGCCAAAAGTCGGCGACTTTTGAAAATGTTCGACCCGTTTCGCTCATCCCTAGCAGTGACCCCTGTAACAGGTAGGGGGCGCTGCATAGTCTCACCAGTATGCGCACAGAGGTGTATTGAGGCCGTGAGAGTGCATGGGAATCACAGCCATGGATGTGATGATGTGACAAAATCCGGCATTGTGGTGAATGGCCGATATATGTGTCGCAGAGGAGGGGACTCTGCGCTGCCAGTCTGAAGTTTGGTTGGTGTGCTGGGACCTGTAGTCCCACAAGTAAATGTGTAAGTTCTAATGGGAGATTGGCAGGGCTAGTCATGAGAGATGGGCGGGTCAGACTAGCCACACACACCCACATTCCCATCCAGTGGAGTTGTTCAAGGTATATAATGTGACCAGGGTGTGGGTCACATGGCCCTTGTGTATGGTTCCTGTGTGGTTCCAGTGGAAGGTCCAGGAGAGCCTGTGTGTTGGGAGGTTCTGGGAGTAGGACCGGATCCCTGAATAGCACACTGAACCACCTGTGTTGGATGAGGTCCTGAATAGCACATGGTGGGGCTTTGGACCTGGTGAGCCGGGTGTGTTGAATTTCCTGGGAGTAGGAGTTCTGAAGAGCACATGGTGGGCTTTGGACTTGCTGGTGGCCTGGGGTGTTGGACGAGGTCCTGAATAACACCTGGACAGGTCACATGTGCGGTTCATGTGGGGAAGCAACCGTCCTTCGGTGGGTCTGGACTGACTAAGATGTGCTGCAAAGGCAAGTTGGTGATTCCCGTGAGGCAGCTTTCCCAGAGGACTGACAAGGAGTCAGCAGGTGGAGCAGGAGCTCCCGTCAGGTACTTGTACAGACTGCTGGTACTTGTCAAATGAACTGTGTGGTAACCCACGGCAACTGGTCAGGGGAGGACCAGCGTGTTTAGTGTCCGTGAAACAAAGCCGTATATGAAGTGTACAAAGCTGCAAGTTAATATCACCAGTTGGTGCCTGTTGTGTTCTATGGAATGTATAATATGAACTGTGCATAACCCGGTTTATGACCTTTAATAAACCACATGGACTGTTTTGTGTTCAAGAATCATGCCTGACTACGTTAATCCCGTGCCAAGCGAGTGTCCCCCAATACACTTAGTGAGAGCAATCTTACACCCTTTAAAGTAGAACATTTTGAGCTACATTCAAAACATGTGTGTCCTGTCCGGGAGAACAGGATTAAACGGGGGGGGGGGGGGGGGTAGGGGGAGTGTGACGCCCCATGGTCCTGGTTGTCACAGTGGCATTGCTTTCCTCATGGGGAGAGTGATGTCACGCTTGGAAGCGATGGAGGATTCCTTTTAACAGGTAATTAGCACATACAACACCATTCTGACTTCAAGCCAGATGGGGGAGCTCTACACCCATTGTCAGGGGAGCTGTTCTCTCTTTGGTTGGGAGGAGGAGTTAGTTGCTAGGCAGTTGGGAAGATTTAGACAGTTGGTGCCGGACAGCAGACTGGAGCAGTCTGAGGCAGAAGAACGAGGGAAGGGGCGGTAAGCCTGAAGTGTAGGGTTGAGCGAAACGGGTCGTTCATTTTCAAAAGTCGCCGACTTTTGGCAAAGTCGGGTTTCATGAAACCTGATCCGACCCCTGTGCGGGGTCGGCCATGCGGTACGCGACTTTCGCGCCAAAGTCGAGTTTCAATGACGCGAAAAGCGCCATTTCTCAGCCAATGAAGGTAAACGCAGAGTGTGGGCAGCGTGATGACATAGGTCCTGGTCCCCACCATCTTAGAGAAGGGCATTGCAGTGATTGGCTTGCTGTCCGCGGCGTCACAGGGGCTATAAAGGGGCGTTCCCGCCGACCGCCATGTTACTGCTGCTGATCTGAGCTTAGGGAGAGGTTGCTGCCGCTTCGTCAGAAGCAGGGATAGCGTTAGGCAGGGTCCATTAACCACCAAACCGCTTGTGCTGTAGCGATTTCCACAGCCCAACACCACCTTCGGTGTGCAGGGACAGTGGAAGCTACATTTTTTTTTTTTTTCCTCAGCGCTGTAGCTCATTGGGCTTCCCTAGAAGGCTCCCTGATAGCTGCATTGCTGTGTGTACGCCGCTGTGCAAACCAACTGCTTTTTTCAAAGCACAAATCCTCTTGTTCCTTCCTTTCTGCACAGCTATCTTGTTTGTTTGTCCACACTTTTTATTTAATTTGTGCATTAGTCCACTCCTTATTGCTGCCTGCCATACCTGGCTGAGATTACTGCAGGGAGATAGTAATTGAAGGACAGTTCCTTTTTTTTTTTTTTTTTTTTTTTGTGGGAGATTAAGATTGGCATTTCTGCTAGAGTGCCATCCCTGTCTGTGTCATCTCTCACTCAGTGGGCCATAGAAAGCCTATTTATTTTTTTGCTTGATTTGGGTTCTAAAATCTACCTGAAAAAATCACTACGTCAATCAGTGGGAGAAAAATATTGGCCTCAGGGCTTGTGTGCCACTCCTTACTCCTGTGTGTGCCATCTCTCACTCAGTGGGCCATAGAAAGCCTATTAATTTTTTTGCTTGATTTGGGTTCTAAATTCTACCTGAAAAACTCAATAAATCAATCAGTGGGAGATTAATATTGGCCTTTGGGCTTGTGTGCCAGTCCTAAGCGTGCCATCTCTCTCTCTCAGATAGTGGGCCATAGAAAGCCTATTTATTATTTTTTTTATTGGGTTTATAAATTTTCCCTGGAAAAAAAAAAAAAGTGGGAGATTAATATTGGCCTCTGGGCTTGTGTGCCAGTCCTGAGCGTGCCATCTCTCTCACAAATAGTGGGCCATAGAAAGCCTATTTATTTTTTGGGTTGATTTGGGTTCTAAATTCTACCTGAAAAAATCACTACATCAATCAGTGGGAGATAAATATTGGCCTCTGGGCTTGTGTGCCACTCCTGACTCCTGTGTGCGTCATCTCTCACTCAGTGGGCCCTAGAAAGCCTATTTTTTGCTTTATTTGTTTTCTAAATTCTCCCTGAAAAAATCATTTCATTTTATTTGGTTTCTAAATTATTCCTGAAAAAAATCATTTTTTTTTGTATTTTTTTTTTCTAAAGTCTCCCTGAAAAAAAAAAAAAAATCAAATCAGTGGGAGATTAATATTGCCCTTTCTGCTTGTGTGCCAGTCTTGACTCCTGGGTGTGCCATCTCTCTCTCTCCAATTGTGGGCCATAGAAAGCCTATTAATTTTTTTGCTTGATTTGGGTTCCAAAATCTACCTGAAAAAATCACTACATCAATCAGTGGGAGATAAATATTGGCCTCTGGGCTTGTGTGCCACTCCTGACTCCTGTGTGCGTCCTCTCTCACTCAGTGGGCCCTACAAAGCCTATTTTTTTTTATTTGTTTTCTAAATTCTCCCTGAAACAATCATTTCATTTTATTTGGTTTATAAATTCTTCCCTAAAAAATCATTTTTTTTATTATTTTTTTTTTTCTAAAGTCTCCCTTTTAAAAAAAACAAAAACAAATCAGTGGGAGATTGATATTTACATTTGCGCTTCAGTGACAGTCCTGCGTGTGTGGCATCTCTCTCATTTGTTGCCACCAACAACAGAGTGTGTAACATTGTGCCTGATTTTCGTTGTGGTCTCACCCACCTGTAAAGGGGTAGCTAAATCATACTGAAGTTATAGCTCACCGCGTAAGTTGTGTGACAGCAACAAATACCGTTAGTTTGGTAACGTTTTTAAAACAATGAGGAAGTCTGGTGGAAGAGGTCGTGGCCGGGGGCGTTCATTGTCAGCTGGTAATGAGGGTAGTGGTGGAGCATCAGGTGGTCGTGGGAAAAAAAATATTGCACCTAAGTCTGGAGCTGTGGAGCCAGGTTCGTCGTCTGGCTACACAAGGCCTCGAACGCTCCCTTTTCTGGGAGTAGGAAAACCGCTTTTAAAGCCGGAGCAGCAAGAGCAAGTTTTGGCTTATCTTGCTGACTCAGCCTCTAGCTCTTTTGCCTCCTCTCGTGAAACTGGTAAAAGTAAAAGCAGCGCGTCGTTAGTGGATGTTCACGGTCAGGGACAAGTCGCTTCCTTGTCATCTTCAGCAAAAACAACAACAGAGAAGAATGCAGCAGGCGACACAACGGGTTACTCCATGGAGCTCTTTACACATACCGTCCCTGGCTTAGAAAGTGAAGCAGTTAACAGTCCATGCCCATTACAAGTTGAATCTGACATGGAGTGCACTGATGCACAGCCACAGCCAGACTACTATGCTGGTCCTTTGACTCAGACCACAACATTGCCCTCGCAGGGTGCTGATCAAGAATCAGACCCTGATGAGACTATGTTGCCCCATCACGAACGCTATACCACCGACCGACACGGTGACACAGACGAAGTTGCACACGAGCTACAAGAAGAGGTAATAGATGACCCAGTTCTTGACCCCGATTGGCAGCCATTGGGGGAACAGGGTGCAGGCGGCAGCAGTTCTGAAGCGGAGGAGGAGGGGCCGCAGCAGGCATCAACATCGCAACAGGTTCCATCTGCCGGGCCCGTATCTTGCCCAAAACGCGTGGCAAAGTCAAAACCTGTTGGAGGACAGCGTGGCCATCCGGTTAAAGCTCAGTCTGCAATGCCTGAAAAGGTATCCGATTCTAGAAAGAGTGCAGTCTGGCATTTTTTTAAACAACATCCAATTGATCAGCGCAAAGTCATCTGTCAAAAATGTTCAACTACCTTAAGCAGAGGGCAGAATCTGAAAAGTCTCAATACAAGTTGCATGCATAGACATTTAACCACCATGCATTTGCAAGCTTGGACTAACTACCAAACGTCCCTTAAGGTTGTAGCACCCTCGGCCAATGAAGCTAGTCATCAACGCAACATCCCTTCCGGCAGTGTAGGGCCACCATTTTCTGCACCACCTGCAGTATCTGTGCAGGTTTCTTTGCCAGGCCAAAGCAGTCAGGGTCAGGGAATCACCAGTTTCGTAGTAGGAAACACTGCATCTAGGGCACCGGCGGCAACAATACCATCTCCCACCGTCTCTCAGTCTGCCATGTCCACCGGCACCCCCGCTAGTTCCACGATCTCCAGCTCTCCAGTCCAGCTCACCCTACATGAGACTATGGTTAGAAAAAGGAAGTACTTAGCCTCGCATCCGCGTACACAGGGTTTGAACGCCCACATAGCTAGACTAATCTCGTTAAAGATGATGCCCTACCGGTTAGTTGAAAGCGAAGCTTTCAAAGCCCTGATGGACTACGCTGCACCACGCTGCACCACGCTACGAGCTACCCAGTCGACACTTTTTTTCCAGAAAAGCCATCCCAGCCCTCCACCAGCATGTTAAAGAGCGCATCGTCCATGCACTCAGGCAATCTGTGAGCACAAAGGTGCACCTGACAACAGATGCATGGACCAGTAGGCATGGCCAGGGATGTTACGTGTCCATCACGGCACACTGGGTAAATGTGGTGGATGCAGGGTCCACAGGGGACAGCAAGTTTGGGACAGTTCTGCCTAGCCCACGGTCTAGGAAACAGTTGGCTGTATCCGTTCGCACCCCCTCCTCCTCCTCCTCGTCCTCCTGCAGAAGCGAGACCTCGTCCACAGACCGCAGTCGCACAACCACTCCATCCGCAGCTGCCACTGTTGCACACCAGGTCTCCCATTATGGGGCAGCTACTGGCAAACGTCAGCAGGCTGTATTGGCTATGAAGTGTTTGGGCGACAACAGACACACCGCTGAAGTTCTGTCCGAGTTCTTGCAGAAAGAAACGCAGTCGTGGCTGGGCACTGTAGATCTTGAGGCAGGCAAGGTAGTGAGTGATAACGGAAGGAATTTCATGGCTGCCATCTCCCTTTCCCAACTGAAACACATTCCTTGCCTGGCTCACATCTTAAACCTGGTGGTGCAGTGCTTCCTGAAAAGTTATCCGGGGTTATCCGACCTGCTCCTCAAAGTGCGTGGACTTTGCTCACATATCCGCCGTTCGCCCGTACACTCCAGCCGTATGCAGACCTATCAGCGTTCTTTGAACCTTCCCCAGCATCGCCTAATCATAGACGTTGCAACAAGGTGGAACTCAACACTGCACATGCTTCAGTGACTGTGTGAACAGAGGCGGGCTGTTATGTTTTTGTGGGAGGATACACATACACGGGCAGGCAGTAGGATGGCAGACATGGAGTTGTCAGGTGTGCAGTGGTCGAAGATTCAAGACATGTGTCAAGTCCTTCAGTGTTTTGAGGAATGCACACGGCTGGTTAGTGCAGACAACGCCATAATAAGCATGAGCATCCCCCTAATGCGTCTGCTGATGCAAAGTTTGACGCACATAAAGGATCAGGCGTCTGCAGCTGAGGAAGAGGAAAGCCTTGATGACAGTCAGCCTTTGTCTGGCCAGGGCAGTGTACAGGACGAGGTAGCGGGCGAACAGGAGGAGGAGGACGAGGAGGATGATGGGGATGATTATATTTTTAATGAGGAAGCTTTTCCGGGGCCAGTGGAAATTGTTGGTGCGGCAAGGCCGGGTTCTGGTTTTTGGAGGGACACAAGTGACGTGGATTTGCCTGAAACTGCCCCTCAAGCAAGCACAACCACAGATTTGAGAACTGGAACTTTGGGCCACATGGCGGATTATGCCTTACGTATCCTCAAAAGGGACACACGCATAACAAAAATGATGAACGATGACGATTACTGGTTGGCCTGCCTCCTTGATCCTCGCTATAAAGGCAAATTGCAAAATATAATGCCACATGAGAACTTGGAACTAATATTAGCAACCAAACAATCAACTCTTATTGACCGTTTGCTTCTGGCATTCCCTGCACACAGCGCCCGTGATCGTTCTATCACGAGCTGCAGGGGCCAGCAGACCAGAGGTGTTAGAGGGGCAGAAATCAGAAGTGGCGTTGGCCAGAGGGGTTTTCTGACCAGGTTGTGGAGTGATTTTGCTATGACTGCAGACAGGACAGGTACTGCAGCATCAATTCAAAGTGACAGGAGACAACATTTGTCCAGTATGGTTACTAACTATTTTTCATCCCTTATCGACGTTCTCCCTCAACCGTCATTCCCATTTGATTACTGGGCATCAAAATTAGACACCTGGCCAGAATTGGCAGAATATGCATTGCAGGAGCTTGCTTGCCCGGCAGCTAGTGTCCTATCAGAAAGAGTGTTCAGTGCTGCAGGTTCAATACTAACAGAAAAAAGGACTCGTCTGGCTACCCAAAATGTAGATGATCTAACCTTCATTAAAATGAACCACAACTGGATTTCGAAATCTTTTGCCCCACCTTGCCCGGCTGACACCTAGCTTTCCTATGTAAAGGTCTTGCCTGTGGACTATTCTGAACGACTTTTCCAATCTCGTAATTTGCAGCACCTGATTGTCCAGCATCCGACATGTTAACACCTCCCTAAATGGCCAAAGTCCCCACACGGGGCCGTGGTATCGCCACTTGGCGCCAGCACCCGTGAGAGTACTGTTTGTCTGAAGAGGTGGGTGTGCCCGCTTTTGGTCGACGGCACTGCCACTAGGTCCCTCATAGTACAATAAAGTGTCTGGCGGTGGTGGTGCGCACCCAACGTCAGACACACCGTTGTAATATGAGGGGCCCTGGGCCTGTACCGCCGGCCACAAGACAGTCCCCCCCCCCCCAGGTCAAACAGTGCTCTACGACTTGCAAAATTTTCTCTCACAGCTCCACCAATGTTTAGTCTATGCGCTGACATCCTTCAATGCCTGGCACTGTCAATACCATTGTATTGACATTTTTCTTATGTTAGGCCTTCGAAGCCTGTCTGCGGTCCCTCCTTCCACTAGGCCTCCACTGACCTGTCTACTGCTGCCCGTGTTCCCCTGGAACCAGTTTTAAATTGCCTACAGCCAGCCCAATTTATTATGTTAGGGCTTCGAAGCCTGTCTGCGGTCCCTCCTTCCACTAGGCCTCCACTGACCTGTCTACTGCCGCCCGTGTTCCCCTGGAACCAATTTTAAATTGCCTACAGCCAGCCCAATTTATTATGTTAGGGCTTCGAAGCCTGTCTGCGGTCCCTCCTTCCACTAGGCCTCCACTGACCTGTCTACTGCTGTCCGTGTTCCCCTGGAACCAATTGTAAATTGCCTACATCCCAATTTTTGTTATGTTAGGCCTTCAAAGCCTGTCTGCGGCCCGTTCTTTCCACTACTACTACACTGACCAGGCCACTGCTGCCCGTGTTCCCCTGGAACCAATTTTAAATTGCCTACAGCCAGCCCAATTTATTATGTTAGGCCTTCAAAGCCTGTCTGCGGTCCCTCCTTCCACTAGGCCTCCACTGACCTGTCTACTGCTGCCCGTGTACCCCTTGAACCAACATCAGAAAATATAAAAATAAGTACGGTATTTTGCTTATAAAAAAGAAAATACTGGAGAGATATCAAATGCAGACATTTTAAGATTAAAAACAAACACATACAACAAAAATCTGGTACAGTACTAAAAATGGCCACCAGCTACAATAACTTTCTCCTGCAAGTAGTTAACTGAAAGGTTTTTTCAATTTAAAACACAGATATGGCATCCACCGAGTGTTGTCCTGTCGCGTCTTCTTTATATTATTGCCAAGAAGATGCAAAACAATGAAAATAATAAAATCATTATTTACCAAAAAAATAGAGTAAGTCAAAACCACATTGCAAATAAACATTCATTACAAATAAAGAAGCAGGGCGCGTCCGAGGGTGAGTATATACCTAATAAGAATATAATCACCCTCGGACGCGCCCTGCTTCTTTCCGACAGCCTTCCTTCCTAAGAATCAGCCCTTCCGTGGTGTAGAGAGAGGGTGTGTTACACTCCAAGGTGTTGCCTTTCCTGAGCTTCGATCTTCATGCTCTCGTTTAGTAGTTGTCGGAAAGTAGGCTGCATTAGGCCTACAAATTGGGTATGGGGTGGAGAGAGATGGTGTGTTACACTCCAAGGTGTTCCCCAGGTTTCCTTGCCATTACTTCGGTCTTCCGACTCTCGTTTAGTAGTTGTAGAAAACTACACTGCATTAGGCCTACAAAATGGGTATCGGGTGGAGAGAGATGGTGTGTTACACTCCAAGGTGTTCCCCAGGTTTCCTTGCCATTGCTTCGGTCTTCCGACTCTCGTTTAGTAGTTGTAGAAAACTACACTGCATTAGGCCTACAAAATGGGTATCGGGTGGAGAGAGATGGTGTGTTACACTCCAAGGTGTTCCCCAGGTTTCCTTGCCATTGCTTCGGTCTTCAGACTCTCGTTTAGTAGTTGTAGAAAACTACACTGCATTAGGCCTACAAAATGGGTATCGGGTGGAGAGAGATGGTGTGTTACACTCCAAGGTGTTCCCCAGGTTTCCTTGCCATTGCTTCGGTCTTCCGACTCTCGTTTAGTAGTTGTAGAAAACTACACTGCATTAGGCCTACAAAATGGGTATCGGGTGGAGAGAGATGGTGTTACACTCCAAGGTGTTCCCCAGGTTTCCTTGCCATTGCTTCGGTCTTCCGACTCTCGTTTAGTAGTTGTAGAAAACTACACTGCATTAGGCCTACAAAATGGGTATCGGGTGGAGAGAGATGGTGTGTTACACTCCAAGGTGTTCCCCAGGTTTCCTTGCCATTGCTTCGGTCTTCCGACTCTCGTTTAGTAGTTGTAGAAAACTACACTGCATTAGGCCTACAAAATGGGTATCGGGTGGAGATGGTGTGTTACACTCCAAGGTGTTCCCCAGGTTGCCTTTCCTGAGCTTCGATCTTCATGCTCTCGTTTAGTAGTTGTCGGAAAGTAGGCTGCATTAGGCCTACAAATTGGGTATGGGGTGGAGAGAGATGGTGTGTTACACTCCAAGGTGTTCCCCAGGTTTCCTTGCCATTACTTCGGTCTTCCGACTCTCGTTTAGTAGTTGTAGAAAACTACACTGCATTAGGCCTACAAAATGGGTATGGGGTGGAGAGAGATGGTGTGTTCCACTCCAAGGTGTTCTCCAGGTTGCCTTTCCTGAGCTTCTATCTTCAGGCTCTCGTTAAATTGTGGTTAAATGGAACAACTGCATTTGGCGTACTAGTTGGTTTGGGGCCTACTAACAGTGTCTGCCGCTCCTTGCTGTTCTCCTGGTTTCCTGTCCTGAAATTCCGTTTTCAGGCGCTCGTTAAGTAGTTGTTAATGTTAGACTGCATTTGGCCTACTAGTTGGGTTG
The DNA here is from genome assembly GCF_032444005.1 of Ranitomeya imitator. Taxonomy (NCBI): domain Eukaryota; kingdom Metazoa; phylum Chordata; class Amphibia; order Anura; family Dendrobatidae; genus Ranitomeya; species Ranitomeya imitator. Next base: position 399,530,648 of record NC_091286.1, on the reverse strand, counting down.
GGGCCTACTATCGGTGTCTGCCACTCCTTGCTGTTCTCCTCCACTGAACAAAGCTGTGCCGCCTGTTTACTACGGTTGCCAATTTTGAACTGCATTTCGACTACTTACTGATTTGGGCCTACTCTCTGTGTCAGCCTCTCATTCCAGTTGTCCTCCACTGCAATGCCCCCTGGTTATTCCTGTGTTACCAATTTTGAACTGCATTTAGCCAACTTTATTCTTTGGGCCTATATCTTTGTTTCCTCCTCATCCTGCCCATTGCCCAGCCAGTGATAGATGAGTCTGCTGGTACATTGACCCATAACGCAACATTCCCCGTGCACGCTACACAACAACATTGTGACCCTGCTGAAAGTCAGGTTGCTCTTCCCGCATACCATACCACCTTACACGGGGACAAAGAGGAAGGTGCAGATGAAAGTGCAGGTTCCTTCATCAGGTGGGGGGAGGAATACTAGTTGGCGACGTCACTGGCACAGGGCCTCTCATAGTACGCAAAAGTGTTGCTGCCGGTGGGAGGCGCCCCCGCCGTGCAAACACACCGCTGTACTTTGAGGGGCCCTGTGCCAGTGCCAATGCCAACGAGTGGGCCCCCCCTGCTTGCTCAGGTTCACAGCACTTGCAAAGTTGAAATACTTACCTCTCCCTGCTCCACTGCCGTGACGTGGTCCAGATTTCCTGGGCCCACTAATTACTTGAACCAGCCCTACCCACCACAACTTTAGCCAAATGTCCCCCAATTTCAAATGCCTTCCAATTATTATAAGGTAAATTACGCTTGACAAGCTTCATTAAGAAGAATGGATGGTTTTGACATTAAAATGGGCACTCTAGGTGTTTTCCTGGCCCCCACTCACTGCCGACTATGCTGCCCCATTGACTTGCATTGGGTTTCGTGTTTCGGTCGATCCCGACTTTACGTCATAATCGGCCGATTTCACTCAACCCGACTTTTGAGATAGTCGGGTTTCGCGAAACCCGGCTCGACTCTAAAAAGGTCAAGGTCGCTCAACTCTACTGAAGTGCTGTAGCTCCTAGATGGCGAGATACAGAAGGAAGAACAGTCTTTCGCTAATGTGCCGGAGAGCGAAGCACAGGAGAATGACAACAGGGGAGAATAGCTGGGACTGGGCTACATCCCTGATTGAGCGCAGACACCGGTAGCCGGAAGACCAAGGCTTTTGTACGACTCTAAGACACATAGCAGGACAGCTGGATTATACATCACCTGTTCACCCTAACACCCAGATGACACAGTGATACGTAGAGCCTGGGTCATGATAGAGATCCTGTAAAAAGGCTCGAGTCACCTGTCATACGGGTTTGTGTCCTGTTCAACAAAGGACAGAGATAACTGAGAGGACCTTTCTACAAAGCCATAGGCAGTAAGGGACTATAACAACACAGAGCTAGAAGGAAGGCTTTTGACTCCACCTGATAAAGCTGGACTCTGAACTCGCTTCCAAGCCGGCCGGACCCTGCCTGTACCTGTGATCTGGTGCCCTGGACTGTGGCTACCTGCTACCATCAGTAAACCAGGTAAAAAGACTGCACAACTGTGACCTTCATTCTTTACTGCACCACTCACCATCTTCCATCTATTCATCGGGAGCCCTGGGGACCTACTTTACCTGTGGGAAGTTATACCATCCGACTGCCATAACATCACCCCAGAGGACCCCTTTAATCCCTTCACCCCGAAGCCTGTTTTCACCTAAGTGACAGGGCCAATTTTTACAATTCTGACCATTGTCACTTTATGAGGTAATAACTCTGAAACGCTTCAACGGATCCTGGTAATTCTGACATTGTTTTCTCGTGACATATTGTATTTTATGATAGTGGCAAAAGTTCTTTGATATTACTTGCTTTTATTTGTGAAAAAAACAGAAATTTGGTGAAAATTGTGAAAATTTAGCAATTTTCAAGCTTTGAATTTTTATACCCTTGCATCAGAGACTCATATCGCACAAATTAGTTAATAAATAACATTTCCCATATGTCTACTTTACATCAGCACAATTTTGGAACCAAATTTTTTTTTGTTAGGGAGTTATAAGGGTTAAAAGTTAAACAGTGATTTCTCATTTTTTCAACAAACTTTACAAAACCATTTTTTTTTAGGGACCACATCACATTTGAAGTCACTTTGAGGGGCTTATATGATTTAAAATACCCAAGTGACACCATTCTAAAAACTACACCCCTCGAGGTACTCAAAACCACATTCAAGAAGTTTATTAACCATTCAGGTGCTTCACAGGAATTAACGGAATGTGGAAGGAAAAAATGAACATTTAACTTTTTTTCACATAATGATCTTTTAGCAACAATTTTTTTTATTTTCACAAGGGTAAAAGGAAAAAATGCACCAATAAAGTTGTTGTGCAAGTTCTGCTGAATACACTGATACCCTATATGTGGGGGAAAACCACTGTTTGAGCACACGGCTGGGCTCGGAATGGAAGGAGCGCCGTTTGACTTTTTCAAACCAAAATTGGCTGGAATTGAGATTAAATGCCATGTCGCGTTTGGAGAGCCCCTGATGTGCCTAAATAGTAGAAAACCACCACAAATGACCACATTTTGGAAACTAGACCCTTCAGAAAACTTATCTAGATGTGTGGTCAGCACTTTGAACCCCCAGGTGCTTCACAGAAGTTTAGAACGTAGAGGCGTGAAAATAAAAAATCACATTTTTCCCCCCAAAATGATCTTTTAGCATCAATTTTTTTTATCTTCACAAGTGTAAAAGGAGAAAATGGACCACTAACGTTATTATGCAATTTCTCCTAAATACACTGATACCCCATATGTGGGGGAAAACCACTGTTTGGGCCTACGGCAGGGCTCGGAAGGGAAGGAGCGCCATTTGACTTTTTCAAACCAAAATTGGCTGGAATTGAGATCGGACACCATGTTGAGTTTGGAGAGTCCCTGGTGTACCTAAACAGTGGAAAACCACCACAAGTGACCCCATTTTGGAAACTAGACCCTTCAAGGAACTTATTTAGCTATGTTGTGAGCACTTTGAACCCCCACGTGCTTCACAGAAGTTTAGAACGAAGAGGCGTGAAAAAAAAATCACATTTTTCCCCCAAAATGATCTTTTAGCTTTTATCTTCACAAGTGTAAAAGGAGAAAATGGACCACTAAAGTTGTTGTGCAATTTCTCCTCAATACACAGATACCCCATATGTGGGGGAAAACTACTGTTTGGGGGCACGGCTTGGAAGGGAAGGAGCGTGTCCTTTTCATGGCCATGCAGAATACCGGCATACTGTAGAGAATGTCAGTACTCCAGTTTTGCCGAAGCTTTGGCTTTTTGATTATGCCCATATGCAGCACAATTCCCCCAAAATGTCATCATCTCTGCTGCATTTACGGGGGTCCATCTGGGGTGTGATGACGTGGGATTTTGGGTGAAAAATTGTTGGGCATAGAGGTTAGCCTGGGCCACCATAAGATTTATTATTTCATCACTGAAAAAGAATTTGAAGAAGTCAATTTCAGTGAGGCCAGTCATGTCAAACTGGATTCCTGAGCTGCTGCTGAAATCCGGAATGACGGGCTGAAAATTTTCAGGGGGTGCAATCCATACAGGATCGATTGCTGCAGCAGTTGCCTGGGTCCTAGGGCGCCTTGTTGGGGGTCCTTCCTCACCAAATGAGGATGAGGAGGATGAGGAGGAGGAATAGAGGAATGTGGGATCTTCCTCACTTGCTGTATCCATGTCGGACGCAAGGATGGCGTAAGCCTCCTCTGGTGAATAGCGCCTTGTTGACGAATGGGCCATTTTTTTCCCCAAACCCTGGGGATGTGTGTGTAAGTGGTGCCTTTACACGTGTAATGTGTGGGGCTTGTGTATAGGGTACTCTTTATTATAACCAATCAAAGAGACAAAACAAGTAGTGAGAAAAAATGTAGAAAGAAACAAGAAAAAAAGATGAAAAGAAAAATCAGATGTAAAAAAATACATTTGTATAAATTTACCCTACGCAACTAAATCTTTTTTTTGAAAAAAAAGGAAAGGAAGGGAAGCCAGCTCACCGATCTTGGAAGAGAAGCACGGAAGTAGTCCTGATGAGACGTGCAATCAATGAAAAAAACGAAGATTCCAGCTTGCTCTTGTTAAAATTTGTAAATTTTAATCCAAAAGGTTAAAATAGCAATACATGCTCCTTAGACCCACCATAAACCCCGTGAGGGACCAAGCGACGCGTTTCGACTGGAAACCAGTCTTTATCCAAGCTAGTCTATCCAACATAAGCGCTGGTATTTAAGGACCCAGTAACCAATGAACGTGCTGAGCCTAGATCACATGATAAATGCAATCGACAGGTCCTGAAAAGTAAATGTGATCTAAAAACATATGTATTTCTACAAATTACAAAGTATCAAACTAACACATAATTAAAAATCAAAAAGTCAAACCGCAATATACTGCAGGGAGGCGATAATTAGTAATGAAACATAATATCATTCTTGCGATTGAGTCCGTCAGGAAATCTAGTGCCCAGCATAAATATCCAAAATGCTTCGCGGGTAAGTAAAATTCTGTGCAGATCGCCACCACGTAGAGGTCTAATTACTCGCTCAATGCCGGTCACTCTAAAAGATGAAATGTCACGTGAATGATGATCCACAAAATGTTTGGCTGCAGAGGAAATATTACGGTTAGTATTACTTGTGTTAGAGATATCATGCAAATGCTCATAAATCCGATTCTTCAATTTACGAATGGTGCACCCCACGTAAGATTTATTACATGCCACACAATCTATTTTATATATCACGAAACGAGTATTGCAATTAATAAAACCCTGAATATGAAAGTTTTTGGAACCAATATGGTCTGAAAAAACTTTCGTAGTGATTATGTGCCTGCAGGTGGAGCAATTAGGAACATTGCATTTATAGCTGCCCTTGCAACTTAACTATGTGGATTGAGGTTTGTTGGTAACAAATAAACTGGGTGACAAAATATTGCCCAAGGAAGGAGCCCTCCTTGCCACAACACTGCATCCAGCATGTAAAATATTTGCCAAAATAGGATCTTCATATAAAATTGGGATATGCTGATTAATAATAGCTTTAATATTATTAAATTGCAGGCTATATTGTAAACACACAAAGGGTTTATTACTGTAATGACTAGTTCTCTTATTTAAATTGGTATTATCATTTGGATTGATGATTGTGTTGCTGGAACTCGTGGTGGCAGCGGGACATTAATTTGATTATGCCCATATGCAGCACAATTCCCCCAAAATGTCATCATCTCTGCTGCATTTACGGGGGTCCATCTGGGGTGTGATGACGTGGGATTTTGGGTGAAAAATTGTTGGGCATAGAGGTTAGCCTGGGCCACCATAAGATTTATTATTTCATCACTGAAAAAAGAATTTGAAGAAGTCAATTTCAGTGAGGCCAGTCATGTCAAACTGGATTCCTGAGCTGCTGCTGAAATCCGGAATGACGGGCTGAAAATTTTCAGGGGGTGCAATCCATACAGGATCGATTGCTGCAGCAGTTGCCTGGGTCCTAGGGCGCCTTGTTGGGGGTCCTTCCTCACCAGATGAGGAGGAGGATGAGGAGGATGAGGAGGAGGAATAGAGGAATGTGGGATCTTCCTCACTTGCTGTATCCATGTCGGACGCAAGGATGGCGTAAGCCTCCTCTGGTGAATAGCGCCTTTTTGACGAATGGGCCATTTTTTTTCCCCAAACCCTGGGGATGTGTGTGTAAGTGGTGCCTTTACACATGTAATGTGTGGGGCTTGTGTATAGGGTACTCTTTATTATAACCAATCAAAGAGACAAAACAAGTAGTGAGAAAAAATGTAGAAAGGTACAAGAAAAAAAGATGAAAAGAAAAATCAGATGTAAAAAAATACATTTGTATAAAAAAAAGTATAAATTTACCCTACGCAACTTTGCAAAAGAAAAAACGAACACCACTAACAGTGTGACGTACGCTCCCCTAATGAACGCGCTAAAAATTAGGGGACGCAACTAATTATTCTTTTTACAAAAGAAAAGTGAAAGCCATTAACAGTGTGACGTACGCTTCCCAAATGCACTCGCTAAAAATTAGACGACGCAACTAATTATTCTTTTTACAAAAGAAAAACGAATGCCACTAACATTGTGACGTACGCTCCCCTAATGCACTCGCTAAAAATTAGACGACGCAACTAATTATTCTTTTTACAAAAGAAAAAACGAACGCCACTAACAGTGTGACGTACGCTCCCCTAATGAATGCGCTAAAAATTAGACGACGCAACTATTCTTTTTACAAAAGAAAAGTGAACGCCACTAACAGTGTGACGTATGCTCCCCTAATGTACTAGAGATTATCCGGCGATAGCAGATTTTTTTATGCAAAAAAGACGCTACCTCCCTACCTATAAAACTATTCTGTACGATTTTTTTTTTCTAAAAGATGATCGGTCGTCTCTAACGCTGTGACGCCGGCTACACTAACATGCTACCACTAAACTACTCTGTACAATTTTTTTTTCTCTAAACACGCCAGCTAACACCAGCTAATCTACGTCTAAAACTACACTGTACTAACTACTATTATTATTTTTTTGTAAAAAAAAAAATTGGACGTCGGCGCTTAGACTTCGAAGTCCGCTACACTAACTAGCTAAAAAAAGAAAAAATCCTGTGGCGCAGTCTCTGATCAGCAGCGATACTGATCAAAGAGCTGCGGACACAGAAAGAGCATGAATGCTCTGCACGGGATGCCACGCACAGGAAAAAAAGCGCAAAAAAGTGCGCTAAAAATTGAATTGGAGGGGGTTACTGGAACAGGGATGGAGGGACGTCACAAACACTGACGCCAGCTACGCTACCTTGTTACATCTAAAACTACACTGTACTAACTACTATTTTTTTTCTAAAAAGAAAAACGGACATCGCTTAGACTGCAATGTGTGCTACGCTAACTAGGTAAAAAAAGTCCTGTGGCGCAGTCTCTGATCAGCAGTGATACAGATCAGAGCGCTGCGGACACAGGAAGAGCACGAACGCTCTGCGCGGGACGCCACGCACAGGAAAAAAAGCGCAAAAAAGTGCACACAAAATTCAATTGGAGAGTGGAGGTGGGGGAGGGAGGGGGTACTGGAACAGGGATGGGGGATAGGAAAGGGGTGGGGGAGGTGCTGCTGCTGCTGTGATCACAGACCTCACACAACAGGCAGATGGCAGCAGAGAGCACAAGCACAGAGCACGGAGCTGGAGATCAGCACAGCACAGGAGGGCAGGAGATCGCCGGGTTGATCACACTGGCCACCAATGGATTCCTTCACTCAGGTCAGACAGAGGCGCTTAGACAACCGCTCTGCATGCCAAATCTGAGAGAAAGATGGCGTGCAGGGCGGTGATCGGTATATTTTAAATTAACCCCTTTGGCGCTGATTGGCTAGAAGCTATTGTTCAGCCAATCAGCGCCATAGGGGTTAATCAGGTGAGGTGACGTGGCGATCACCCCACCTACTGTGACAGCTGTGATTGGTGCGACGTCACACACCGGGTGGTTTTGGAGACGTCATACTGTGTGGAGGGTTGTGTTGGGGCCCTTATGCTTTGTGAAGGGTTGTGTTGGGGCCATCATACTGTGCATGTGGAAGGTACTGTGGAGGAATTAACTGTGGGGGTATTATACTATGTTTGGGGTTAACTGTTGGCATCATACTTTATGAGGGCAATGAAAGGGGAATCTAGTGGCTTGAATAGTAGGAAAATTACTTTGTAAAGGCTGTCAAGTTGTGAGATGAGATATGCTCTTCTGTGACCCCGCTGAAAATAATTTTTGGGGGCTGGGTGCCTAGTTAGAAATTCTACCATGGGACTCCATGATTTCTATGTACGTCTCTGGTTGTAACATGTGCCTAATTATTAAAGTTAACTATGCACATCTAAAAGAATTAGGCAGATCTCACTCCATGGGCACTGTTCATTAAGACTGGTGTGCACAACAATGGGCCTTAATGTCTACAAATGTAAATATGCTGTGTCGTTTGTTGGATGATTCAATGTGTAGGAAAAAAAATATGTAGATCTATGTAATGTTAAATCTATGCAAAATATCCACAGGGAATTGCATCTTATAAAAAAAATTTACTTTGTATCTTATACCAGCTAATTACAGGGATAATTTCTTTGAGTATTGAAGAAATGAAAGCTGGGCAGTGATTTATTGTTATGGACAGCAGAGACAGGTTTTTGCTTCATAAATTTTGATAAATGAAGCTCACTTTTCGCTATATATAAAGATCCTAATGAATCTAATATAAATATGTAACGAAAACAGATTAGCATTGTAATGCAGCGGCTTTCACAACAGTGCGGTAATGAGGCAGGACCCAGGTGGGTACATCAATGCCTTTGCTTTCCCTGGCTCTGGCCTGTGTTCTTGTAAGGAGGAAGACCAGGCTGTGGGTACCTGTACCGAGCTGGGTCCAGAACTGTTGAGGCTGCCTACCTTGTTGCCTGGGGGAAAGAATGAAGAGCTGGACCAACCTCATGACCCGGGTAGGAGGGGTATGATGGGTTCCCCAAATCATTGTTGTTATTGGTGCACAAGGACATCCTACGTTGAAATGTTGGCAATATTCACATGTTCGCACGATTCAAATGTCTGCACTTTATGCAACATTAAAGGAACAGTACCTCCCATATTCAGCCTGAGCTTTCTCCATGCCGGCTCCTCTAGGCTCTGAGATGCTCGTCCTAGCTCTGGGATCCCCATATTCATGCGCCCACTTTCCTATACCGGCTCCCACTCCAGCTCCTGATCACTGTGAGATGAAAAAGGTGCCTCCGTCCTGATTCGCGTCATAGGCCACAGATTCTCTATGGGATACCATCGTACAAAGTGACGGCCGACCACATTCTGCTTTACCCAAGTGTTCTGTGCCTTTCCATAGTGTGTAAAAAACGAAGTCAGTAGCAGGCGGATTCTTTAGGAGCGCTGGAAAGCTAGCCCCAGTGAGGGGAAGGTGCACAGTCCCCCCGCAGCTCCAGCCGAACACCTCCGAAGAGGACAGAAACATAAAAGGGTAAAACTCGGTCAAAAGGATCTCCGAAAGGAAACTCTGACACCAGAATGGGGTAAAGCCACAACACGTTTCAACGGAAGTACCATCTTCCTCATGTGGAAAACGTCCACCTGATGAAGACAGTACTTCCATTGAAACGCGTTGAGGCTTTACCCCATTCTGGTGTCAGAGTTTCCTTTCAGCGCTCCTTTTGACCAGGTTTTACCGTTTGTTGATTCCATATTGTGTGGCCCTCTGACCTATTCTGCCTTCTCCTGAATCACTCTCCAGCACTTTCTTAACATTACAACTATAGTACACTACGGTACACAGCTCCCACTGAGAATCAGGAAGATTCCCATTGGCAAACTCACTCACACTTAACTCTCCCAACTTGGAAATTCCCTTATTTCCTTAACTATTCCTATACACCCTAGTTTTTCTGACTCTATTGTGCCCCACAATATTAAACTCAATCCTATCCTAATTTATAGCTACCCTCTTATCTTATCCTTTACATCTTTCCCTAATCACTATGCATAAATGACATTTAATCACTATATAAAAACATTAAGCAAATACAGTAATGTTCTTAAAATTCTATGCACCAGCACATAATATAACAGTGACTATCAACATACCTTTGATACCTACACTGTTTAGAGAGGGAGACGCACATGACAGCCTCTGTAATACCTTTACATAGCCAACAATCTTGAAGCAGTTGTTAGAGCTTCTGCTATAACTTCACTTCATTGGGTGATTATGGAGGCCATGTATTTGTATTGTCGCCTGACAATGGTTACTGGATCGCCCCTCAGTCGTCTTTTTTTCAAGACTAAATAATCCTAATTTTGCTAATCTCTCTGGGTATTGTAGTTCACCCATCTTCTTTATCAATGTTGTTGCCCTCCTTTGTGCTCGCTCTAGTTCCATTATATAGTATCCTTCCTGAGCACTGGTGCCCAAAACTGTACACAGTACTCCATGTGCGGTCTAACCAGTATCCAGACCTCTTTTAATGCACCCCATGATCCTGTTTGCCTTAGCAGCCGCTGCCTGGCACAGGCTGCTCTAGGTAAGTTTATCATTAAATAGCATCTCCAAGTCCTTCTCCATGTCAGATTTATCCAGTGGTTTCCGGTTTAGTGTGTAATGGTGACATTGATTCCTTCTTCCCATGTGTATATCCTTACATTTATCATTGTTTTTTTAACTCAAATGGATTTTTATTAAGTATAAAATTTCAATAAAACATTTGACATCAATACATGTATTTTCAATTTTCCCCAACAACAACCCCCCCCTTACCAACCCCTCCCCCTCCTTCCCAATTAGGCAGTTCACGCTCTTCTCTTAACATATCTTGTAACAGTATATACGTTAGCATTATATAGTGTCTTCCATTATGAACATATAGACCATTATTTCATAGGAAAAACATCACCAGGCCTATCTTCTCTTAACCTCCTCCTAACCCAACTCCAGCCAAGGCGTCCACAATTTGTCATACAAGACCATTTTCCCTCTTTTCTGGTACACTTCCTTTTCCAGGGTGATAATTATCTCCTCTACATATCCCAACAAGTACACCACTGGTTCCCTTGGGATTACGCATCTGTAAGCCCCTTCTATCCGACTGAGAACCACCAACCAAAAAGCAGCCAACCTCGGACACGTCCAGAGCATGTGAAACAATCCGGCATTATCATTCCTACATCTAGGGCATTCTGAGTCAGATCTCAATCCGGCTCTATACAAGACATCCAGAGACCTATACACTCTATGTATGATATAAAGCTGGGAAAGTCTATACGACTCATTCAATGATAATTTTGGTATCCATTCTAGTACAGATTCCCACGTTTCATCCTCTAAGTGGCCTAACTCTCTTTCCCATTTAGCCCTCGCACCAATCGGATATCCCAGTGAGTGAGTATGGAGTAGATCAACTCCCCTTGTTGTCCCCACTCCACAAACGTATTCCAATACTAGGTCACTTTGGATTTTAAGACAATCCCCCTTATTCTGAGCTACAAACGCATGTCGTACTTGTGTATATTGATATCCCCCGGATGTCCTAATACCATACTCCGACTGCAGCTGGGAAAAGGATTTCAACTCCCGTTGCTCTAGAATCTGATTTACGTATCAAATCCCCCTAGCTTGCCATTCTAATATATATCCCATTGCCAAAAACTCCAGTAGATTAAACCACAGCGGAGAAAACCTGATAAGACCGGTAACCCCACGAATTTGTTTAACTCTCCCCCATATTTTATATATCAGAAACAATGTTGAATAAATTTTCCCAAGCGTCCCCAGGGAACCATCTTTTAAGCACTGTACCGCCGGACTTCTTTTCATCACCCTCTCTATCAAGAGTTGTACCACATTGGTAGACGTCTTATGCTCCCAGCCCTTTAAATGCTGACATTGGGCCGCCAAAAAGTATATTTTGGGATTAAGCAAAGCCAAACCTCCCGCAACCTTAGGTCACTGAAGCGTCCCCAACCTGAACGAGGGTGCTATTTCCCCCACAGCAAACTTCTAAAATAAGGAGTTAATCAGTTTGAATTTCCCATGCGGTATCCAAATAGGTGAGTTATGGAGAACGTACAATATCTTAGGCATCAGAATCATTTTAATAATCATCTATTTGAGTAAAGTTGATTTATTCAAGTTTATCTTTAGCCCCGACAAAGCACCAAATCCCTCGATGAGCCGAATAGCATTGCTCAATGAGTCACGTGAGTCGCTCAAGAACAGCAGTATATCGTCCATGTATAGTGCTATCTTTTCTTCTATTGATCTGTACTTAAACCCAGAGACCTCAGCAGATTGTCGAATTTTGGCGGCCAACGGCTTCACAGCCAAGGCAAACAAAAGAGGAGAGAGCGGAAACCCCTGTCTTGTCCTTCTATGTAGCTTTATCGTATGAGAAAGCTCCCCATTCACTCTAACTTTAGCTAATGATTGCGCATACTGCAGCTGAACCTAAGGGTACCGTCACACAGTGGCATTTTGATCGCTACGACGGCACGATTTGTGACGTTCCAGCGATATATCCGTGACGTTCCAGCGATCTCGCTGTGTCTGACACGCTCCTGCGATCAGGGACCCCGCTGAGAATCTTACGTCGTAGCAGATCGTTTGAAACTTTCTTTCGTCGTCTAGTGTCCCGCTGTGGCGGCATGATCGCATGGTGTAACAAAGGTGTGCACGATATTGTATACGATGTGCGCATAGTAACCAACGGCTTCTACATCGCACATACGTCATGAAATTATCGCTCCAGCGTCGTACATTGTAAAGTGTGACAGCAGTCTACGACGCTGGAGTGATATTGTTACGATGCTGGAGCGTCACGGATCGTGCCGTCGTAGCGATCAAAATGCCACTGTGTGACGGTACCCTAAGACATGAATTATTGACCGAAGCCAAAACAGCGCAAGACCAGCCACAAGTACCCCATTCTACACTGTCATATGCCTTATGGGTGTCTAAGGATGCGATAACTCTATGACCACCGTTATCAGCCCCCAATTATACATTCAGAAAAAGCCTTCTTAGATTAACTGCCGTAGACCTGTCAGGCATAAAGGTGGACTGATCTGGATGTATTAACTTAGAGATAATACCCGTCAATCGGGTCGTAAACACCCCGGCCAGAAGCTTAACATCCATGGTGAGCAAAGAGATCGGGCGATACGATTCAGGCATTCGTAAATCTTTATTGTCCTTCGGGATTACCACTATTATGGCTTCCCTCATGGAAGCTGGCAAGATTCACCTATTCTTAGCCTCCTCCAAGACCACTCTTAGTCTGGGCAACAACACTCCCTCCAACTCTTTATAGATTTCGGCTGGTAGTCCATCTGCTCCTGGCATCTTGCCCCTTTCCATCGCCCTTAATGCAAGACCCTCTAAAAATGCCATATTGTCTCCCACTGATGGAACCACCCCAGAGGAGTACAGGTCCGTGTAGAAGTCCATTAAGACCTTTAAGATCTCAGAGGTCTCCGACACTTTCGTACCATTGTCAAGTACCAATGAATGTACGAATGATGTACCCCTCTGGGCAGAAGCCACCAATGACAGCATGTGCCCCACCACCTCCTCTTTCTGGTAAAAAGCTAATCTTTGAAACTCTTTCTTACTCCCTGCCCTCTCCAAAAGAATTGTATCCATATTATTATCAGCTTCTTTTAGCCGTTTCCCAGCCTCAGGGGTACCCAGTGTGACCAACTCATCTTCAGAAACTCTCAACACTTCTCTCCTGTTTTGACCGCCGCTTACATCTACTGATATCCCTAAACAGCAAACCTCTCAGATATGCTTTCATAGTCTCCCAAACAGTGGGTATATCCGCACTGCCTTCATTTATCTCAAAAAACTACTCCACCTCCCGCTGTATGTTCTCCAAGCACACATCTTGCAACCAGTTAGGATGAATTTTCCACTCTCCCCTGTGCCCTGTGTCCCCATTGGCCGTAACTCCACCTCAATCAGATTATGATCCGAGAACGCCCGTGACAAATACCTCACATCCCCCACAATAGTATCAAACATGTACATTTATCATTGTTAAACCGCATCTGCCACCTCTCGGCCCAAGTTTCCAACTTATACAGATCCATCTGTAGCAGAATACTATCTTCTCTTGTATTGACTGCTTTACATAGTTTTGTATCATCTGCAAATATCGATATTTTACTGTGTAAAACTTCTACCAGGCCGTTAATAATATGTTGAAGAGAATAGGCCCCAACACCGAGCCCTGCGGTACCCCACTGATCACAGCGACTCAGTTAGAGAATATACCATTTATAACCACTCTCTGCTTTCTATCACTAAGCCAGTTACTTACCCATTTACACACATTTTCCCCCCGACCCAGCATTCTAATTTTGTGTGCCAACGTCTTGTGTGGCACGGTATCAAACACTTTGGAAAAATCAAGATATACCACGTCCAATGACTCACCGTGGTCCAGCCTATAGCTTACCTCTTCATAAAAACTGATTAGATTGGTTTGACAGGAGCGATTCCTCATAAACCCATGCTGATATGGAGTTAAATAGTTATTCTCATTCAGATAATCCAGAATAACATCCCTCAGAAACCCTTCAAATATTTTACCAACAATAGAGGTTAGACTTACTGGCCTATTATTTCCAGGTTCACTTTTAGAGCCCTTTTTGAATATTGGTACCACAATTGCTATGCGCCAGTCCTGTGGAACAGACCAGTCGCTATAGAGTCCCTAAATATAAGAAATAATGAAGGAACTTTGCTTTGTAATAAATTGGTGAATGAGGGATACTGTATTGTTTCCATCTATCTCTTTTTAAGGTTTCCATTTGTGAACTACATCAGATTCCCTGGACAACTTCAGACCTGCATGGTTTTTTTTTAAATAAATTGATGAACTACGGAAAGTGTCAGGAAGTGTTGTTTTAAATTAAGTATTTTTGTGTGTGTGTTTTTCACTTTTTATTACTGAATTAGTAATGGAGGTGTCTGACAGACAGTTCTCCATTACTAACACCAGGGTTTCATGTCAGCTGTGGTTTTAGACAATTCACAGCTGACATCAACCTCAAGCCAAATTACCTCAATTGCCAATGCACCAGGGCAATTGGAAAGAGTGATGGTGAAGTGCCAGAATTGGCGCTTCTAATGTGATTTGCCACTTCTGGGGCGGATAAGGACAGATATTTTTAAGCTGTGAAGGGTCCAATAATCATGGACCTTTCCAGCCTGATGATATCAGTTCTCAGCTGTCTTGTTTGCCGTTGTTAGTTACAAAAAATGGGGAGGACCCAATGCTGTTTTTTCTTCATTTATTTATTAGGTTAAACAAGCCTAAAATTTATTTATCTATCTAAATAGAAAAAAAATCAGGCAGCACTCCAATTCAAGAACAATTGTGGACTTTAATCCAGCACCAGTGGTGCAACATTTCAACCTCACCACAGTCTTTGTCAAGCACCCAAAATCTGCTCAAGTTTGTGCTGCTATTTGTTTTTTCTATTTATCTATCTATCTATCTATCTATCTATCTATCCTGAGGATTCTGACTGTGAACTTCCTGGGCTTGGCTGGTGCAATTTCCTGATTCCTTTGAGGTATCAGATGGTATATGGATGGTCCTTATGAGGTCCGTTCTTTTCTCGCACCCACTGATTTGCATTGGCGAGTCTCGTCCGATTTATGCAGCCATATGCAACATGCTGCAATTTTTTTCCTCAACTTGATTACAGCTGAGGCAAAACTTGCAGATCAGTACTGACTCGTTGATTACCATTGGTCAAAGCTCTATCTATTTTCCAGGTTGACAGATCGTCATGTCTGAAAGTAATGATGGACTGTTTCTTGTTACTTAGTCAGTAGTTCCTTCCATATTCTGGCTTAGAAAAGTAGTTGAATAGGGTTCAGCATGTATGGAATTTTTACCAAATCTGCCTCTGAATAATACAACTGATGGTCACAAACACTTTCCGAAGACTGGTAACTGCACAAATGAACTGATGACAAGGTATACCTGTTCATTGGAAGCCATTGCAGATAATACCTAATCAAGCTGCTTAAAAGAATTTCAAAGGTGGGATGGTGTAAGCTGTCATCTGAGTAGCAAAGTATTCTGCTCTGTTGCACGTGTAAAGTGACGGCTGGTGGTAGCCATGGCCGAGCTGCTGCTTCAAAACGCCCTAGCACTTTACTGGAAAAGATGGGCCCTGACGGGGTGTTGGTATTGCGAGGGGGCTTACGCCCATGCAGGCTGGCTTTAGCCGATGGTATTGACTGTCTAGGACCACGAATTCAACAGATTAAGGAAGGAGACTTCCATTCAAACATGGGATATTTACTGAACTTGATAAATGACATGTAAAAGGGATAGGGCGTACACAGTCTTAAGCATGTTTCCTTCACAATGAAAAGCATTTTCACATACCGCATTTCCTACAGCAGTAACCAGGGAGTCGGAGATGCGTCCAGGCATTTTCCCCATGCTGTTCCCACTCCATTTGAGCCCTGTTTCCAGCCATTTAAGGCTACTTTCACACTAGCGTCGTTTTCAATACGTCGCAATGCGTCGTTTAGGGCAAAAAACGCATCCTGCAAAGTTGCCTGCAGGATGCGTTTTTTCCCCATAGGCTAACATTAGCAACGCATTGCGACGCATTGCCAAACGTCGTGCGACGGTTGCGCCGTGTTTTGGCGGACCGCCGGCAGCAAAAAACGTTACATGTAACTTTTTGGCTGCCGACGGTCCGCCATTTCTGACCGCGCATGCGCGGCTGGAACTCCGCCCCCACCTCCCCGCACCTCACAATGGGGCAGCGGTTGCACTGGAAAAATGCACCTGCTGCCCCCCGTTGTGCGGCGCATTCACTGCTACCGTCGGTACATTGGCCCGACGCACTGCGACGGGCCGAGTACGACGCTAGTGTGAAAGTAGCCTAAGTGATTTTCCTGCCTCCCTTGCACTTTTGTTAGGGTCTTCCAGAAAAATGACCGAGTTTCATATTGACTACCATTTTACTTGGCACTCAAGATAAACCGGTCTGAGAGTCCGACCTGCTTGATTTGAGTACCAAGCACTAGAGCATTTAGTGCTCAATCATCACTAATTGAATGGACTTTGCTCATAGGAAAACCCCTTTGTCTGCAGATTGGTGGGGGGCTGGGTCCTTAGAACCTCACCGAACACTACGCAGTCTATGCTTTCTATTGAATCTGTACCGTTCACTATGTGTCCACCTAGAGAAGAGCTCTGCTCTTCTGTCTGCTGAACTGCATACTTTCATACTATAGAGTTTAAGTATTAGTTTAGAAAAAGACCACTAAATCATGATGTCCAACTTTTTGTATCTAAGGACTAATGACCATGTTTAAATACACCACCTAATAAACCCCCCCAGCATGGACTAGTTGTTGCTGTCTAAGGTGGTAATTCACTCACACATACTGATATTAAGGTTTGTCCCTATATTTTCAAACCGCATGAGCCATGTTGTCTCCACTAGATGTCCACGGTGATCCTGCGCATGTCCACAAAACATTTGTATAAATGTACTGAAGTGCTGTGATACAAGCGCGTTCGTGCGCTTAACTGTCTCACCCTGGAACACACACTATTTCTGGTATCCGCGGTGAGCGTAGTTAGCTATTACGCGTGACCGGAAGTGTGCGTATCAATATGGAATACACAGTACTTCTGCTTTAAAGTTCACATATCTATAGTTGCATAGAAACACTGAAGGAATGTGTGTCACCCTAAGACGCACAGCTGAAACCCAGTAAGGAAGGCCATTTCCTGATAAGGTACTCTATCCCAAAGTGAACCTAATTAATGCGATCCCTCAGTTCATATTAAACAAGTAGATGGTGGCCCGATTCTAACACATTGGGTATTCTAGAATATGTATGTAGTTTATTTATGAAGTTTTCAGAATAATACAATTTAAATAAAGGATTCGGCCAGCCGCGCCCAATTAGCGAAGCGTGTTTCAAATTCCGCGGCAAGTCAAAGGCGGACTGCGCCTGTCGCTAATTGTTCGCAGCTGGGTGTGACCTATCAGTGAAGCCAGGGCCGGTGCCAGGTTTTTAAGGGCCCTGGGTGAAAGTCTCAGTGGGCCCCCCTCTTTAACACATACCACAATTCATGTTGCACAGATACAGCAGAGAAATATAGCGCAGCCCACATAGCGTATAGCACAGCCCACGTAGTATGTAACAGTCCACATAGTATATAACACAGCCACATAGTATATAGCACAGCCACGTAGTATATTGCCCAGCCACGTAGTATATAGCACAGCCCACGTAGTAAATAGAACAGCCACGTAGTATACTACCCAGCCACGTAGTATATTGCACAGCTACATTGTATATTGCCCAGCCACTTGGTATATTGCCCAGCCACGTAGTATATTGCCCGCCATGTAGTATATAGCACAGACACGTTGTATATTGCCCAGCCACGTAATATATTGCAAAGCCACGTAGTATATAGCACAGCCACGTAATATATTGCACAGCCACGTAATATATTGCACAGCCACGTAGTATATTGCCCAGCCATGTTATATATTGCACAACCACGTAGTATATAGCACAGCCACGTAGTATATATCACAGCCACATAATATATTGCAGAGCTACGTAGTATATAGCACAGCCCACATAGTATATAGCACAGAGATGTAGTATGTAGCACAGCCCACGCAGTATCTAACAAAGCCCACGTAGTATATAACAATGTGGGAACCATATCCCTGTTAAAAAAGAATTAAAATAAAAAATAGTTATATACTCACCTTCCGTCGACCCCCGGATCCAGCCCAGGTGTTTACCGATGCTCCTCGCGACGCTCCGGTCCCAAGAGTCCATTGCGGTCTCGCGAGATGATGACGTAGCGGTCTCGCGAGACCGTTATGTCATCATCTTGCGAGACCACAATGCATGGACCGGTCACCGGAGCGTCAGGAGGAGCGGCAAAGGCCTGGGCTGGATCCGGTGGGCCAACGGAGGGTGAGTATATAATGATTTTTATTTTTTTTTATTATTTTTAACATTAGATCTTTTTACTATTGATGCTGCATAGGCAGCATCAATAGTAAAAAGTTGGTCACACAGGGTTAATAGCAGCGTTAATGGAGTGCGTTACACGGCGGCATAACGCGGTCCATTAACACTGGCATTAACCCTGTATGAGCGCTGACTGGAGGGGAGTATGGAGCGCGCACTGACTGCAGGGAAGTAGGTAGCAGCCATTTTGCCACCAGACTGTGCCCGTCGCTGATTGGTCGTGGGCGTTTTGCCATGATCAATCAGCGACTTGGGATTTTCGTGACAGACAGGCAGACGGAAGTGACCCTTTAGACAATTATATAGTAGATTCACTATTCATGGCAAGACATAATAAAAGCCATATGCAGCATTATGAGATGGGGCAACCTATTATGGACATTTAATAAAGTAAAGGGCATTTAGTAAAAAAGAGGGGATGAGTAGAATAATATTAGTCAAAATATGATCCAAAGACGGTAAAATATCAAACAATATACAAATGCTTCTCACTAAATTAGAATATCAAAAAGTTAATTTCAGTTCTTCAATACAAAAAGTGAAACTCATATATTATATAGAGTCAATACAAACAGAGTGATCTATTTCAAGTGTTTATTTCTATTAATGCTGATGATTATGGCTTACAGCCAGTGAAAACCAAAGTCATTATCTTAGAATAATTAACAAAAAACACCTACAAAGGCTTACTAAGTGTTTAAAAAGGTCCCTTAGTCTGTTTCAGTAGGCTCCCTGATCATGGGAAGACTGCTGACTTGACAGATATCCAGAAGGCAGTCACTGACGCACTCCACAAGAAGGGATAGACACAAAAGGTCATTGCTAAAGAAGCTATAAAAAAAAGGATGAATTACCTTGGGGAGATCAAAACATCCAACACCGTGGAGACACCATCACGTGTTTCTCAATGCAGTGATCCAGAAAACTGCTCCCATCCTTAATGGGAAATATGCAAATGCAAGTAAAAAAGCCGCGGAGACACCATCACAAGATGGTGTCTCCGTGGTGTTGGATGTTTTGATCTCCCCGATGTCATTCATCCTTATCTTTATAGTCCTTTTACTAGGCACTGCTCCTAATAGCCAGTTTCCTACTCCACACTGATGAGGGGCAAATACCCCGAAACAGCTGTCTGTGGATGGATACCATGTTTTGGCATAGGTGGTTTTCCTTTTTGGATGCTGCCCTTCCCGTGGTTGTTCCTTCCCGGTGAAAGACCTGGCTATTTATTGCTTGCGTTGAGAAACACGTGATGGTGTCTCCGCGGCTTTTCTACATGCAATTGCTAAAGAAGCTGGCTGTTCATGAAGTGCTGTATCCAAGCATATTATTGGAAAGTTGAGTGGAAGGAAAAGGTGTGGTAGAAAAAGGCGCACAAGCAACCGGGATAACTGCAGCCTTGAAAGGATTGTTAAGAAAAGACCATTCAAAAATTTGGGGAAGATTCACAAGGAGTGGACTGTTGCTGGATACATTGCTTCAAGAGCAAACTCCCACAGATGTATCCAGGACATGAGCTACAAGTGTCGCACTCCTTGTGTCAAGTCACTCAAGACCAGTAGACAACGCCAAAAGCGTCTTACCTGGGCCAAGGAGAAAAAGAACTGGACTGTTGCTCAATGGTCCAAGGTGTAGTTTTAAGATGAAAGTAAATTTTTCATTTCATTTGGAAATCAAGGTCCCAGAATCTGGAGGAAGAGTGGAGAGGCACATAAGCCAAGCTGCTTGAGGTCTAGTGTGAAGTTTCCACAATCAGTGATGGTTTGGGGAGCCATCGATCAAATAAGTGATAGTTCACAGCACCTCATAGAAACATATTTACCCACAGTGGAAGCGCACGTCATGACCAAGGAGTCCTTCGAAGCAAATGTCCAAACACCACATGAAGATTAAAGGGACACTGTCACCTGAATTTGGAGGGAACAATCTTCAGCCATGGAGGCGGGGTTTTGGGGTTTTTGATTCACCCTTTCCTTACCCGCTGGCTGCATGCTGGCTGCAATATTGGATTGAAGTTCATTCTCTGTCCTTCATAGTACACGCCTGGGCAAGGCAAGATTGCCTTGTGCAGGCATGTACTACGGAGGACAGAGAATGAACTTCAATCCAATATTGCAGCCAGCATGCAGCCAGCGGGTAAGGAAAGGGTGAATCAAAAACCCCCAAACCCCGCCTCCATGGCTGAAGATTGTTCCCTCCAAATTCAGGTGACAGTGTCCCTTTAAGGACAGCGCCTCACAAGTTGGTGAATTTACATCACATTTATTCTGCCTTCTGTTGCACGTTTCGATCCAAATTAATCTTTATCAAGCACAGTACATATTACAATAACCCCATTTAAATAGTGTATACTCCACGCCTTCGTTAGCCACCACTAATCATAGACATACAAAACCAATTATGTAACGAAACCACAAACAACATGTTTAAAAACACCCCATCTGCTTATTAGTCAAAAGAGTACCTTAATACCATAAAAACTGCCCCCTCCGATTGTTCATCCGCATAATATACATGAATATTAATGTCCGAGAAGTTCACAATATACTAATGGCAAAACAAAGTTCCAGCCAATCATGATATGGCATTATCATTGTAATCTTTAGTCCTAATCGACATTCATATCTGCCCAAGACTTTTCCAAACCAATCAGCGGTCATCACATCTTGCGCATGCTCCAGCATCTCTATTCGATTGGTTGCCAAACACCTCTATTCATCTGTGTACTACGCATGCCCGGCGTCCAATTAGTTACAGGGAAGCTCCACAAAGCTGGAAGCTGTGGACTTAGTATATGTTATTCAGGCATCAGTGCAACAAAAAATGCATATGTAACAAGCATAGCTCAACAGGGCTAACAATATACAAAATGTATAACAATAAGGCAGAATAAATGTGATTTAAATTCACCAACTTGTGACGCACTGTCCTTATTCTTCATGTGGGATTTGGGGAGCCATGTCATCTGCTGGTGTAGGACCACTGTATTTTATCAAGACCAAAGTCAGCGCAGCCATCTACCAGGAAATTTTAGAGCACTTCATGCTTCCCTCTGCCGACAAGCTTTTTGGAGATGGAAATTTCATTCCCCAGCAAGACTTGGCACCTGCCCACACTGCCAAAAGTACCAATACTTGGTTTAAAAAAACAACAGAATCACTGTGCTTGATTGGCCAGCAAACTGATACAGACCCGTGGAAGCGCAGAGAGTGCGCGAAACGGCCGTCGTCGTTACCCTGCTCACATGACCTCCTTGTTCACTCTCCTAGCCATGAAAATTTTAATGGATTTCTAATAAAGTCAAGTCAAGCTTCTGACCGGTGAGTGCCCTCCTTTCTTTTTCCTCATTACCAGTTGATTTTCATGTTATTTTCTGGAGGAGCACCCGGTGGCTTGAGGTGGAATTGGAACTGCTGATTTGAAAGCACTCAAATGTGCATAGGAGTCGAAGGTCTTAACGTGGAGGGTGGTGCCATCCCTTTTTCTGTTTCTTTTCTTTTTTTGGTATCAAGACACCAGACACAACAATGCAAACGAGATGAAGACTGCTATCAAAGCAACCTGGGCTTCCATAACACCTCAGCAGCGCTACAGGTGACCGCCTTTATGCCACGCCACATTGATGCAAAAGGAACCCCAACCAAGTGTTTAGTGCACTTACTAAAAGCCATAATCATCAACATTAACAGAAATAAACACTTGAAATAAACTTGAAACACTTCAAACTGCTTGTAATGACTATATAATGTACGAATTTCACTTTTGTATTGAAGAAGTGAAATAAATTTACTTTTTGATGATATTCTAACTTAGTGAGAAGCACTTGTATATGATATATATATTTATTATATAGTGTGACAGGGTCACTGACACGTGCATGAGGGGAGATATGTGTCACAAAGATTGTTTTTTTTCTGTGATCTAGAAACCCATAAGTTTCTCTTCAGCATGCTATAGGCTGAAGGAGTTAGTCAGCCATGTTATGGGGCAGATTTGTCTGTCAAATGCTGACAGTGGCATTTAACAAGCGCTTCCGACCATCGGGCTGGAAATCCGCTCACCGATGACCACTGTCACGTGATCGCAGGTACACTGGCTTGACAACCAGAGGTCTCCTGGAGACCTCTATGGCTGTCACTGCTGGCTTGCTGTGAGCGCCGCCCAGTGGTCAGCACTCATAGCAAGTGAGTAATTCAGCCACATATAGGCGATCTGATCATCGCCTATATGTAGCTGAGCCAATCGAGTTATGGCAGCTTCTAGTATCCCATGGAGATATTTGAAGCATGCCAAAAGTAAAAAAAAGTTTTTAGGTTTTAAAAATATATAAAAAAATAGAATATAAAAGTTTAAATCACCCCCCTTTCGCCCCATTCAAAATAAAATAAAAGAATCAAACATACACATATTTGGTATCGCCATGTCCAGAATCGCCCGATCAATAAAAAAGTCTTAATTACTTACAGATAACGGTATTTTTCGGAACCCATGACAGCACTACCGAGAGAGGGGATCCACCCTTCAGGAACAGGAAACCTATACATACAAAAGGGTGACACCTCTCCCACGCATCAGTTGGATTACAGAGCTTGGGAGGACCACCATGATTAATGGCAAAATTATGTGCAACACTTTAACAACTAAATATTTCTTACATGTAAACCTTATAAGAGGAAGAAGTGCACACCCTAAAGAAAAGAGGGAGGGAATCTAAGGGTGCTATCATGGGCTCCAAAAAATACCGTAATCATTACCTAACTAAGACTTTATTCGATCGCCCATGACAGCACCACCAAGAGAATTTACAGAGAGTAATAACTACCTAGGGAGGGACTACAGCTTGCAGCACCCTTATACCGAAGGAAAGGTCTAAGGAAGCACCCAAGTTTAACCTATAATGATTAAAAAACGTGCTCGGAGGAGAGGACCAAGTGGCCGCCTTACATATTTGGTCAATGGAGAATTCTGACCTCTCCGCCCACGAGGTTGCCATTGATCGAGTGGAATGCGCCCTCAGCTTTTCAGGTGCCGGCCTGGCACTTGACGTGTATGCCAGCGATATAGCTTCCCTAATCCATCTACTGTAGCTAATGTACTTTTTGATACCCTAAGGCCCTTCCTGCTGCCTTGAAAGGAAGCAAACAAGGTATTGTCATTTTTCCAGGAATCAGTAACTGTGACAAGTACTCGAAGAGACATCTTCTAACATATAGGGTGTGGAGTTTCATCTCTTTCTGGTTGGCTGGGTTGGAGAGGAAGAATGGAAAAACTATTTCCTGTGTTCTATGAAAACTGGAAGATACTTTGGACAAGTATGCTGGATCAGGCCTAATTATTACCTGCACAATCAGATTGAAAATGGCAGTTTTTAGAGACCATTCCCCTTGTCTCATAAGGTTGCGGCTTAAAAAGTTTGCTGCGGCATTGTCTTTCCCTCTTATATGCAGAGCTGTTAAAGATAGAAAATGTTGTTCTGCAAGTTGGAACAGGCGTTCTGTTACTTCCATCAGAGGTCTGGAATGAGTCCCGCCCTGGTGGTTGATATAAGCCACTATGACCTGATTGTCGGAGAGAACTCGCACGTGATGACCCTGCAGATACAGTGCCTTGCGAAAGTATTCGGCCCCCTGGAACTTTTCAACCTTTTGCCACATATCATGCTTCAAACATAAAGACACCAAATGTAAATTTTTGGTGAAGAATCAACAACAAGTGGAACACAATTGTGAAGTTGAACGAAATGTATTGGTTATTTTAAATTTCTGTGGAAATTCAAAAACTCAAAAGAAGGGGGCGTGCAGTATTATTCGGCCCCTTTACTTTCAGTGCAGTAAACTCACTCCAGAAGTTCATTGTGGATCTCTGAATGATCCAATGTTGTCCTAAATGCCTAATGATGATAAATATAATCCACCTGTGTGTGATCAAGTCTCTGTATAAATGCACATGCTCTGTGATAGTCTCAGGGTTCTGTTTGAAGCACAAAGAGCATCATGGAGACCAAGGAACACAACAGGCAGATCCGTGATGCTGTAGTGGAGAAGTTTAAAGCCGGATTAGGATACGAAATGATTTCCAAAACTTTAAACATCCCAAGGAGCACTGTGCAAGCTATCATATTGAAATGGAAGGAGTATCATACCACTGTAAATCTACCAAGACCCAGCCATCCCTCTAAATTTTCATCTCAAACAAGGAGAAGACTGATCAGAGATGCAGCCAAGAGGCCCATGATCACTCTTGATGAACTGCAGAGATCTACGACTGAGGTGGGACAGTCTGTCCATAGGACAACAATCAGTCGTACACTGCACAAATCTGGCCTTTATGGAAGAGTGGCAAGAAGAAAGCCATTTCTCAAAGATATCCATAAAAAGTGTTGTTTAAAGTTTGCAACAAGCCGCCTGTGAGACACACCAAACATATGGAAGAAGGTGCTCTGGTCAGATGAAACCAAAATCAAACTTTTTGGCAACAATGCCAAACGATATGTTTGGCGTAAAGGCAACACAGCTCATCACCCTGAACACATCATCCCCACTCAGTGGCGTAACTACAAAGTTAGGGGCCCCGGTGCGAACTTCCAAATGGGGCCCCCCCTGCAGCCCTGCCATACAACTCAATGTAACCCCCATAGAATAATGGCCACACATGATGCTCAATACTGTATAACGGCCACCACACATGATGCTCCATACTGTATAATGGCCACACATGATGCTGCATACTGTATAATGGCCACACATGATGCTGCATACTGTATAATGGCCACACATGATGCTGCATACTGTATAATGGCCACACATGATGCTCCATAGTGTATAATGGCCACACATGATGCTCCATAGTGTATAATGGCCACACATTGCTCCATACTGTATAATGGCCAGACAGTGCTCCATGCTGTATAATGACCACCCACACATAGTGCTCCATAGTGTATAACGGCCACACAGTTCTCCATACTGTATAATGATCCCACATAATGCTCAATACTGTATAATGACCACAAATGATGCTCCATACTGTATAACTGCCACACATGATGCTCAATACTGTATAATGACCCCCCTCCTGTATGCATGGCTCATCTCCCTCCTATCCCATATACAGAGCTCATATTACCCCTCCTGCATGCATGGCTCATATTCCCCCCCTGTATGCATGGCTTATATTCCCCCCTGCATGGCTCATATTCCCCCCTGCATGGCTCATATTCCCCCCTGCATGGCTTATATTCCCCCCTGCATGGCTTATATCCCCCCTGCATGGCTCATATCCCCCCCTGCATGGCTTATATTCCCCCCTGCATGGCTTATATTCCCCCCTGTATGCAGGCTTATCTCTCCGCTCCTGCTCAGCGCGCCGGCTTATGTCCTCCTTCATCCCCCATCCCCCCGGCCCTCATACTCACCTGTCCCACTGCACGGCCGTGCCGACATCCCTCGCGCTCTGTCCTGACTCCAGGCGGCGGCGCCGGCGCAGCACCTTCTTCCTGCTTGAGCGGTCATGTGACACCGTTCATTAAGATCATGAATATGCGCATATTCATGATCTTAATGAGCGGTGTCACGTGACCGCTCAAGCAGGAACGAGCTGCAGTGCAGACGCCGAGACCATCGCTGGAGCAGGGTGAGTATTCAAGGCAGCGGCAGCGGCGGCGGCGGGGGGAGGGGGCCCTGGAGCGGGGGAGGCCCTGGAGCGGGGGGAGGCACTGCCAGTCCGAGCCTGCCTGCCGGGCCCGGGCCCCTGACCTGCCGGGCCCGGTCGCACTGGCGACCGCGGTAGTTACGCCACTGTCCCCACTGTCAAACATTGTGGTGGCAGCATCGTGGTTTGGGCCTGCTTTTCATCAGCAGGGACAGGAAAGATGGTTAAATTTGATGGGAAGATGGATGGAGCCAAATATAGGACCATTCTTGAAGAAAACCTGTTGGAGTCTGCAAAAGACCTGAGACTGGGACGGATATTTGTCTTCCAACCAGACAATGATCCCAAACATAAAGCAAAATCTACAATGGAATTTCAGTCTCTCGATGTACAAAACTGATAGAGACATACCCCAAGCGACATGCAGCTGTAATCGCAGCAAAAGGTGGCGCAACAAAGTATTAAGTTAAAGGGGTCGAATAATATTGCACGCCCCACTTTTCAGTTTTTGAATTTCCACAAAAATTTAAAATAACCAATACATTTTGTTCAACTTCACAATTGTGTTCCACTTGTTGTAGATTTTTCACCAAAAATTTACATTTGCTATCTTTATGTTTGAAGCATGATATGTGGGAAAGGTTCAAAAGTTCCAGGGAGCCGAATACTTTCACAAGGCACTGTATACCAGTAGTTATTTGACTGCCCACTCTACAGCTGTTAATTCCCTCAGGTTAGAAGACGCCTCTACCTCATGATGTTCCCATAGGCCCTGGACCATAACCTCACCCATATGGGCCCCCCAACCCCTAGGGCTTGCATCTGTGGTGACTATGCGGGTTATATTGCACTCCCACTCCTCTGGATAGGTGTCTCTGGTCAAACCACCATTCAAGAGATCTTACAGTGGTCCGGGATAAAGTCAGCTGACCTTCTAAATGACCCACGAGAATTTTGTCATTCAACAAAACATCAGACCGCGAGGATGCAGAGAGATGAGAGAGTGCCCAACAGGGACATAGCTTTTCTAAGGGTCATGGTGGGATTGTTAGAGGCGTTTTTGGACCTGGTAACGCAGGCGAATCTACTTGTTGGGTGATAAACAACACTCCTGACTCTGTGAGAATAAAACTAGACCCAAAAACTGCTGTACTCTTAGGGGCTGCAGCCAAGATTTTTTGATATTTAGTATCCACTCTAAACATTCCAGGATGGACTGCAGTTTGTAGCTGCCCCAAACAATGGTCCGCTGATTTTCCTACAATAAGGAAGTCGTCCAGGTAGGGGACAACAAGAATATCA
The DNA here is from genome assembly GCF_032444005.1 of Ranitomeya imitator. Classification (NCBI taxonomy): domain Eukaryota; kingdom Metazoa; phylum Chordata; class Amphibia; order Anura; family Dendrobatidae; genus Ranitomeya; species Ranitomeya imitator. The sequence goes on along the minus strand of NC_091286.1, from coordinate 399,503,047 downwards.
GATTCATGAAGGTGGGCCATGACCTCGGCTACAACCTTAGTGAACACACAAGGGGCAACACACGAGGGGAAGGGCGGTATACTGGAAGTGCTGAACTGATCCTTCAAAGAAAACTGCCACTCTTAAGAAAACGCTGATGGGTTACATGAATGGGTAGATGATAATAAGCATCTTTTAGATCTAACACCACCATGAAGCAGTTTTCAAACAATAACTTTATTGTTGAACTGATGGTTTCCATTTTAAATGGATGTTTTACAAGAAATGTATTGAGGGCTTTTAGATTAATTATGGTTCTGCGGGAACCTCTACCCCTCGCTCTTTCCAGTACCTCCACCAGGACCTTTTTATGACAGAGCTCATGGATTTCTGATTCCAGGGCAGCCTGTTCTGAAGAAGAGGATCTGAGGGGAGTAACCTTTAACCTATTTTGAGGCACATAGGAAAAATGTAACTGAAGTCCTGATGATATTAGACTTAGAATCCAGTTGCTGTTAGAGATCAGGGACCAAGCCGGTTAAAAGGCCGCCAGCCTACCTCCAATGGGAACCGCTAGTCATTGGGAAGATTTCTTATGGTCTTGGGAAGAGCCTCCAAACATAAAACCTGTACCTTTCCTTTTCCTTTCATCCCATTTAACACGCTCTCTGGAAGGCCTCCAATGACTGAATCTTCTCTTACTGAAGGGGTGTCGGCAGGATCTAGTTGGTAAACTGGGGAACTTCTTTTTATCATCCCCTGCCTTTTCTAAGAGTTCTTCCAGGACTGGACCAAAAAGGTACTTCACAAGGGATGGAGCAGAGTCAGGATCTGGCCTGGATATCACCAGGCAAACATTTCAGCCACAGTGCCCTTCGAACAGCATTGGACAGTCCTGCTGCTCTAGCCTCCATTCTTAGAGAGTCCACTGAGGCGTCTGCTAGGAAGGCTGCAGCCCACTGAATTATAGGTAAGGCCTTTAAGATGGACTCTCGTGGGGCTTCATCCTTTGACTGAGATTCTAGTTGATCCAGCCAGACCATCATGGATCTGGCTGTACAGGTGGAGGCTACTGCCAGTCTCAGGGAGCCAGCTGACATCTCCCAAGTCCCTTTAAGGAAGGAGTCTGCCTTTTTGTCTAAAGGGTCTTTCAAGGAGCCCAGGTCCTCAAAGGGCAGGGAAGATTTTTTAGAGGCTTTAGCCACAGCTACATCGAGTTTTGGGGCCTTGTCCCATCTATCTACCACGAGATCCTCTGAAGATGATGAAGAAGAAGGCCCCTCGGAATCTTCATCCTTTCTAAGGTCAGCTGAGGAATCTGAGTCTGTAAAACTCGTTCTACCACTACTTCCTTTCTTCTTAGAACTCGGAGATAAGGACTTTAGGGACTCCTTCACCTCCATCCTAATCTCTCTTAGGCTTGTGGTGAAGTCGGGGGTTTTCTCTGCTAACTGTAGAAGAGGCAAGTGTAAGGCACTGCATTCTAGCTAAAGGCTAACCATCTCCCTTTTTAGCACCCTACCGTCTGCCGTACACAAGGCTGGCATAACTGTTTTGGGTAGGCGTCAGGCGGGGAACAGCTGCAAAGGGCACAATCCCTGTGCCTCGATTTCCCAGAACACTTCTTCCCCTAGCAGGACAGAAAAAAAATAAGGGGAAGACTGCATCACCGAGTGTACTTTCACGAAGATCTCTTACCCGTGTTGCAAATTAGTATGTACCAGATCACAAGGGGACAGTTCTCTGCTGATGCTTCCGAATCCTCCACCATGGCGGAGCTCCTGCAGGTGGACAGAACACTTGCCCGGCAACTACCCGTTTCCCGAGCCTTCTGTCGGGACTTTTTCACAGAAGCATGCTGCTCTCTATTCGGATGCTGCAGGTCCTCCTGCTGCTCCAAGGAAGCTTCTGCCACATCTATCCTGGTAATTTCTCAGGAGCACTGTCTGCAGGCGTCCAGGACCTGTATGTCACCTCCCCCCGGATATCTGGGTCAGCAGGTCTCTGGCCAGGGGGTATCGCCCCCCGGATCTGACACACTCTCCGACTCCACACACCCCCGCCGTGGCACCCCAGATCTCCGGACACTATCCCCCGGCAAGCCGTGTGCACGCGACATATCAGGAGAAAAAGCTGTCCAGCACTGACTTCCAGGATGGCCTTCCAGGCCCCGCCCCGATGCATTACCAGCGCAACCACCAATGAGGCCGCCCAGACACATCACCAGCCAAACCTGCCGGCCCCCCTGGATGCCGTGCCGCATCACCCAGCCCACCCTTGACGCTGCCGGACCCAGAAGCGCCACAGCACGCCAGGGGGTGCAGGACAGACAGATCCATCGGGGAGGACACTTACCTTCCTGCGCTGGCCCCTCTGGAGACGGAATCCTCCGGACACTGCTTCATCTGCTCCTCTCACAGGCATGGAATCCTTCCCGGACCCACCGTGGTGCTTCCAGGGACTCCACACCGGCCCAGGTAGGGGACCCCCGCTATCTAAAACCGACCGGTCGATCCTGAAAAAATCCTCCAGGTATCTGTAGGAACCCCGTTCTCTTCAGGATCAGGAAACCAACTGATACATGGGAGAGGTGCCGCCCTTTTGTATCTGTAGGTTTCCTGTTCCTGAAGGGCAGATCCCCTCTCGGTGGTGCTGTCATGGACAATCGAATAAAAAAGGATTAACCTGATCGCTAAACAGCTTAGCGAGAAAAAAAGTAAAAACGCAAGAAAAAAAAAGTAAAAATGCCAGAATTACGTTTTTTAGGTCACCGTGGCATTGCATTAAAATGCAATAACAGGTGATCAAAAGAATGTATCTGCACCAAAATGGTATCATTAAAAATGTCAGCTCGGTACGCAAAAAATAAGCCCTCACCCAGCCCAAGATCACAAAAAATTGAATATTTTTTTTCACCACTTAGATAAAAAAATAACCTAGACATGATTGGTGTCTATGAACTCGTAATGACCCGGAGAATCATAATGGCAGGTCAGTTTTAGCATTTAGTGAACCTAGTAAAAAAGCCAAACAAAAAAACAGTGGGATTGCACTTTTTTTGCAATTTCACCACACTTGGAATTTTTTTCCCGTTTTCTGGTACATGACATGGTAAAACCAATGATGTTGTTCAAAAGTACAACTCATCCCGCAAAAAATACGCCCTCACATGGCCATATTGACGGAAAAATAAAAAAAAAGTTATGTCTCTGGGGAGAAGGGGAGCGAAAAGCGAAAACACAAAAAATAAAATACCTCCAGGGGTTAAGGGGCTAAAACTACAACTCATTGCGCAGAAAAAAAAGCTCATATGTCCATGTTGGCAGAGAAATTAAATTGTTATTAATATTTGAAAAAGGGGAGGAAGAAGTGAAATACAAAGCACAAAAATCAAGGGGTTAAAGGTATAGTTTGTGTTTGTTTTCTTATCACTGAAGTAAATATAATTTGTCTCAATTGTATCTTTAATTCTGTAATAAGCTGTTAAGCATGATTAGCATACAACAAAGAGCAAACAGTGCCATCTACTGAGAGAAGTGAGAGAATATATATTCTTCAGATTTTATTATATGTTTTTGTTATATGAAGAACATTCTGTCAAACAAAATTGTTAAGTATTTGATAAAACAAAAAATACTTAATATAAAATACTTTTCAGATAAAACAGATACGTTTAGCAATTTAATGTAAGAAACGTATTTTTGGGTATGTTCACACTATTTTTTGTGTGGGTCTGAATGACGTCTCTGCTGGCATTTTATTCATTGTTTAATAGATGTCAAAAACCACCAAAAAATTACCTAGAAAAACATAACCTAAAAAAGCATATCAATCATATCTTCTCCGCCAGTTATGTAAACGGGCTGTTGGCATGGTTATGTGCCAGAAGCCCATAAATTTACACTACGGCCCTGATTTATCAAGCCCTTCCAATTCCATGACAGTCATGATTTGAAGACGTGGTAAAGTCCCCATTGCACTCTTGTTCCATCCCACCTTTGCTTATTTTGGTGGCGCTGAGAAAAATTGGCTTGAAAATGCCAAAAGTCGTAAAATGTGTGTGCAAGTCCGAATTGTGCAAAAATTTTGCAACTTTTCACAGCTTTTTAAGTCCGTTTTCTGGAGAGAAAGCTTTGATGAATCAGGGCCTGTGAGACTTTAAAAGCAACCTACCTGGGCAGTGCATGCAAGCAGGGTTCTCTTGACTTCAGGAGGCCAGTGTATTGAACTGCGCATGCACTACCCTATGCACTTCCCTATGCACAGTGTTTGAGAGAGACCTTGGTCAGGGAAGGTGTAATAATTGTATGGGTACTATGGAATCTGATAGCGTGGGATAAAGCCAGTCTTAGAGCAAAGTTGCAGCAAAAGATGTATTTAATCAAAACAGAAATGTAAGCAGAACTAACACATATTTCTGCAATTGTAACGAGGTCCTCAGCTCTATATAGTAAATAATAGCAACCAGGATAGCGAACAGAACATAATACAGATATGCCTGCAATAGTAACGAAGTGCTCAGCACAATATAGTAAATCACAGCAAATTGAAAAGCGCCGCTAATACAAATCAGTCCAGCAAGGAAATGACGTGGAAGTGAACAAGACACTTAAACGAGGAAATCCAATAAGGTTATTAGTGCTAATGCATGCAGTACTTAAATGAGGAAGTCCAGCAGAACTTGATCACACGTGCGCACAGTACTTGTTAGTGGGAGTCCAATAATTCGCAGATGGTGTGTTGTGTGAATGAAGTCCTGGCAAAGAGAGGATGAGGGGAAAAAGAGGGAGAGCGCTATCTAAGGCTTCTTTCACACTTCCGTCAGTAGTCGCCCATCACGAAGCGTCGGCGCGACGTACCGATGGAAGTGTTTGCTTTCACATTTCCGTCTGCGTTGCCGGGCAGGAAAGAGTCAGAGAGAGACATTTCCTGCCAGGCATGCGCAGACGGGAAAACTGGATGCGACATACAGAAAAACGTTCTCTTGAATGTTTTTCTGTGACGACGGTCCGCCAAAACCCGACGCAATCCAGTGCACAACGGACGCAACGTGTGGCCATGCGTCGCGATCCGTCGGCAGTACAAGTCTATGGGAAAATGCAGGATCCTGCAAATTTTTTTGCAGGATCCTGCATTTTCAAAAATCGACGGATTGCGACGTGACACAAAAGACGGAAATGTGAAAGTAGCCTAAGCGTAGTAGATGAGTAAATCTTTCTTGGTGAGAAAAGCACAACTTGAATCTTGCGCACCTGGTGTGGTTGTGCAAAGAGGCACAACACTAGGAAAAGTTTTGCAAACAAGGGTGATCCTTCCACTGGTGTGCTGCCCGTTGCAGCAGTTCCAGAGGTGAGAGGCAGCTGAAAGGGGCGAGGCAGACCACTGAGTAGAGAGCAGCAGAAGCCGGGAGTTCACCAGCAAACTGGCAGATGCTCAGGAGCCAGCAGCACAAAATACTCAGGCACAGGAGAACAGTAGACCTGGACTTAAATAATCAGGACAGAGAGGAAGTACCATGACAGGATGAGGTCAAAGACTCCATCTTGGATCAGGGCAAACAGGCGCAAGGAAAGTCTGGAATCCTTACAGAAGGCAGGTTATTGTAACAAGACTAAATAAGGCGCTAAAACATGCAAACATGAAACATGAACGTTGAACTGCATTACTGCACTAGAAATATGAAAAAATGAGAGCGTTTAGCGCATAAATTGGCCATTTCATGTGTACCTGGTAGTCACATTAGGGCATCTCTCGTATACCAGGTCCTACACTTTCCTTTCTTCACTGAGAATAAACGTCTTCATCTGAATGGGTACCTGTGAAACCTCTTCTTAGACTAAATTTCTCTCTCTCTGTGGAGGGGTAATGGACCTGCTGCGATGAAGACGTTTATTCTCAGCGAGGAAAGGAAAGTGTAGGACCTGGTATACGAGAGATGCCCTAATGTGGCTACCAGGTACACATGAATTGGCCAATTTATGAGCTAAAAGCTCTAATTTTTTCATATTTCTAGTGCAGTAATACAGTTCAACTTTCATGTTTGCATGTTTTAGCGCTACAGTGTGCTGCCTTATTTATTTGACTGTGCAAGAGTTGGTGACTCTAGGTTCAGCACCTGTTCACATTTGATCTATGTTTGGATGTGACGGTCAGTTTTTTTAAATTTGTATTCACTAGCCTTCTGACCGAGCACTCCGCTTCTTAGTCACAGGTGTTTTAGTCACAGCAGGTCCATTACCCCTCCACAGAGAGAGAGAAATTTAGTCTAAGAAGAGGTTTCACAGGTACCCATTCAGATGAAGACGTTTATTCTCAGCGAGGAAAGGAAAGTGTAGGACCTGGTATACAAGAGATGCCCTAATGTGGCTACCAGGTACACATGAATTGGCCAATTAATGCGCTAAACGCTCTCATTTTTTCATATTTCTAGTGCAGTAATGCAGTTCAACTTTCATTTTTGCATGTTTTAGCGCTACAGTGTGCTGCCTTATTTATTTGACTGTGCACGAGTTGGTGACTCTAGGTTCAGCACCTGTTCACACTTGATCTATGTTTGGATGTGACGGACAGTTTTTTGAAAATTGTAACAAGACTGACCTGTCAGTCAGATACATAAGACAGGAGGTGGGCATAGAATAGGGAGACAGGCAGGAAAGTTGCAAAGTGCATTATCACACCTTGCTGCACTTCTATTTAGCATACAATTTCAACAATGGATTTCTCTAAAAAGGAAAAACAGAGTTATATGGACAAGGTAAGAATTTAACCCCTTCCCGACCTTTGACGCCACGTAGGCGTCATGAATGTCGGTGCCAATCCAACCTGTGACGCCTACGTGGCATCATGAAAAGATCGCATCCCTGCAAATCGGGTGAAAGGGTTAACTCCAATTTCACCCGATCTGAAGGGACAGGGGTAGTGGTACTTTAGCCCAGGGGGGTGGATTCACCCCCCCGTGGCTACGATCGCTCTGATTGGCAGTTTCACATTCAACAGCCAATCAGAGCGATTTGTAATATTTCACCTAAAAAACTGGTGAAGTATTACAATCCAGCCATGGCCGATACTGCAATATCATCAGCCATGGCTGGAAACACTGATGTACCCCCCCACCGATCTCCTCCCCGGTCCTCCGCTCCCCTCTGTCGCCCTGTCTGCTCCCCCGTCCTCCTGCCCGCTCCCCCATGCTCTGATGCCCCCCCCCTGTCCTCTGATCCACCCCCCATGCTAAGGTCTCCCCCCCTCATACTTACTGGGCCTCAACGGTGTCCGTCCGTCTTCTCCCTGGGCGCTGCCATTTTCCAAAATGGTGAGCGCATGTGCAGTGCGCCCGCTGAATCTGCCGGCAGGCAGATTCGTTCCAGGTATATTTTGATCACTGTGATATAACCTATCACAGTGATCAAAATAAAAAAAATAGTAAATGACCCCCCCCTTTTTCACCCCCATAGGTAGCCACAATAATAAAATAAAATAAAGAAAATATATTTTTTTTCCACTAGGGTTGGGGTTAGGGCTAGGGTTAGGGCTAGGGTATGTGCACATGGTGCGGATTTGGCTGCGGATCCGCAGCGGATTGGCCGCGGATCCACAGCGGATTGGCCGCTGCAAATTCGTAGCAGTGTTCCATCAGGTTTACAGTACTATGTAAACCTACGGAAAACCAAATCCGCTGTGCCCATGGTGCAGAAAATACCATGCGGAAACGCTGCGTTGTATTTTCCGCAGCATGTCAATTTTGTGCGGATTCCGCAGCGTTTTACACCTGTTCCTCAATAGGAATCCGCAGGTGAAATCCGCTCAAAAAAACACTGTAAATCCGCACGTAAAACGCAGTGCCTTTCACCTGCTGATTTTTCAAAAATCGTGCGGAAAAATCTCACACGAATCCGCAACGTTGGCACATAGCCTTAGGGTTAGGGTTGGAATTAGAGTTAGGGTTGGAATTAGGGCTAGGGTTGGAAATAGGGTTAAGATTAGGCTTGTGGCTAGGGTTATGGATTGGGTTAGGGGTGTGTTGGGGTTAAAGTTGTGGTTAGGGTTGGGATTAGGGTTAGGGTTGGGATTAGGGTTAGGATTAGGGCTAGGGTTGGGATTAGGGTTACGGGTGTGTTGAGGTTAGGGTTGTGGTTAGGGGTGTGTTGGGGTTAGGGTTGTGATTAGGGTTAGGGGTGTGTTGGGGTTAGTGTTGAAGTTAGAATTGAGGGGTTTCCACTGTTTAGGCACATCAGGGGTCTCCAAACGCAACATGGCACCACCATTGATTCCAGCCAATCTTGCGTTCAAAAAGTCAAATGGTGCTCCCTCCCTTCCGAGCCCCGACGTGTGCCCAAACAGTAGTTTACCCCCACACATGGGGTACCAGCATACTCAGGACAAACTGTGCAACAACTTTTTGTGTCCAATTTCTCCTGATACCCTTGCAAAAATAAAAAAAAATTGCTTGCTAAAACATAATTTTTGAGGAAAGAAAAATTATTTTTTATTTTCACGGCTCTGCGTTATAAACTTCTGTGAAGCACTTGGGGGTTGAAAGTGCTCACCATACATCTAGATAAGTTCCTTGGGGGTCTAGTTTCCAAAGTGGGGTCACTTGTGGGGGGTTTCTACTGTTTAGGCACATCAGGGGCTCTGCAAATGCAACGTGACGCCCGCAGACCATTCCATCAAAGTCTGCATTTCAAAACGTCACTACTTCCCTTCCGAGCCCTGACGTGCACCCAAACAGTGGTTTACCCCCACATATGGGGTATCGGCGTACTCAGGACAAACTGGGCAACAAATATTGGGGTCCAATTTCTCCTGTTACCCTTGTGAAAATAAAAAATTGCTTGCTAAAACATCATTTTTGAGGAAAGAAAAATGATTTTTTAATTTTCACGGCTCTGCGTTATAAACTTCTGTGAAGCACTTGGGGGTTTAAAGTGGTCACCGCACATCTAGATTAGTTCCATGGGAGATCTAGTTTCCAAAATGGGGTCACATGTGGGAGAGCTCCAATGTTTAGGTACACAGGGGCTCTCCAAACGCGACATGATGTCCGCTAACGATTGGAGCTAATTTTTCATTCAAAAAGTCAAATGGCACTCCCTCCCTTCCAAGCCCTGCCGCGTGCCCAAACAGTGGTTTACCCCCACATGTGAGGTATCAGTGTACTCAGGAGAAATTGCCCAATAAATTTTAGGATCTATTTTATCCTGTTGCCTATGTGGAAATGAACAAATTGAGGCTAAATTAAATTTTTTTGTGAAAATAAAGTACTTTTTCATATTTTTGGATCAATTTGTGAAGCACCTGGGGGTTTAAAGTGGTCACCGCACATCTAGATTAGTTCCATGGGAGGTCTAGTTTCCAAAATGGGGTCACATGTGGGGGAGCTCCAATGTTTAGGCACACAGGGGCTCTCCAAACGCGACATGGTGTCCGCTAACGATTGGAGCTAATTTTTCATTCAAAAGTCAAATGGCGCTCCTTCCCTTCCGAGCCTTGCCGTGTGCACAAACAGTGGTTTGTGACCACATATGAGGTATCAGTGTACTCAGGAGAAATTGTCCAACACATTTTAGGATCCATTTTATCCTGTTGCTTATGTGAAAGTGAAAAAATTGAGGCTAAAATAATTTTGTGAAAAAAAAGTACTTTTTCATTTTTACAGATGAATTTGTGAAGCACCTGGGGGTTCAAAGTGCTCACTATGCATCTAGATAAGCTCCTTGGGGGGTTTAGTTTCCAAAATGGGGTCACTTGTGGGGAAGCTCCAATGTTTAGGCACACAGGGGCTCTCCAAACGTGGCATGGTAATCAAATCCTCCCAAGAAATTAGTGCAAAAAAGACGATATAAAATTAATTATTTTATTGAAAATTAGATAAAATAAAAATATATATCAATTTATAAAAATTAGTCAATATCACAGCTGATGGAAGCACATACAATGATAAGTATAAAGGTATAAGAACATATAACTAATGTATAAATATAATACTGCCAGGAGATACAAAAATATATATAAAAGACTGTAAGCAGCAAAACACAAAGCCCTCAAGAACATATATATAGTAAAAAATATAAAATATAGAATACTTTATTATATATATATATATATATCTACACAGCAGCACAAAATTATTATTACCAAACAATGTATATAGAACAAAGTGCATAAGTGCTGTGCAAAAAAACACATATAACCAAAAATATATCCAGAAAATACATATAAGGTGCCACAAAAATGGAAATAATAAATATATGAAAAAAAGTTTTTTGACATAAAGTGCAATGTTGCAAAATCTAGGAAAACCGCAAAAAATTTTTTTTCTAAAGTGCAAAAGTGCTAAAAAGCATGTTCCATTGAAGGGCAACCTATACAAGATACTCCGAGAGTGTTATATACTGCTGGAGATATATAAAATGTAACACAATCACTGTAACTAGTTACAATAAAGAGACCATCTACATACGGTACTCCTAGGGGCTATATAAAGTGTTGAAATGCTCAATATGGTAAGGCTGCAAGCACCTAGCAGGAAATAAAGTCACAAATTTGTACAGTTCCTCATACCTGAATGCTCCTTATTCCCTACGTACGTTTCGGCATTTAGCCTTCCCCCGGAAGAAGGCTAAATGCCGAAACGTACGTAGGGAATAAGGAGCATTCAGGTATGAGGAACTGTACAAATTTGTGACTTTATTTCCTGCTAGGCGCTTGCAGCCTTACCATATTGAGCACTTCAACACTTTATATAGCCCCTAGGAGTACCGTATGTAGATGGTCTCTTTATTGTAACTAGTTACAGTGATTGTGTTACATTTTATATATCTCCAGCAGTATATAACACTCTCGGAGTATCTTGTATAGGTTGCCCTTCAATGGAACATGCTTTTTAGCACTTTTGCACTTTAGAAAAAATTTTTTTTGCGGTTTTCCTAGATTTTGCAACATTGCACATATTATTGCACTTTATGTCAAAAAACTTTTTTCATATATTTATTATTTCCATTTTTGTGGCACCTTATATGTATTTTCTGGATATATTTTTTGTTATGTGTTTTTTTGCACAGCACTTATGCACTTTGTTCTATATACATTGTTTGGTAATAATAATTTTGTGCTGCTGTGTAGATATATATATATATATATAATAAAATATTCTATATTTTATATTTTTTACTATATATATGTTCTTGAGGGCTTTGTGTTTTGCTGCTTACAGTCTTTTATATATATTTTTGTATCTCCTGGCAGTATTATATTTATACATTAGTTATATGTTCTTATACCTTTATACTTATCATTGTATGTGCTTCCATCAGCTGTGATATTGACTAATTTTTATAAATTGATATATATTTTTATTTTATCTAATTTTCAATAAAATAATTAATTTTATATTGTCTTTTTTGCACTAATTTCTTGGGAGGATTTGTTTGTTAACAGTGCTAGACAAAGTATATTTTGCATACAATTGGTTGCTTATCTGATTGGAAACGTGGCATGGTGTCCGCTAAAGATTGGAGCCAATTTTTCATTGGAAAAGTCAAATGGCGCTCCTTCCCTTCAGAGCCCTGTCGTGAGCCCAGACAGTGGTTTCCCCCCACATGTGAGGTATCGCGTACTCAGGACAAATTGTACAATAACGTTTGGGGTCCAGTTTCTCTTTTTACCCTTGGGAAAATAAAAAAATTGTTGCTAAAACATCATTTTTGTGACTAAAAAGTTAAATGTTCATTTTTTCCTTCCATGTTGCTTCTGCTGCTGTGAAGTACCTGAAGGGTTAATAAACTTCTTGAATGTGGTTTTGAGTACCTTGAGGGGTGCAGTTTTTAGAATGGTGTCACTTTTGGGTATTTTCAGCCATACAGACCCCTCAAACTGACTTCAAATATGAGGTGGTCCCTAAAAAAATGGTTTTGTAAATCTTGTTGTAAAAATGATAAATCGCTGGTCAAAATTTAACCCTTATAACTTCCTAGCAAAAAAAATTACATTTTGTTTCCAAAATTGTGCTGATGTAAAGTAGACATGTGGGAAATGTTATTTATTAACTATTTTGTGTCACATAACTCTCTGGTTTAACAGAATAAAAATTCAAAATTTGAAAATTGCAAATTTTTCTAAATTTTAGCCAAATTTCCATTTTTTTCACAAATAAACGCAAAAATTATTGACCTAAATTTACCACTAACATGAAGCCCAATATGTCACGAAAAAACAATCTCAGAACCGTTACAATCCGTTGAAGCATTCCTGAGTTATTACCTCATAAAGGGACACTGGTCAGAATTGCAAAAAACGGCCAGGTCATTAAGGTCAAAATAGGCTGGGTCATGAAGGGGTTAAACAGCATTAATCCCTTACCCACATGACAAACTCTGTATGTCATCTGCTGTCTTGCTGATTTTGATGTGGGCTCTCAAGCTGAACCAACATCTTTACTGGCAGATGATGGCTGTGATAATTAGGGATGGGCGAACCTTTGGGTATTTGGATCTGGTGGGTTTGGATGATCAGTTAAAAAAAAGTTTGGTTTGGGTGACAGGACAGTACAAAAATCCAAAGCTGGACCTCATTCGAATGAATGGGGCACCCAAACATCCATTTTTTCTCACACTGTCACTGGCCCTGATCGGTGGTAAGATCATTACTGTTGGTAAGAGTGCTGCGGCTCCCACGCTGTCTTCTGAGCAAACAGCTGTGACTGGAGGTAAAAAGTTTACCTCCAGTCACAGGCGTTGGCTGATGGGACTACTACTCCAGTCAGCCTATGCCTGCTGTAGCTGATAAAAAAAATAATTGCATGGGTTCACCTCTATTATTGGCCCCCCTCTTATAGACACCTCTCCATTGCTAACTTGTGGGCTTGATGTCAGCAGCCATAAAACAGGTGACATCAACCCCATAAATATTAGCGCCACTTGCCACCGCCACAGGGCAAGTGGGAAGAGATGGGCAAAGTGCTAGATTTGGCGCATCTAATAGATGGTGTTTTTCTGAGGAGGCTGCTATTTTTAGGCTGGTGGGGCCAACATCCATGGCCCCTTACCAGCCTGAGAATACCAGCCCCCAGCTGTCTGCTTTAGCTAGGCTCGTGTTACAAGGTGACTATCATGTTGTGACATGACCCAAAGGATGGTCGGTCAGCTAACGGCACAAAACTCAACAGGGAGGGAATAAGGGGGAGGAAGGCCCTACCAATAGGGAAAGAGGTGTAGTCACCACCTGAGCTCTATCCCGAGTCTGCCCCTTTAACTCCCAATGCGGGTCTTCCCCCTGCCCCTGTCAGGATACCTCATCCCTAGTTGTTACCTATAACTGTCCTGGCTACTTCACTGGCCGGCAAGGAGCACTAGCCTCACCTATGCAGGTAATAAACACAGGGGGAAGTGACAGACACCAAAGGGACAAGGTAACAAAAATTTCACACTCAGCTTTCACTGCTGCAAAGCAATACACAGCAGAATAAAGTCACCAGATCAGCGAACTCAGCAGAAGCATCACTGCACCCAAAGAGCTCCTTACTCCAGCTTGGTCACTGCAGATTTCTCTAACACCGACAGTCCGCTGATGCATCAGGTGACCTTTTAAAGGATGGTGGGAGTGGTCACCGCCCACATCCGCTGATCCAGCAGCAATGCAATTACACCAGCTTGCCAGCGGGGAAAAACTGACATTAACCCCTGATAGTCCAAAAAGGAAAACCAGTTTAACTCCATGGAACCAAATCTGCCACAAATCCAAAAATGGATCATGACAGCTGGTTGTCTAAAATGGGGGGACCCTATGCTGTTTTTTTAAATTATTTATAAAATAATTTAAAAAAAAGGAGTGGGGACCCCTTTCATTTTTGATAACCAGCCTTGTTAAAGATGACAGCTGAGGTTTGCAGCCTGCAGCTGTCAGTTTTGATTAGCTGGTTATCAAAACTACAGTGAATCCCACTCTATTTTTTAACATTTTTTAATTTAGTTATAGTGCAGGCGCCAGCTGATGAATATTCCCATTAGCCAGCAGCTGCTCTCCCTGTTATCAGATACAGCAGGCATAGGCTGACGGGAGTAATAGTCCCATAATTCATCGCCTGTGACTGGAGGTAAACTTTTTACCGCTGGTGACACATACTGGCTCACACTGCTGTCATCTGACATCGGGAGAGCCACAGTGCTCTGACCAGTTGTTATATTACCACTGATCAGAGCCGCTAGTGTTTCTCACACTGTCATGCAGATGATAGTGTGGGAAACACCCAATGTTTGGGGTGCCCAAGCCAAACAGTAACACTGACTTCCTGGAGAAGTCCGTGTTCAGGGTCGGTGCCCTAACAGTAGTGGTTCGGTATGGACCGCAAGCTTACTGTTTGGGTTTGTCCATCTCTAGTGATAATCACTCATCATCTGCCTCTAACAGCCATAGGTGGAGCAGAGGTCTACCTACGACTGGCAATCTGTTAAATGCTGTTTTCAATCTGTCAACGTGGCATATACAGTGTGCCAGCAGGGTGGCACATCATTCTAAACTCCCTTCGGTGCTCCCATGATGTGATCAAGGGGCATAAATGGGTTTCTATGAATCTGATGAAGACCCCATGTGCCTGTTATGGTGATAATCTTGTGAAAGCCAGCCAGTGTCTGTCGTACATAGGAGACCATGATTTTTGCTATTAACAGCAATATTGTGGCATTGCTGTATATAGCCCATCAATACACAGGTTTAAGTCCATAAGGGGACTAAGAAATAGAGTGAAAAGGTAAAAAAAGGTTTAAAAAAATATGAAAAATATAAAAGTTCAAATCTCCCACTATTACTTCCATTAAAGATTAAGAAAAAAATACACATATTTCAAATAGTTGTATTCGTAAAAGTCTTATCTATCAAAATGTAAAATAAATTAATCTGACCGGTAAATGGAGTAACAAGAAAAAAATGAAAAGTTTGAATTTTGTTTTTTCAACCACTGCAACAACACAAAAAAAAGAGGCGATCAAAACATTGTACAGTGCCTTGCGAAAGTATTCGGCTCCCTGGAACTTTTCAACCTTTTCCCACATATCATGCTTCAAACATAAAGATACCAAATGTAAATTTTTGGTGAAGAATCAACAAGTGGAGCACAATTGTGAAGTTGAATGAAATGTATTGGTTATTTTAACTCTTTGTGAAAATTCAAACACTGAAAAGTGAGGCGTGCAATATTATTCGGCCCCTTTTCTTTCAGTGCAGCAAACTCACTCCAGAAGTTCATTGGGGATATCTGAATGATCCAATGTTGTCCTAAATGCCTAATGATGATAAATATAATCCACCTGTGTGTAATCAAGTCTCCATATAAATGCACCTGCTCTGTGATAGTCTCAGGGTTCTGTTTGAAGCACAGAGAGCATCATGAAGACCAAGGAACACAACAGGCAGGGCTGTGATACTGTTGTAGAGAAGTTTAAAGCCAGATTTGGATACAAGATGATTTCCAAAACTTTAAACATCCCAAGAAATACTGTGCAAGCGATCATATTGAAATGGAAGGAGTATCATACCACTGCAAATCTACCAATACCCGGCCGTCCTTCTAAACTTTCATCTCAAACAAGGAGAAGACTGATCAGAGATGCAGCCAAGAGGCCCATGATCACTCTGGATGAACTGCAGAGATCTACAGCTGAGGTGGGACAGTCTGTCCATAGGACAACAATCAGTCGTACACTGCACAAATCTGGCCTTTATGGAAGAGTAGCAAGAAGAAAGCCATTTCTCAAAGATATCCATAAAAAGTGTTGTTTAAAGTTAGCAGCAAGCCACCTGGGAGACACACCAAACATGTGGAAGAAGGTGCTCTGGTCAGATGAAACCAAAATCGAACATTTTTGCAACAATGTCAAACGATATGTTTGGCGTAAAGGCAACACAGCTCATCACCCTGAACACACCATCCCCACTGTCAAACATGGTGGTGGCAGCATCATGGTTTGGGCCTGTTTTTCTTCAGCAGGGACAGGGAAGATGGTTAAAATTGATCAGAAGATGGATGGAGCCAAATACAGGACCATTCTTTAAGAAAACCTGTTGGAGTTTGCAAAAGACCTGAGACTGGGATGGAGATTTGTCTTCCAACAAGACAATGATCCCAAACATAAAGCAAAATCTACAATGGAATCGGTCACAAATAAACATATCCAGGTGTTAGAATGGCCAAGTCAAAGTCCAGACCTCAATCCAATCGAGAATCTGTGGAAAGAGCTGAAAACTGCTGTTCACAAACGATCTCCATCAAACCTCACTGAGCTTGAGGGGTTTGCCAAGGAAGAATGGGCAAGAATTTTAGTCTCTCGATGTACAAAACTAATAGAGACATACCCCAAGCGACTTGCAGCTGTAATTGCAGCAAAAGGTGGCGCAACAAAGTATTGAGTTAAAGGGGCCGAATAAAGAGGCACGCCCCACTTTTCAGTGTCTGATTTTCCACAAAAATTTAAAATAACCAATAATTTCGTTCAACTTCACAATTGTGTTCCACTTGTTGTTGATTCTTCACCAAAAAATTACATTTAGTATCATTATATTTGAAGCATGATATGTGGGAAAAGGTTGAAAAGTTCCAGGGAGCCGAATACTTTCGCAAGGGACTGTATATACTCCAAAATGATGTCAATAAAAACATCAGGTCAGGGGCGCAAAAACAAGCCCTAACACAGCTCAATATCCTGAAAATATAAAACATTACAGCACTCGGAAAATGGTGTTACAAGCAAACATTGTTTTTTGTTTTGTTTTTTGTTTTGTTTTTTTACAAATTTCTGATTTTTGTCATTACTTAAATAAAACATAAATTATGCATGTGTAATGAAGGTGGACTGTGCTGCTGCATTCATAACCCTGAAAGCACCAATCGCATTATGTGTATTGTGTAATGCGGATAGCGTCCTGCATCTTTTGTATGTATCGTGTCATGTGAATTGTGCTATAATGTACTGTGATATGGTTGTAGTGTATAGAGTGCAGCGATGTAAGATAAGTAATGTCTACTATAGGATTTGATAGTGTAAGGTATAGTGTATAAGATAAGTAATGCACTTATTTGACTATAGCATAGATAGTGGAGCTAGGGTAAGTCAGAGTTAATGCTTTGGACTAGCCCATAGTGGGAGGGGTTAGTGTTTGAGCAAGTGACTGATTCCTGATAGTTAGAGAGCTCGAGTTTGGAGTGGAAAGTGAGCAGTGTGATCCATAGTAAGAGGAGACCAAAATCCAGGGAATGCATGATCCTAGCATGAAGAGAAGAGACCAACAAAACAGTGCGGCCTTCCGGAGAAGGATCTTTAAAGAGGACGCAGAGTCACAAACCTCAAAGTTTGTAATGCAGAAGGTAACTGGCCTAAATAGGACTTAGTACATCGGACTAATGGGGGCCCCAAGTGTTAGATACATGGCGCCAGTAGTGGATTAAATAAGACAAGGAACAACTGAGCAAGTAAGAAGACTTACTGATTAGGAATGTAGCGTTAAAGCTGGGTTGTGGCGAAGTAGGATGAAACAGTGTGCCCCACTAGCCCTGGAGTACCCTACAAAAGAAGGATATTGTGCCAAAGAAAATGCTTCATATTGTACAGGAAACGTCCATAAGTTTTTGTACCCGTTATCCCTTGTATACAACCCTTATCAAGATACTGTTCAGAAAAGTTTTTTTTTTTTGAATGGTGGTCTCTCTCATTGAACTGTGGAAGCTATGGTGCTGGAAAGCCTACACCACCGGCTACATGCGGCCTGCAAAGTCGTATTGTCCTCACAGCACATGAACGTGATGCAAGGAAGACTCGTGTGACAAGGAATATGGCAGCTGTTACGTGGTCTAAGATGGCACCAAACAGGGACTGCAAGATGTCGGTGGGTAGCAAAAATCTGCTAGATGGATCTGCCCATCATGGGAATAAAAGAAGTAAGAGGGTGTGAAGCAATGTCCAACCCTTCAAGAGGTGTGCTTACAGAGTGGAGTGCCAGAACCAAGAGCACCAGCCCAGAGCTGGTAATGACTGTCGCCGCTGAGTGAGATGGAAGGAGAAGATCCGCCCATTAAGGTGTAGCCCAAGAAAACAGGCAGAGACAATTGAGAAACTTGTTGGTGATTCAGAGAGTACTCCTTTCAGTGAAAGGCGGAGTCATGATGAGCCTTAGGAGGCGGTAGCGACAATACTATTTGTGGGATGTAAGTTGGAGAGCAAGCAACAGTGTAGAAAACTGGCAGAGTCAAGAGAGGCTTTCTAAGAGACAGAGAGAGACACAGAGGAACCAGCGCAGGCTGGCTCATCGGTGGGAGAAGCTTGAGTCTGCGGCCCTGAATAGAGCTGCTTAATTGAGCAGCCAAGGCCTGATGAGAAAACACGGCCTACACCTCCAGGGTTCCTGAGGACTGAAGAGGGGAGCCACGATTCAGCAGCTAGTAAGTGACCTGAGGTGCCTTGGCTGGATAGGAGAGATGACACCAGTCAGAACTCGGGCCGGAGATCTGTTGGTGGGCCACTAGCTGAGAGATATTGGTGACTGGCTTCCTGGGGAGAGGTCTTGACCTATGACCAGCAGCGCTGGCCGGGGTTCATTGAGTAATTCTGGACCCGCCATAGTATCCTCTTCAAGCGGAGGAGGTCAAGACAGAGCACCTGCCCCAAAGGCTGCAGTAACTTACAACTGGCACAAGGGTCACCTTCCTGAAGATGGAGTGTCACTATCATTGGTATGCACAGTACAAGTCCATGCACAAAGCCAGGACACACACTTTCATGTAGCGTTCCGGGGCATATACTGCCTTGCACCACGCTATATGTGTTTGGTACTTCCAAAATTCTACTGGCCTGGAGAATCATATTGCCAGGTCAATTTTTCCATGAAATGAAAACTGTAATTAAAAAATAAACAATTGCATAAATTTATTATTTTTACACTCTTGGAACGTTATTCATGCTTTCCAGTACAAGACATTATAAATTGGAGTCATTCAAAACTACAACTCATATCACAAAATAAGGCTGTCACACAGCTACAAAATAAAAAGGTTGTGGCTCTTGGAATAAGGGGCAAAAAATCGAAAGCACAAAACTGAAAAATCGCCTTATCCTTGAGAGGTTAAAATGCTTTTATATACATGCTGTTAGATTGAGGTATAAAATTCTGATGAATGGTTTCCTTAATGACAATGCACTCTCCTGCACGCAATGCCATCAGCAGGAACAGGCTTATTGCTAAAAATACACTCCAAGTTTAAAAGGAATTAAAATGATAACGTGCTGCACTCTACCAGGTGCTGGTCTCCAGTATAAGGTATATAAGGTATATATACCTAAGGGGTCTGTTCCTGCTAAGAACTTTGCTACGCTGTGACTTTAAGAGACAATGCCCCCCCTTGATTTGTGTGCACTTGGACTAGTCCTTTCCTCCTGCAGCTTGCTGTTTGTTTGAGCAGTAAGCAGGAAAGGTCAGGATCTGGAAGTAGAGAGGGAGAGACTTGTGCCTGTGGCAGGAAGATGGACCAGAAATGGTGTCCAAACACTGAGAGACTGTTCAAAAACGAATCAATGGCAGTAGAGGAAAACATAATGCCCGCTTACCGCAGGATCGATTAGCAGAACCGTGTGAGAAGGAAAGGGATGCGTAGAACAGCCAAGGCAGTTTTCCCCAAGTGCCTGTAACCTAGAGAGAGAGAGAAAGCATCACTATGGGACCAGTGAGCCCTCCTGCATTGAAAGTGGGCCAAGACTTGCCTGGATCCGGAAGAAGAGGGAACCATTAACCTTAAGGAAGACTGCAACACAGCAAACTCAGCTCCACTATATCGGGACCAAGCAGAAGATAGTAGATTTTCTCCTTACTACTGCCAAACTGGGAGTGTACACCATTGTTCAATTGTGTTACACGAGGGTAGACATCAGATTTTGCTAATTAGTGCATTATAGCAGCATGGCCCGGGTAGCGGAAGCCAGGTAGGAATTTAGAAGAAAGTAGCATGTATAAATTGTTATACTCTAGGTATTGCACATTGTATTGCAATATCTGAAGCACAGCTTGTGTTACGCTCTCCATATCTATTACCTGTAATAGAATAGATCCAATATGAAAATATATACGTGATCCCCATGCAGTTTGCTCAGTGTAGCAACACACTTATGAAATGTTCACTGTGTGGTGGTGTGTAAATAAACAATGCTTTTCATACCTTTTAGAGCTGTCCGGGCTTCCTTAGCCCATTCACTAATACGATTGCACTGGTGCCTCCTATTCTCAGGAAACTTTCAACATAAATCAGCTGAAGATGCGTATATTGAATTCTATTTGTATGGGACATTTTTTGCATTTTCCATTTTGAGTGTATGATGTATACATAACTAGAAGGTTGGTCGCCGCTAGGGTTGAGCGAAACGGGTCGTTCATTTTCAAAAGTCGCCGACTTTTGGCAAAGTCGGGTTTCATGAAACCCGATCCGACCCCTGTGCGGGGTCGGCCATGCGGTACGCGACTTTCGCGCCAAAGTCGCGTTTCAATGACGCGAAAAGCGCCATTTCTCAGCCAATGAAGGTAAACGCAGAGTGTGGGCAGCGTGATGACATAGGTCCTGGTCCCCACCATCTTAGAGAAGGGCATTGCAGTGATTGGCTTGCTGTCCGCGGCGTCACAGGGGCTATAAAGGGGCGTTCCCGCCGACCGCCATGTTACTGCTGCTGATCTGAGCTTAGGGAGAGGTTGCTGCCGCTTCGTCAGAAGCAGGGATAGCGTTAGGCAGGGTCCATTAACCACCAAACCGCTTGTGCTGTAGCGATTTCCACTGCCCAACACCACCTTCGGTGTGCAGGGATAGTGGAAGCTACCTTTTTTTTTTTTTCCTCAGCGCTGTAGCTCATTGGGCTGCCCTAGAAGGCTCCCTGATAGCTGCATTGCTGTGTGTACGCCGCTGTGCAAACCAACTGCTTTTTTCAAAGCACAAATCCTCTTGTTCCTTCCTTTCTGCACAGCTATCTTATTTGTTTGTCCACACTTTTTATTTAATTTGTGCATCAGTCCACTCCTTATTGCTGCCTGCCATACCTGGCTGAGATTACTGCAGGGAGATAGTAATTGAAGGACAGTTCCTTTTTTTTTTTTTTTTTTTTTTGTGGGAGATTAAGATTGGCATTTCTGCTAGAGTGCCATCCCTGTCTGTGTCATCTCTCACTCAGTGGGCCATAGAAAGCCTATTTATTTTTTTGCTTGATTTGGGTTCTAAAATCTACCTGAAAAAATCACTACATCAATCAGTGGGAGAAAAATATTGGCCTCAGGGCTTGTGTGCCACTCCTTACTCCTGTGTGTGCCATCTCTCACTCAGTGGGCCATAGAAAGCCTATTAATTTTTTTGCTTGATTTGGGTTCTAAATTCTACCTGAAAAACTCAATAAATCAATCAGTGGGAGATTAATATTGGCCTTTGGGCTTGTGTGCCAGTCCTAAGCGTGCCATCTCTCTCTATCAGATAGTGGGCCATAGAAAGCCTATTTATTATTTTTTTTATTGGGTTTATAAATTTTCCCTGGAAAAAAAAAAAAAAGTGGGAGATTAATATTGGCCTCTGGGCTTGTGTGCCAGTCCTGAGCGTGCCATCTCTCTCACAAATAGTGGGCCATAGAAAGCCTATTTATTTTTTGGGTTGATTTGGGTTCTAAATTCTACCTGAAAAAATCAATAAATCAATCAGTGGGAGATAAATATTGGCCTCTGGGCTTGTGTGCCACTCCTGACTCCTGTGTGCGTCCTCTCTCACTCAGTGGGCCATAGAAAGCCTATTTTTTTTTTATTTGTTTTCTAAATTCTCCCTGAAACAATCATTTCATTTTATTTGGTTTATAAATTCTTCCTTAAAAAATCATTTTTTTTTATTATTTTTTTTTTCTAAAGTCTCCCTGTTAAAAAAACAAAAACAAATCAGTGGGAGATTAATATTTACATTTGCGCTTCAGTGACAGTCCTGCGTGTGTGGCATCTCTCTCATTTGTTGCCACCAACAACAGAGTGTGTAACATTGTGCCTGATTTTCGTTGTGGTCTCACCCACCTGTAAAGGGGTAGCTAAATCATACTGAAGTTATAGCTCACCGTGTAAGTTGTGTGACAGCAACAAATACCGTTAGTTTGGTAACGTTTTTAAAACAATGAGGAAGTCTGGTGGAAGAGGTCGTGGCCGGGGGCGTTCATTGTCAGCTGGTAATGAGGGTAGTGGTGGAGCATCAGGTGGTCGTGGGAAAAAAAATATTGCACCTAAGTCTGGAGCTGTGGAGCCAGGTTCGTCGTCTGGCTACACAAGGCCTCGAACGCTCCCTTTTCTGGGAGTAGGAAAACCGCTTTTAAAGCCGGAGCAGCAAGAGCAAGTTTTGGCTTATCTTGCTGACTCAGCCTCTAGCTCTTTTGCCTCCTCTCGTGAAACTGGTAAAAGTAAAAGCAGCGCGTCGTTAGTGGATGTTCACGGTCAGGGACAAGTCGCTTCCTTGTCATCTTCAGCAAAAACAACAACAGAGAAGAATGCAGCAGGCGACACAACGGGTTACTCCATGGAGCTCTTTACACATACCGTCCCTGGCTTAGAAAGTGAAGCAGTTAACAGTCCATGCCCATTACAAGTTGAATCTGACATGGAGTGCACTGATGCACAGCCACAGCCAGACTACTATGCTGGTCCTTTGACTCAGACCACAACATTGCCCTCGCAGGGTGCTGATCAAGAATCAGACCCTGATGAGACTATGTTGCCCCATCACGAACGCTATACCACCGACCGACACGGTGACACAGACGAAGTTGCACACGAGCTACAAGAAGAGGTAATAGATGACCCAGTTCTTGACCCCGATTGGCAGCCATTGGGGGAACAGGGTGCAGGCGGCAGCAGTTCTGAAGCGGAGAAGGAGGGGCCGCAGCAGGCATCAACATCGCAACAGGTTCCATCTGCCGGGCCCGTATCTTGCCCAAAACGCGTGGCAAAGTCAAAACCTGTTGGAGGACAGCGTGGCCATCCGGTTAAAGCTCAGTCTGCAACGCCTGAAAAGGTATCCGATGCTAGAAAGAGTGCAGTCTGGCATTTTTTTAAACAACATCCAATTGATCAGCGCAAAGTCATCTGTCAAAAATGTTCAACTACCTTAAGCAGAGGGCAGAATCTGAAAAGTCTCAATACTAGTTGCATGCATAGACATTTAACCACCATGCATTTGCAAGCTTGGACTAACTACCAAACGTCCCTTAAGGTTGTAGCACCCTCGGCCAATGAAGCTAGTCAGCAACGCAACATCCCTTCCGGCAGTGTAGGGCCACCATTTTCTGCACCACCTGCAGTATCTGTGCAGGTTTCTTTGCCAGGCCAAAGCAGT
The DNA here is from genome assembly GCF_032444005.1 of Ranitomeya imitator. Taxonomy (NCBI): domain Eukaryota; kingdom Metazoa; phylum Chordata; class Amphibia; order Anura; family Dendrobatidae; genus Ranitomeya; species Ranitomeya imitator. The sequence continues at coordinate 399,479,700 of NC_091286.1, read as the reverse complement.
CAGGGTCAGGGAATCACCAGTTTCGTAGTAGGAAACACTACATCTAGGGCACCGGCGGCAACAATACCATCTCCCACCGTCTCTCAGTCTGCCATGTCCACCGGCACCCCCGCTAGTTCCACGATCTCCAGCTCTCCAGTCCAGCTCACCCTACATGAGACTATGGTTAGAAAAAGGAAGTACTTAGCCTCGCATCTGCGTACACAGGGTTTGAACGCCCACATAGCTAGACTAATCTCGTTAGAGATGATGCCCTACCGGTTAGTTGAAAGCGAAGCTTTCAAAGCCCTGATGGACTACGCTGTACCACGCTACGAGCTACCCAGTCGACACTTTTTTTCCAGAAAAGCCATCCCAGCCCTCCACCAGCATGTTAAAGAGCGCATCGTCCATGCACTCAGGCAATGTGTGAGCACAAAGGTGCACCTGACAACAGATGCATGGACCAGTAGGCATGGCCAGGGACGTTACGTGTCCATCACGGCACACTGGGTAAATGTGGTGGATGCAGGGTCCACAGGGGACAGCAAGTTTGGGACAGTTCTGCCTAGCCCACGGTCTAGGAAACAGTTGGCTGTAGCCGTTCGCACCCCCTCCTCCTCCTCCTCGTCCTCCTGCAGAAGCGAGACCTCGTCCACAGACCTCAGTCGCACAACCACTCCATCCGCAGCTGCCACTGTTGCACACCAGGTCTCCCATTATGGGGCAGCTACTGGCAAACGTCAGCAGGCTGTATTGGCTATGAAGTGTTTGGGGGACAACAGACACACCGCTGGAGTTCTGTCCGAGTTCTTGCAGAAAGAAACGCAGTCGTGGCTTGGCACTGTAGATCTTGAGGCAGGCAAGGTAGTGAGTGATAACGGAAGGAATTTCATGGCTGCCATCTCCCTTTCCCAACTGAAACACATTCCTTGCCTGGCTCACATCTTAAACCTGGTGGTGCAGTGCTTCCTGAAAAGTTATCCGGGGTTATCCGACCTGCTCCTCAAAGTGCGTGGACTTTGCTCACATATCCGCCGTTCGCCCGTACACTCCAGCCGTATGCAGACCTATCAGCGTTCTTTGAACCTTCCCCAGCATCGCCTAATCATAGACGTTGCAACAAGGTGGAACTCAACACTGCACATGCTTCAGAGACTGTGTGAACAGAGGCGGGCTGTTATGTTTTTGTGGGAGGATACACATACACGGGCAGGCAGTAGGATGGCAGACATGGAGTTGTCAGGTGTGCAGTGGTCGAAGATTCAAGACATGTGTCAAGTCCTTCAGTGTTTTGAGGAATGCACACGGCTGGTTAGTGCAGACAACGCCATAATAAGCATGAGCATCCCCCTAATGCGTCTGCTGATGCAAAGTTTGACGCACATAAAGGATCAGGTGTCTGCAGCAGAGGAAGAGGAAAGCCTTGATGACAGTCAGCCATTGTCTGGCCAGGGCAGTGTACAGGACGAGGTAGCGGGCGAACAGGAGGAGGAGGACGAGGAGGATGATGGGGATGATTATATTTTTAATGAGGAAGCTTTTCCGGGGCCAGTGGAAATTGTTGGCGCGGCAAGGCCGGGTTCTGGTTTTTGGAGGGACACAAGTGACGTGGATTTGCCTGAAACTGCCCCTCAACCAAGCACAACCACAGATTTGAGAACTGGAACTTTGGGCCACATGGCGGATTATGCCTTACGTATCCTCGAAAGGGACACACGCATAACAAAAATGATGAACGATGACGATTACTGGTTGGCCTGCCTCCTTGATCCTCGCTATAAAGGCAAATTGCAAAATATAATGCCACATGAGAACTTGGAACTAATATTAGCAACCAAACAATCAACTCTTATTGACCGTTTGCTTCTGGCATTCCCTGCACACAGCGCCCGTGATCGTTCTAACGCGAGCTGCAGGGGCCAGCAGACCAGAGGTGTTAGAGGGGCAGAAATCAGAAGTGGCGTTGGCCAGAGGGGTTTTCTGACCACGTTGTGGAGTGATTTTGCTATGACCGCAGACAGGACAGGTACTGCAGCATCAATTCAAAGTGACAGGAGACAACATTTGTCCAGTATGGTTACTAACTATTTTTCATCCCTTATCGACGTTCTCCCTCAACCGTCATTCCCATTTGATTACTGGGCATCAAAATTAGACACCTGGCCAGAATTGGCAGAATATGCATTGCAGGAGCTTGCTTGCCCGGCAGCTAGTGTCCTATCAGAAAGAGTATTCAGTGCTGCAGGTTCAATACTAACAGAAAAAAGGACTCGTCTGGCTACCCAAAATGTAGATGATCTAACCTTCATTAAAATGAACCACAACTGGATTTCGAAATCTTTTGCCCCACCTTGCCCGGCTGACACCTAGCTTTCCTATGTAAAGGTCTTGCCTGTGGACTATTCTGAACGACTTTTCCAATCTCGTAATTTGCAGCACCTGATTGTCCAGCATCCGACATGTTAACACCTCCCTAAATGGCCAAAGTCCCCACACGGGGCCGTGGTATCGCCACTTGGCGCCAGCACCCGTGAGAGTACTGTTTGTCTGAAGAGGTGGGTGTGCCCGCTTTTGGTCGACGACACTGCCACTAGGTCCCTCATAGTACAATAAAGTGTCTGGCGGTCGTGGTGCGCACCCAACGTCAGACACACCGTTGTAATATGAGGGGCCCTGGGCCTGTACCGCCGGCCACAAGACAGTCCCCCCCCCCCCAGGTCAAACAGTGCTCTACCACTTGCAAAATTTTCTCTCACAGCTCCACCAATGTTTAGTCTATGCGCTGACATCCTTCAATGCCTGGCACTGTCAATACCATTGTATTGACATTTTTCTTATGTTAGGCCTTCGAAGCCTGTCTGCGGTCACTCCTTCCACTAGGCCTCCACTGACCTGTCTACTGCTGCCCGTGTTCCCCTGGAACCAATTTTAAATTGCCTACAGCCAACCCAATTTATTATGTTAGGGCTTCGAAGCCTGTCTGCGGTCCCTCCTTCCACTAGGCCTCCACTGACCTGTCTACTGCCGCCCGTGTTCCCCTGGAACCAATTTTAAATTGCCTACAGCCCAATATTTGTTAGGTTAGGCCTTCGAAGCCTGTCTGCGGCCCGTTCTTTCCACTACTACTACACTGACCTGGCTACTGCCGCCCGTGTTCCCCTGGAACCAATTTTAAATTGCCTACAGCCAGCCCAATTTATTATGTTAGGGCTTCGAAGCCTGTCTGCGGTCCCTCCTTCCACTAGGCCTCCACTGACCTGTCTACTGCTGTCCGTGTTCCCCTGGAACCAATTGTAAATTGCCTACATACCAATTTTTGTTATGTTAGGCCTTCGAAGCCTGTCTGCGGCCCGTTCTTTCCACTACTACTACACTGACCAGGCCACTGCTGCCCGTGTTCCCCTGGAACCAATTTTAAATTGCCTACAGCCAGCCCAATTTATTATGTTAGGCCTTCAAAGCCTGTCTGCGGTCCCTCCTTCCACTAGGCCTCCACTGACCTGTCTACTGCTGCCCGTGTACCCCTTGAACCAACATCAGAAAATATAAAAATAAGTATTGTGCTTATAAAAAAGAAAATACTGGAGAGATATCAAATGCAGACATTTTAACATTAAAAACAAACACATACAACAAAAATCTGGTACAGTACTAAAAATGGCCACCAGCTACAATAACTTTCTCCTGCAAGTAGTTAACTGAAAGGTTTTTTCAATTTAAAACACAGATATGGCATCCACCGAGTGTTGTCCTGTCGCGTCTTCTTTATATTATTGCCAAGAAGATGCAAAACAATGAAAATAATAAAATCATTATTTACCAAAAAAATAGAGTAAGTCAAAACCACATTGCAAATAAACATTCATTACAAATAAAGAAGCAGGGCGCGTCCGAGGGTGAGTATATACCTAATAAGAATATAATCACCCTCGGACGCGCCCTGCTTCTTTCCGACAGCCTTCCTTCCTAAGAATCAGCCCTTCCGTGGTGTAGAGAGAGGGTGTGTTACACTCCAAGGTGTTCCCCAGGTTGCCTTTCCTGAGCTTCGATCTTCATGCTCTCGTTTAGTAGTTGTCGGAAAGTAGGCTGCATTAGGCCTACAAATTGGGTATGGGGTGGAGAGAGATGGTGTGTTACACTCCAAGGTGTTCCCCAGGTTTCCTTGCCATTGCTTCGGTCTTCCGACTCTCGTTTAGTAGTTGTAGAAAACTACACTGCATTAGGCCTACAAAATGGGTATCGGGTGGAGAGAGATGGTGTGTTACACTCCAAGGTGTTCCCCAGGTTTCCTTGCCATTGCTTTGGTCTTCCGACTCTCGTTTAGTAGTTGTAGAAAACTACACTGCATTAGGCCTACAAAATGGGTATCGGGTGGAGAGAGATGTTGTGTTACACTCCAAGGTGTTCCCCAGGTTGCCTTTCCTGAGCTTCGATCTTCATGCTCTCGTTTAGTAGTTGTCGGAAAGTAGGCTGCATTAGGCCTACAAATTGGGTATGGGGTGGAGAGAGATGGTGTGTTACACTCCAAGGTGTTCCCCAGGTTTCCTTGCCATTGCTTCGGTCTTCCGACTCTCGTTTAGTAGTTGTAGAAAACTACACTGCATTAGGCCTACAAAATGGGTATCGGGTGGAGAGAGATGGTGTGTTACACTCCAAGGTGTTCCCCAGGTTTCCTTGCCATTGCTTTGGTCTTCCGACTCTCGTTTAGTAGTTGTAGAAAACTACACTGCATTAGGCCTACAAAATGGGTATCGGGTGGAGAGAGATGTTGTGTTACACTCCAAGGTGTTCCCCAGGTTTCCTTGCCATTGCTTCGGTCTTCCGACTCTCGTTTAGTAGTTGTAGAAAACTACACTGCATTAGGCCTACAAAATGGGTATGGGGTGGAGAGAGATGGTGTGTTCCACTCCAAGGTGTTCTCCAGGTTGCCTTTCCTGAGCTTCTATCTTCAGGCTCTCGTTAAATTGTGGTTAAATGGAACAACTGCATTTGGCGTACTAGTTGGTTTGGGGACTACTAACAGTGTCTGCCGCTCCTTGCTGTTATCCTGGTTTCCTGTCCTGAAATTCCGTTTTCAGGCGCTCGTTAAGTAGTTGTTAATGTTAGACTGCATTTGGCCTACTAGTTGGGTTGGGGCCTACTATCGGTGTCTGCCTCTCATTCCAGTTGTCCTCCACTGCAATGCCCCCTGGTTATTCCTGGGTTACCAATTTTGAACTGCATTTAGCCAACTTTATTCTTTGGGCCTATATCTGTGTTTCCTCCTCATCCTGCCCATTGCCCAGCCAGTGATAGATGAGTCTGCTGGTACATTGACCCATAACGCAACATTCCCCGTGCACACTACACAACAACATTGTGACCCTGCTGAAAGTCAGGTTGCTCTTCCCGCATACCATACCACCTTACACGGGGACAAAGAGGAAGGTGCAGATGAAAGTGCAGGTTCCTTCATCAGGTGGGGGGAGGAATACTAGTTGGCGACGTCACTGGCACAGGGCCTCTCATAGTACGCAAAAGTGTTGCTGCCGGTGGGAGGCGCCCCCGCCGTGCAAACACACCGCTGTACTTTGAGGGGCCCTGTGCCAGTGCCAATGCCAACGAGTGGGCCCCCCCTGCTTGCTCAGGTTCACAGCACTTGCAAAGTTGAAATACTTACCTCTCCCTGCTCCACTGCCGTGACGTGGTCCAGATTTCCTGGGCCCACTAATTACTTGAACCAGCCCTACCCACCACAACTTTAGCCAAATGACCCCCAATTTCAAATGCCTTCCAATTATTATAAGGTAAATTACGCTTGACAAGCTTCATTAAGAAGAATGGATGGTTTTGACATTAAAATGGGCACTCTAGGTGTTTTCCTGGCCCCCACTCACTGCCGACTATGCTGCCCCATTGACTTGCATTGGGTTTCGTGTTTCGGTCGATCCCGACTTTACGTCATAATCGGCCGATTTCACTCGACCCGACTTTTGAGATAGTCGGGTTTCGCGAAACCCGGCTCGACTCTAAAAAGGTCAAGGTCGCTCAACTCTAGTCGCCGCTATGAAAACTTTTCTATATATGAAAAATGAAGAATTATTTTACCTGTCACTTCATAAACACCACCCATTGTGATTCAGAGAGGGAATAAGAAGGTGGTATGTGACATTTGTTTGTAGACACCCGATGAAGGGTAGTTGTAGCCGAAACATGCTGTGTTTCTATGTAGATTTTTAATACCATTGTTTTATTAAACTACATGTTGTTTAAGCTAATTTCTCGGTCACTCTCAATTTTTGGATATCCTTAGGCCTCTTTGACATTTCCGTCGGTATGGACCCGTCGCAATGCGTCGGGCCGACGTACCGACGGACGTTGTGAAATTACTGCAGTTTTTCAACGCATCCGCTGCCCATTTTGCAGTCTGGGGAGGAGGAGCAGAGTTTCGTCCGCACATGCGCGGTCAAAAATGGCGGACACGACGCACAAAAAAAGTTACATTGAACATTTATTTGTGCGTCGCGTCCGCCGAAACACGACGGATCCTTCACACGACGGACACTGCTTGTGCCCATCCGTCGCGATCCGTGGCTAATACAAGTCTATGGGCAAAAAACGCATCCTGCAAGCACATTTGCAGGATCCATTTTTTGCCCATAACGACGGATTGCGACGGATCTAAAAAGACGGAAATGTGAAAGAGGCCTTCTCCTCAGTGGTGGAAGTGCCATTTTCCTTGTTTCTTTTCTTTATTGCTCTTAAGCAGTGTGTTACATCAAATGAAGAATCAGCTGTGATCCTGTGCTGTCCTGTCTGTATCTTCTCCTGCTTCCCACTTCTACCCAGGAGATGTGGTATGATCAGACCCTGTCCCTGCACGGTCAGACACAGCCATTACACAGGGGCACATTTATAAGATTATCTTAGCCAGCAAAAAAATGTTTAAAACCAACCAATTGTGCAAATCATTATTATTCCAAGATCTTGTGATTAAAATGTTGATTAAAATTCACTTTGTTCATGGGAAAACCCCTTTAAGAAATGTCTTGCACAAACTGAGACCAAGTGGATTTACAAATTAAAAACGGTATCACCCAATGGCTTCTATGAACAGGTCTGTTTTGGTCCATTTCTCTAAAGGCGCTTTCATTTCATATCTATTCATGTATTTTTGCTCACTATTCTATATACCATTTAATTGTTTTCAAACTTTTTAATAATTTTATGCTTTACGTACCTTGTCTGTTTGTTTCCATTCTTTTTTAGTACATTGAACTTGTCATGATATTATCATCCCTTCGTAAATTTATTTGCAGTATTCATACAGTTAAATTTATTAATTTTTATTTCATTCCAATGTTCCATTATCACAATTATCTTTACTGTTTTCATTGTATTCAATCTAATATTTATTGCCACTGTCAGTTTCAATTGTTCGCATGTCTGCATTTGTCTCACTGTCTTTCACTTTATCTATTTTATGTATCCTATTATTGTTTTTATTATACATTTTTATAGCGCCCTTTTTTCCATGGCACTTTACATGTGAGAGTGGCAAATATAGACAAGTACAATAAACATGAGCAAAACAAGGCACACACAAGTACAGAAGGAGAGAGGACCCTGCCCGCAAGGGCTCACAGTCTACGGGGATGGATGAGGATACACTAGGAGAGTATAGAGCAGGTCATGCAGCAGTTTAGTAGACTAAGGATCACTGCAGGTTGTAGGCTTGTTGGAAGAGGTGGGTCTTTAGGTTCTTTTTGAAGGTTTCCGTGGTAGGCAAGAATCTGATGTGTTGGGGTAGAGAGTTCCAGAGTATGGGGGAAGCACGGGAGAAGTCTTGTAGGCGGTTGAGGGAAGAAAAGATAAGAGGGGAGAAGAGAAGGAGATCTTGAGAGGATCCAAGGTAGTAAGTATTGGGAGACCATGCCACAGATGTATGGAGGAGACAGGTTTTGGATGGCTTTGTATGTCATAGTAAGGGTTTTGAACTGGAGCCTCTGGACAATGGGAAGGCAGTGAAGGGCTTGGCAGAGAGGAGAGGCTGGGGAATAACGGGGAGACAGGATTATTAGTTGGGCAGAAGAGTGTAGGAGGGATTTGAGTGGTGCCAGAGTGGTAGAGAGGAGGTCAGAGAGTAGGAGGTTGCAGTAGTTGAGGCGAGAGATGATAAGAGTGTGCACTAGTGTTTTTGTGGTGTCATGGTCAAGGAATGCTCGGATCTAGAAAATATTTTTGAGTTTGAGTAGGCAGGAGGAGGCAAGGGCTTGGATATGTGGCTTGAAAGAGAGGGCAGAGTCGAGGATCACCCCGAGGAACCGAGTATGTGGGACTGGGGAAAGTGAGCAGCCATTGACATTGATGGATAGGTCTGGTGGAGGGGTAGAGTGAGATGAGGAAAGATTATGAATTATGTTTTGTCTGTGTTCAGCTTTAGAAAGCGAGCAGAAAAGAAAGCTGAAATAGCAGACAGACATTGTGGGATTTTGGTCAGTAAGGAGGTGATGTCAGGTCCAGATACATAGATCTGCGTGTCATCGGCATAGAGATGATACTGCAAACTCTGGGATTTTATGAGCTGTTCCAGGCCAAAGGTGTAGATGAAGAAGAGTAGGGGTCCTAGAACTGAGCCTTGGGGAACACTGATAGACAGGAGGTGAGGTGAAGAGGTGGTGTGAGAGAGGGAGACACTGAATGTTCGGTCTGTTAGATATGACGAGATCCAGGATAGGGCCAAGTTTGTGATGCCAAGAGATGAGAGAATCTGTAGCAGGAGGGAATGGTCGACAGTGTCGAAGGCAGAAAACAGTTCCAGGAGAAGGAGGACAGAGTAGTGTCGCTTGCTCTTGGTGGTTACTAGGTCTTTGGTGACTTTAGTTAGGGCAGTTTCAGTTGAGTGATGCGGTCGGAAGCCAGATTGTAGTCAGTTAAAGAGGGAGTAGGAGGAGAGGTGGGAGGACAGTTCAAGATGGACATGTTGTTCCGTAGTTTTGAGGCATAAGGGAGAAGAGATATTGGGCGATAGCTAGACACAGAGAATGGGTTGAGGGAGGACTTAATGAAGATGGGTGTGATCGAGGCATGTTTGAAGGATGAGGGGAAGACACCATTTGTAAATGAGAAGTTGAAGAGGTATATTAGAGATGGGACGAAGACTGTGGCGAGGTTAGGGATGAGGTGGGATGGGAGCGGGTCAAGCGTGCGAGTGGTGAGATGTGATCTTGACAGGAGGGCAGAGAGCTGATCTTCTGTCATGGTGGAGAAGCTGGTTTTGGAGGAACAGGGCTGAGCAGCTAAGAGCCACATTGGGGGCTGCAGGCCAAAGCTTTCTCCGATTGTATCGATCTTCTGCTTAAATAAAGAGGCAAAGTCTTCAGCAGAAATGAGAGGAGAGGGAGGAGGTGCTAGGGGACAGAGTAGAGAATTGAAAGTGTTGAAAAGCTGTTTAGGGTTGTGAGACAAGGAGGATATGAATGATGAGAAGTAAGTTTGTTTTGCGGCAGTAAGTGTGAACTTGAAGCTGGTGAGGGACTGCTTGTATGCAATGAAGTGCTCGGCAGAGTGGGATCTCTTCCATCTCCGCTCAGCGACCCTGGAAGCCCGTCTCAGTTCTTTGGTCAGGCTGGTCAGACAGGGCTGCCTGTTTGTGTGAATTTTGCTATGCGTGAGTGGGGCAGCAGAATCAAATGTTGCTGTTATTGTGTTGTTATAAAAAGTAGCAGCAGCATCCGTGTCATGAAGGGAAGCTATGTCTGTAAGAGGGAGAGAGGACTCAGAGAGTGTTTGTAAATTGAGGTGTTTGAGATTTCTGCGAGGGTGAGTGAGTTTGTGGAGTAGGGGTTGTGCACTAGGAGAGGAGAGGGAAGAGAATGTTGTTGTTTTCATATTATTATTATTAATATTATTTATTTTACTTATTGTGTCCTATTTACACACGTGTTATTCATCTATTTTACGCATGTTTATATACATATTTTTATAAAATTATATATATATTTATATATCATTCATATTTTCATCACAGCATGCTTTTTATAATGCTCTTCTTTCACTGATTCACTAGAACGTATCATTCACGTACCTTTCCCTTGTTACCCTCTGTATTTACAAATTACTGTAATTTCTAATGCCTGCTATGAATGAGCAGCACAGTGGCTCATTGGTTAGCACTGTTTCTTTGCAGTAATGGGGTTTTGGGTTCAAAGGACAATGTCTGTAGGGAATTTGTATGTTTTCCCGATGTTGACTTGGGTTTCTTCTGGGTATTCCAGTTTCCTACCCCACTCCAAGTACATACTGATAGGGAATTTAAATTGTGAGTACCAATGTGGACAGCGATGTATGTCTGTACAGAGCAGTGGAATATGATGGCGCAATATAAGTGACTAAAATAATAATAAACCCCCTTATTAAGTCTTTCTTTCAGTACCACAAACAGAAAGGTCATTTTGGAACTACAGCATTAGATTACCTTGCCTATCTTCCTATCAGGAAAGGCCTTGCTTTGATCTATATTTACTTTGATTGAAGCAAATCACTGATTTGAGCTGAAAGGAAAAATTAAATGAATTCATTAGCTCCACTTTTAAGAACGATTACTTTACAAGAAATATCTTCATTTAGAAAGGTGCAATGATCGAAGGATAAATACATCAGAGAAAATGTTTCCACTAAAATGTTCTTTTCAAGGCACATTTAAAGGTTATATCTGTAATAAATGTGCCAAATCTGTCTTTAATGTTTTTAACACAATTATTTGAGTCTTTCTGATACCTAACATCAAAAGAAACGTCTCTAAATTCTATTTCAAACATTTACAGGTGATGCGTATTTGGGAAACCACATATTTAGCAAACGTCAATCAAATTTGAATAACCAGAGAAACCGTACTATAATATCTTTGTCATATGTACGTGAGTTCATTGTACGCTCCCATGCAATTGGTATTTAGTCACAAACTTGCCATTCTTTAAACCTTCTATTATGAAACATGCATGCAGTAAGTTGACAGTAAATGGCAATCGGTGTGTAATAAATACATTTAACTCTCTTTGAAAAAAGAGTATGAGGCAGACATCGATTAACATAATTATATTTAATACTCCTACCGAAAGTGCTTAAACACATTGTAAGATGTCACCTGTGCTACAATACATTCTACATTGCATACGCTGAATACAACATTAACTGGGATATAATACTTTAACTACAAACTTCCAGTGAATTTCACGGGAGCCCGTACTGGTCAACATAAAGTCATATTTTGCTAACTATTGTATGGAAAACAGTGCCCATATAGTGAAATCCAAAGCTCAGATAGTCAAAAATTGTATATATATAAGGCTAAACTATGCCCACATAGAGTTAAAAAGCACCCACATAGTGCCACACATTGTCCGGAATGCCAAAGAACACATATAATGCCTTGTCTTTGAGAGTCGTACTGGCCCAGCCAGAGCCCTGACCTAAACCCAAGTGAGCATCTCTGGAGAGACCTGAAAATGGCTGTCCACCAACGTTCACAATCAAACCTGGCGGAACTGGAGAGGATCTGTAAGGAAGAACGGCAGAGGATCCCCAAATCCAGGTGTGAAAAACTTGTTGCATCATTCCCAAGAAGACTCATGGCTGTACTAGCTCAAAAGGGCGCCTCTACTCAATAGAGGCAAAGAGCAAAGAGTCTGAATACTTATGACCATGTGATATTTCAGTTTTTCTTTTTTTATTAAATTTGCAAAAATTTCTACATTTGTTTTTTTCAGTCTCGATGGGGTGCAGAGTGCACATTAATGAGAAAAAAATGAACTATTTTTGAATTTACCAAATGGCTGTAATGAAACAAAGAGTGAAAAATTTAAAGGGGTATGAATACTTTCCATGCCCACTGTATACAGAGCTTGGTGGGCACCCAGAGGACATTATTTGTTATAAATGGGGACATTAATAGTTTTCAAAGGGGCACGCAAATCAGAAAGAACATCATCTGTAAGTTACTATATATAACTGTACTGTAATCACATGTATGTGCAGGGCTGGGATCTACCAATATGCTAAGGACAACATCTGCAAAGAGTTTGTATGTTCTCTCTGTGTTTGTGTGGGTTTCCTCCAGGCACTCCGGTTTCCTCCCACATTCCAAAGTCATACTGATAGGGAATTTAGATTGTGAGCCCCATCGGGGACAGCGATGATAATGTGTGCAAACTGTAAAGCACTGCGGAATATGTTAGCGCTATATAAAAATAAAGATTATTATTATTTATTTATTATTGTACTACAGTAATGCTTTAGTGTTGTCTGTATACTGGAACAACCAGACAAATCCTTCAACTTCGATACCAGACAAAACATACAAAATTTAATAATGCAGAATTTCTACTCGGCTGATCTGAAATCAATGGCATATAAATGTAAAAGTTCTGTGTGAATCTACCTTTGAAGTGGTTTTCTAGTTTTGGAAAACTTGTCCACTGGCTGCAATTTGTTTAAAAAACAAAACAAATTGCACTCTACACACCCTCCCAAGGTCATGTGCTGAGAACTTTTTTTGACCTGACCTAAACACTACAGACAAAATAAATAGATATGGTATATGTATTGAAGACCGTATGGAAAAATAAAATGCCGAGCTTCAGCTGTGGCATCTTGTGTATTTGTACAGACTGTGTTACATACTATATATTTTCTCCAAAGTTGTATATATGGGACCTCAAACTATTTTATATCTTTCTTTTTTACATCACTTTTGGAAAATATAGAGGTAAACGAAAAACACACCACACACAGAATGTGTAACCCCATCATTACCGAAAGCCGCTAGCAGCCATAGCATTCATTTCACATGCTATAATTACATCCAGTGAAGTCATTTTACTTGGATAGAACATCTGGCTGAATGCTCATTAAAACTGGTTGTTTGATCATATCTGGATGGTGTGAGTAACATAATTATTTGCACTCCAAGTTTATTCGGTGAATTAACATGCAATCTTGACTATAATTTAATCTCAATGAGAACACCATTTCCTCTATGAGGCTAAACACGTTATTTTTGCATGCTGAATTTCCTAAAACTCTTTTGTTTTTCTCTTTAATTAGCAGAAATGTCATTTATGCTAATTAACAAAACAAAGGCGTATATAAAGCTATTTATTTCACTGCAGTACTTCCAAGAGTTTGACAGTTTTATACTTTTTCTCAAGGATTTATGGTACAAAGGCCGCTACTAATGACTTAGCTCTCTATATTACAACAGTTTTTCCAAGCACTTTACTGACCTCTTCGATTCTCAGGAGAACCACATATTTTTTTGTCTGGAAATCATGTTTATTTTATCATTTGTTGTGGTTATATTTCATCATCAGATGTATTTCTGAATAAAATAGCATCAATGTTGGTGTAATTGAATGTGTTTTACATAGTCTTATAGGTTGAAAAAAGACCTCAGTCCATTAAGTTCAACTTTCCTCCACCATATGTACATTTCGTCACTAATTTAACAATAGCCCGCAATGTTACGTGTATCGAGGAAATCGTCAAGCCCTTTTTCAAAGGCTGTTATAGTGTCGGCCATTACTACCTTTTGTGGTCGGGCATTTCACAGTCTGACTGCTCTAACTGTAAAGAACCCTTTGCTATTTAACTGCCTGAATCGCTTTTCTTCCACCCGTAATGAGTGCCCCCTGGTCCTTACTATGGGCTATGGAAGGAATAAGTAAGTCATGTGCCAGTGTTTTGTACTGGCCACACATATATTTATACATGTAAATGAGATCTCCTCTGAGGCGTCTTTTTTCTAATCTAAACAAGCCCAACTTTTTCAACCTCTCCTCATATGAGAGGCCTTCCATCCCTTGCAATAATCTAGAGGCCCGCCTTTGAACTGACTCTAACCTCTAAATATCCTTTTTAAAATATGGAGCCCAAAACTGGATCTTATATTCTAGATGTGGCCTCACCAGTGATTTATAAAGAGGTAATAATGTGTTGGGATGGCAGGATTTTATCTCTCTTCTTTCATACACCCTAAAATCTTATTTGTTTTTGCTTCTGCTGCTTTACATTAAGTCCTGCTGCTCCGCTTACTTGTAACGAGAATACCAAAGTCCTTCTCCTGTTCTGTAGTCCCAAGTATACTCCCATTTAATGTATATGAATGCTCTAATGTATACTCTACATTTATCTACATCAAACCTCATTTGCCAAATGTTTGCCAATTCAGACATCTTATCAACATAATGTCAAGGTCAGATTTTAGTATCCTACTATCCTCCTATGAGGACTCTTTGTTTCCTGTCATTTAGCTAATTCCTTACCTATCTGCTTATAGTTTCCCCCATTCATTGCTTCTGTAGCTTCCGTATTAAACTGTTATGTGGTACAGTATCAAAGTCCACATAAATCACATCAGCCGCATTAGGCTACGTTCAGACTAGCGTTGTGCGCCGCTGCGTCGGCGACGCACAACGCACCGAAAAATGCGGCAAAACGCACGCAAAAACGCTGCGTTTTGCAACGCGTGCGTCGATTTTTGCCGAAAATCGGACGCAAGAAAAATGCAACTTGTTGCGTTTTCTTGGTCCGACGCTTGCGGCAAAAAAGACACACGCGTCGCAAAACGCAACAAGCAAAAACGCATGCGTCCCCCATGTTAAACATAGGGGCGCATGACGCGTGCGTCGCCGCTGCGTCGCCCGACGCGGCGCCGACGCAGACTAGCACAACGCTAGTCTGAACGTAGCCTTACCAACACCCAAATTTGCACTCACCTCCTCATAGAAACCCAACATGTTAGTAAGACACGAGTTATTCTTCAGGAATCCATGTTGGTTGTCATATATTATATTATTATCTACAATATTTCTCTGCAGGTCATCTCTTATAATGCCCTTAAAAACTTTTCACACTACTGATATCAGGCATACCGGACGGTAGTTACCTGGATCCTGGGCTGCCATCAGGGCATTACTGGCATATGAGGCCCGGCGAGCGGGCCCCCTCTCTTCTGCTCACCGGGCCCCAGCGGCAGGAATCCACTAGTTCAGTAACTGAACGTGCGTCCTCAAAACGGAACAATTTCAAGGGTGCCAACACTTTTGGCCATGACAGTATGTCTACCTTCAACCTTAAAAACTATGAAAATATTAAACTGCCCTCTTGCTTTAGTTCTCTATATGATTTTTTTATCAATTATTGCATCACTTACAACTCTATCCCACGGACCAGGACAGCCAAAGAGCTGGATACAGCATTGCCATGCACTATGCAGCCGCCTCCCGCCCGGCATTTTACTTTCACCAGTATCTGCATCCTCAATATGTAGATATCAGTGAAAACGATAATGGAACAGGGAGCCGTCAGCTGACTCTTCCATCATTGAGCCCGTGCATCTGAGAGCACAGCAGGTGGAATGATGTTATTACTGTACATCTTGCCAGCTGTGCATCAGTACACAGCGCAGACTGGAGCAGCGAGAGAATGGGGATGGGTGAATAGCTTTATTTTTTTTTTTATTGACAGTACATTGTGGGAAACTGTAGGGTCTAGTGATGAGCGAATATATATTCGTTACTTGAGATTTCCCGAGCACGCTCGGGTGACCTCTGAGTATTTTTTAGTGCTCGGAGATTTAGTTTTCCTCACCTCAGCTGAATGATTTACATCTCTAAGCCAGCTTGATTACATGTGGGGATTCCCTAGCACCCAGGCAACCCCCACATGTACTTATGCTGGCTAACAGATGTAAACCAGTCAGCTGCGGCGATGAAAACTAAATCTCCGAGCACTAAAAAATACTCAGAGGTCACCCGAGCGTGCTCATCACTAGTAGGGACATAATACTGTGCAAGGGGGCTGGATAGAGACCTTATACTGTGCAAAGGGGCTGTGTGGAAATATAATACTGTGTAAGGAGGGTATTTGGTGACATCATTCTGCTTGGGAGGCTGTATGGGGATATAATACTGTGCAAGAGGGCTTTGTGGTAGCCTAATATTGTGCAAGGGGCTGTGTAGGGACATCTGATCATGTGGGGGCTGTTTGGTGACGTTATATTGTGTGGTGACATCATACTTCAATATTTCAAGGGGGACTCTGTTGGGACATCACACTGCGTTGGGAATGTGTAGGCATCATTTTGTGTGGAGATCTCTGATCAATGTACAATAGCTGAATAAAAGGAGCAATATGATTTACTGAGTTTTTATAGATTTTATAAAAAGCATTAAATTATTTGATTTTGATTCGCTTCTACAGCTAAGAATACGGCTATGTGCACACGTTCAGATTTTTTCGCGGTAAAAATGCTATAAAAACTCATTAAAAACGCATACATTTTGCACCCTATCATTTAGAATGCATTCTGCATGTTTTGTGCACATGATGCGTTTTTTTCCATGAAAAAAACGCATCGCGGTAAAAAAAGCAGCATGTTCATTAATTTTGCAGATTTTCTGCGTTTTTCCCGCTATTCTATGCATTTGGGGAAAAACGCACAAAAAACACACTAAAACGCCTCAAAAACACATCAAAAACGCATGAAAAAACACGAAAAAAATGCATACGGATTTCTGGCAGAAATGTCCGTGTTTTGTCAGGAAAATTTCTGCAAGAAATCCAGACGTGTGCACATAACCTTCATGTTACAATCAGCTCCACAGCAGCATATATTAGCACGACACCTGGTTCTCTCTGGCGGTTACTGGACACACACCCCGCTCTCCCTGGTCCCCACTGTTGGTGGTGGGCGACGCTGATCTGCTTGGCACTGGTGCTCCCAGCCGGAGCACTCCTCTCTGTGGCTGTTGCAACACCCGGCTCAGCTCTGCTCTGCTCTGTATATGGCTCTACCCGGCTCTGCTCTGCATGGCTGTTGTGAATTCTGCTTTTGGGCTCCCTCCGGTGGTTGTAGGTGGTAATGCAGTTGTCCCTGGGCTGCAGTCCTGGACAGGTGTATCTGCTGATTGCAATTCTGACTGGGGTATTTAGGTTTGCAGGACTCATTAGTCCTTTCCAGTTGTCAATGTTTCTTGGGAAGTGTTGGATCTCTGTCTGGCTTCTCCTGCTTAGCTGCCAATTCAGCAAAGATAAGTGTGTGTTTCTTTTTCTATGGCACACAAGCTGTGTGCTTGTTTTTTGATTGTATTCCTGCTCTGAGTGTAGGAGTCTCTGGAGTTGCAGATATACGTTCCACGTCTTTAGTTAGATGGAGGAATTTTTTGTATAAATCTGCTGTGGATATTTTTGGAAGGGTTTTAATACTGACCGCACAGAACTCTGTCCTATCTTTTCCTATTTTAGCTAGAGTGGCCTCTTTTGCTAAATCCTGTTTTCTGCCTGTGTTTGTCTTTCCTCTCCTACTCACAGCCAATATTTGTTGGGGGCTGCCTATCCTTTGGGGTTCTGCACTGAGGCAAGGTAGTATTCCTATTTCCATCTATAGGGGTATTTAGTCCTCCGGCTGTGACGAGGTGTCTAGGGTTTGTTAGGTACACCCCACGGCTACTTCTAGTTGCGGTGTTAAGATCAGGATTTGCGGTCAGTATAGTTACCACTTACTCCAGTGAAAGTTTTCATGCTGCTCCAAGGTCACCGGATCATAACAGTACAACTGGCCTATAATGAGTTAAATGCAGCTCAGAAGGGAAGAAAGGTGTTGAGCCATTTTTTTTTCTTCAGTCTGCTTTGTCTTCTTTTCCCTCTTAACCTCTGGGTGGCTGAGGAGCCTTGTGCTAGCATGAATGTTCAGGAATTAGCTTCTCGTGTAGACCAGCTTGCTGCTAGGGTACAGGGTATTTCTGATTATATTGTTCAGACTCCTGTTTTAGAACCGAAGATTCCTACTCCTGATTTGTTTTTTGGTGACAGGTCCAAATTTTTGAGTTTTAAAAACAACTGTAAACTGTTTTTTGCTTTGAGACCTCGATCCTCCGGTGATTCCATTCAGCAGGTTAAAATCGTCATCTCCCTGCTGCGTGGCGACCCGCAGGATTGGGCGTTTTCCCTGGAATCTCGGAATCCGGCTTTGCTTAATGTAGACTCCTTTTTTCAGGCTTTAGGATTATTATATGATGAACCTAATTCTGTGGATCAAGCTGAGAAGACCTTGTTGGCCCTGTCTCAGGGTCAAGAGGCGGCAGAATTGTATTGTCAGAAATTCAGAAAATGGTCTGTGTTGACTAAATGGAATAATGATGCTTTGGCGGCAATTTTCAGAAAGGGTCTTTCTGAATCCGTTAAAGATGTTATGGTGGGGTTTCCCACGCCTTCCGGTCTGAGTGTTTCTATGTCTCTGGCCATTCAGATTGACCGGCGCTTGGGGGAGCGCAGAACTGTGCGCGCTGTGGCGTTGTCCTCAGAGCAGATTCCTGAGCCAATGCAGTGTGATAGGATTCTGTCTAGAACGGAACGACAAGGATTCAGACTGTTGTGAATTCTGTGGCAGAGCTCCTTCCTGTGGTCACAAGTGGTACTTCGGCTGATTCTCTCTGTGAGCTTCCGTTGGTGGAGGAAAGTGGTACTGCGGCTTCTGAGTTTCCTTCCTCAGGTGATGTGGTGAAGTCGTTAGGTGCTGCTCTATTTAACTCCACCTAGTGCTTTGATCCTGGCCTCCAGTCAATGTTCTAGTATTGGACCTGTTTCCTCCTGGATCGTTCCTGTGGCCTGCTGCTCTGCATAGCTAAGTTCCACTTTGCTATTTTGTTTGCTGTTTTTTCCTGTCCAGCTTGTGTATTTATTTTTTCCTGCTCGCTGGAAGCTCTGGGACGCAGAGGGTGTACCTCCGTGCCGTTAGTTCGGTACGGAGGGTCTTTTTGCCCCCTTTGCGTGGTCTTTGTAGGGTTTTGTGTTGACCGCAAAGTTATCTTTCCTATCCTCGCTCTGTTCAGAAAGTCGGGCCTCACTTTGCTAAATCTATTTCATCTCTACGTTTGTCTTTTCATCTTAACTCACAGTCATTATATGTGGGGGCTGCCTTTTCCTTTGGGGTATTTCTCTGAGGCAAGGTAGGCTATTTTTCAATCTTCAGGCTAGCTAGTTTCTCAGGCTGTGCCGAGTTGCATAGGGAGCGTTAGGCGCAATCCACGGCTGCCTCTAGTGTGTGTTGGAGAGGATTAGGGATTGCGGTCAACAGAGTTCCCACGTCTCAGAGCTCATTCTTTATTTTTGGGTTATTGTCAGTTCACTGTATGTGCGCTGACCTCTATGTCCATTGTGGTACTGAATTACCTTTCATAACAGTACTGGAGGCCAAAAGTACTAATGATTCTCAATAGAGGGAAAAAAGAAGTTCTGAGACCATTTTTTTTTCTCTGCACTGTGTTTTGCCTTTTTTTTCCCCTAGACATTTGGGTGGTTCAGGACACAGGTGTAGCAATGGACATTAAAGGTCTGTCTTCATGTGTGGATCAGCTCACGGCAAGAGTACAAAGTATTCAAGACTTTGTGGTTCAGAATTCTATGTTAGAACCGAGAATTCCTATTCCTGATTTGTTTTTTGGAGATAGAACTAAATTTCTGAGTTTCAAAAATAATTGTAAACTATTTCTGGCTTTGAAACCTCGCTCCTCTGGTGACCCAGTTCAACAAGTTAGGATCGTTATTTCTTTTTTGCGTGGCGACCCTCAGGACTGGGCATTTTCTCTTGCGTCAGGAGATCCTGCATTAAGTAATATCGATGCATTTTTCCTGGCGCTCGGATTGCTGTACGATGAGCCTAATTCTGTGGATCAGGCAGAGAAGAATTTGCTGGCTCTGTGTCAGGGTCAGGATGAAATAGAGGTATATTGTCAGAAATTTAGAAAGTGGTCCGTACTCACTCAGTGGAATGAATGTGCGCTCGCGGCTATTTTCAGAAAAGGTCTCTCTGAAGCCCTTAAGGATGTCATGGTGGGATTTCCTATGCCTGCTGGTCTGAATGAGTCTATGTCTTTGGCCATTCAGATCGGTCGACGCTTGCGCAAGCGTAAATCTGTGCACCATTTGGCGGTATTACCTGAGCTTAAACCTGAGCCTATGCAGTGCGATAGGACTTTGACCAGAGTTGAACGGCAAGAACACAGACGTCTGAATGGGCTGTGTTTCTACTGTGGTGATTCCACTCATGCTATCTCTGATTGTCCTAAGCGCACTAAGCGGTTCGCTAGGTCTGCCACCATTGGTATGGTACAGTCAAAATTTCTTCTGTCCGTTACCTTGATCTGCTCTTTGTCATCGTATTCTGTCATGGTATTTGTGGACTCAGGCGCCGCTCTGAATTTGATGGACTTGGAGTATGCTAGGCGTTGTGGGTTTTTCTTGGAGCCCTTGCAGTGTCCTATTGCATTGAGAGGAATTGATGCTACGCCTTTGGCCAAGAATAAGCCTCAGTACTGGACCCAGCTGACCATGTGCATGGCTCCTGCACATCAGGAGGTTATTCGCTTTCTGGTGTTGCATAATCTGCATGATGGGGTCGTGTTGGGGTTGCCATGGCTACAAGTCCATAATCCAGTATTAGATTGGAAATCCATGTCTGTGTCCAGCTGGGGTTGTCAGGGGGTACATGGTGATGTCCCATTTCTGAATATTTCGTCATCCACCCCTTCTGAGGTTCCTGAGTTCTTGTCTGATTACCGGGATTTATTTGATGAGCCCAAGTCCGATACCCTACCTCCGCATAGGGATTGTGATTGTGCTATCGATTTGATTCCTGGTAGTAAATTCCCAAAAGGTCGACTGTTTAATTTATCTGTACCTGAGCACGCCGCTATGCGGAGTTATGTGAAGGAGTCTTTGGAGAAGGGGCATATTCGCCCGTCATCGTCGCCATTAGGAGCAGGGTTCTTTTTTGTAGCCAAGAAGGATGGTTCACTGAGACCTTGTATAGATTACCGCCTTCTAAATAAGATCACGGTTAAATTTCAGTACCCCTTGCCATTGTTATCTGATTTGTTTGCTCGGATTAAGGGGGCTAGTTGGTTCACCAAGATAGATCTTCGTGGTGCGTATAATCTTGTGCGTATTAAGCGAGGCGATGAGTGGAAAACTGCATTTAATACGCCCGAGGGCCATTTTGAGTATCTAGTAATGCCATTCGGACTTGCCAATGCTCCATCAGTGTTTCAGTCCTTTATGCATGACATCTTCCGAGAGTACCTGGATAAATTCTTGATTGTGTACTTAGATGACATTTTGATCTTCTCGGATGATTCGGAGTCTCATGTGAAGCAGGTCAGAACGGTGTTTCAGGTCTTGCGTGCTAATTCTTTGTTTGTGAAGGGATCAAAGTGTCTCTTTGGTGTTCAGAAGGTTTCATTTTTGGGGTTCATCTTTTCCCCTTCTACTATCGAGATGGACCCTGTTAAGGTCCAAGCCATCCATAATTGGACTCAGCCGACATCTCTGAAAAGTCTGCAAAAGTTCCTGGGCTTTGCTAATTTTTATCGTCGCTTCATCTGCAATTTTTCTAGTATTGCTAAACCATTGACCGATTTGACCAAGAAAGGTGCTGATGTGGTCAATTGGTCTTCTGCTGCTGTGGAAGCTTTTCAAGAGTTGAAGCGTCGTTTTTCTTCTGCCCCTGTGTTGTGTCAACCAGATGTTTCGCTTCCGTTCCAGGTCGAGGTTGATGCTTCTGAGATTGGAGCAGGGGCTGTTTTGTCACAGAGAAGTTCTGATTGCTCGTTGATGAAACCATGCGCCTTCTTTTCCAGGAAGTTTTCGCCTGCTGAGCGAAATTATGATGTGGGCAATCAAGAGTTGCTGGCTATGAAGTGGGCATTCGAGGAGTGGCGTCATTGGCTTGAAGGAGCTAAGCATCGCGTGGTGGTCTTGACTGATCATAAGAACTTGACTTATCTCGAGTCCGCCAAGCGGTTGAATCCTAGACAAGCTCGTTGGTCGTTGTTTTTTGCCCGTTTTGACTTTGTGATTTCATACCTTCCGGGCTCTAAAAATGTGAAGGCGGATGCTCTGTCTAGGAGTTTTGTGCCCGACTCTCCGGGTGTATCTGAGCCGGTGGGTATCCTCAAAGAGGGAGTAATTGTGTCTGCCATCTCCCCTGATTTGCGGCGGGTGCTGCAAAAATTTCAGGCTAATAAACCTGATCGTTGCCCAGCGGAGAAACTGTTTGTCCCTGATAGGTGGACGAATAAAGTTATCTCTGAGGTTCATTGTTCGGTGTTGGCTGGTCATCCTGGAATCTTTGGTACCAGAGAGTTAGTGGCTAGATCCTTTTGGTGGCCATCTCTGTCGCGGGATGTGCGTACTTTTGTGCAGTCCTGTGGGATTTGTGCTCGGGCTAAGCCCTGCTGTTCTCTTGCCAGTGGGTTGCTTTTGCCCTTGCCGGTCCCGAAGAGGCCTTGGACACATCTCTATGGATTTTATTTCAGATCTTCCCGTCTCTCAAAAGATGTCAGTCATTTGGGTGGTCTGTGATCGCTTCTCTAAGATGGTCCATTTGGTACCCTTGTCTAAATTGCCTTCCTCCTCTGATTTGGTGCCATTGTTTTTCCAGCATGTGGTTCGTTTACATGGCATTCCAGAGAATATCGTTTCTGACAGAGGTTCCCAGTTTGTTTCGAGGTTTTGGCGAGCCTTTTGTGGTAGGATGGGCATTAACTTGTCTTTTTCCTCGGCTTTCCATCCTCAGACTAATGGCCAGACCGAACGAACCAATCAGACCTTGGAAACATATCTGAGATGCTTTGTTTCTGCTGATCAGGATGACTGGGTGTCTTTTTTGCCTTTGGCTGAGTTCGCCCTTAATAATCGGGCCAGCTCGGCTACCTTGGTTTCACCGTTTTTCTGCAACTCTGGGTTCCATCCTCGTTTCTCTTCAGGGCAGGTTGAGTCTTCGGACTGTCCTGGTGTGGATACTGTGGTGGACAGGTTGCAGCAGATTTGGACTCATGTAGTGGACAATTTGACTTTGTCCCAGGAGAAGGCTCAACGTTTCGCTAATCGCAGACGCTGTGTGGGTCCCCGACTTCGGGTTGGGGACTTGGTTTGGTTATCTTCTCGTCATATTCCTATGAAGGTTTCCTCTCCTAAGTTTAAAAATCGTTTTATTGGTCCGTATAGGATTTCTGAGGTTCTTAATCCTGTGTCTTTTCGTCGGACCCTTCCAGATTCTTTTTCCATACATAACGTATTCCATAGGTCATTGTTGCGGAGATACGTGGCACCTATGGTTCCATCTGTTGATCCTCCTGCCCCGGTTTTGGTGGAGGGGGAATTGGAGTATATTGTGGAGAAGATTTTGGATTCTCGTGTTTCAAGACGGAAACTCCAGTATCTGGTTAAATGGAAGGGTTATGCTCAGGAAGATAATTCCTGGGTCTTTGCCTCTGATGTCCATGCTCCCGATCTTGTTCGTGCCTTTCATATGGCTCATCCTGGTCGTCCTGGGAGCTCTGGTGAGGGTTCGGTGACCCCTCCTCAAGGGGGGGGTACTGTTGTGAATTCTGTGGCAGAGCTCCTTCCTGTGGTCACAAGTGGTACTTCGGCTGATTCTCTCTGTGAGCTTCCGTTGGTGGAGGAAAGTGGTACTGCGGCTTCTGAGTTTCCTTCCTCAGGTGATGTGGTGAAGTCGTTAGGTGCTGCTCTATTTAACTCCACCTAGTGCTTTGATCCTGGCCTCCAGTCAATGTTCTAGTATTGGACCTGTTTCCTCCTGGATCGTTCCTGTGGCCTGCTGCTCTGCATAGCTAAGTTCCACTTTGCTATTTTGTTTGCTGTTTTTTCCTGTCCAGCTTGTGTATTTATTTTTTCCTGCTCGCTGGAAGCTCTGGGACGCAGAGGGTGTACCTCCGTGCCGTTAGTTCGGTACGGAGGGTCTTTTTGCCCCCTTTGCGTGGTCTTTGTAGGGTTTTATGTTGACCGCAAAGTTATCTTTCCTATCCTCGCTCTGTTCAGAAAGTCGGGCCTCACTTTGCTAAATCTATTTCATCTCTACGTTTGTCTTTTCATCTTAACTCACAGTCATTATATGTGGGGGCTGCCTTTTCCTTTGGGGTATTTCTCTGAGGCAAGGTAGGCTATTTTTCTATCTTCAGGCCAGCTAGTTTCTCAGGCTGTGCCGAGTTGCATAGGGAGCGTTAGGCGCAATCCACGGCTGCATCTAGTGTGTGTTGGAGAGGATTAGGGATTGCGGTCAACAGAGTTCCCACGTCTCAGAGCTCGTTCTTTATTTTTGGGTTCTTGTCAGGTCACTGTATGTGCGCTGACCTCTATGTCCATTGTGGTACTGAATTACCTTTCATAACATCAGACGTCAGAATAGGTTGTGTTATTATTGTGGCGACGCTTCTCATGTCATTTCAGTCTGCCCTAAGCGGACAAAGAGGATCACTAGTTCATTTACCATCAGTACTGTACAACCTAAATTTCTGTTATCTGTGTCCTTGATCTGCTCATTGTCATCATTTTCTGTCATGGCGTTTGTGGATTCAGGCGCCGCCTTGAACTTAGTGGACTTTGAGATTGCCAGGCATTGTGGTTTTCCCTTGCAGCCTTTGCAGAACCCTATTCCCTTAAGGGGCATTGATGCTACACCCTTGGCTAAAAATAAGCCCCAGTTTTGGACCCAGGTGACCATGCGCATGGCGCCAGCCCATCAGGAAGATTGTCGATTTCTGGTGTTGCATAATTTGCATGATGCTATCGTGCTGGGTTTTCCGTGGTTGCAGGTACATAATCCTGTGTTGGATTGGAAGTCCATGTCTGTGACTAGTTGGGGTTGTCAGGGGGTTCATAATGATGTTCCTTTGATGTCAATCCCCTCTTCTTCCTCTTCTGAAATTCCAGAGTTTTTGTCTGATTTTCAGGATGTATTCGATGAGCCCAAGTCCAGTTTCCTTCCACCGCACAGGGACTGCGATTGTGCTATTGACTTGAATCCAGGCTGTAAGTTTCCTAAGGGTCGACTTTTCAACCTGTCTGTGCCTGAACATACCGCCATGCGGAGCTATATTAACCCCTTAAGCCCCGAGGGTGGTTTGCACGTTAATGACCGGGCCAATTTTTACAATTCTGACCACTGTCCCTTTATGAGGTTATAACTCTGGAACGCTTCAACGGATCTTGGCGATTCTGACACTGTTTTCTCATGACATATTGTACTTCATTTTAGTGGTAACATTTATTCGATATAACTTGCGTTTATTTGTGAAAAAAACGGAAATTTGGCGAAAATTTAGAAAATTTCGCAATTTTCCAACTTTAAATTTTTCTGCCCTTAAATCACAGAGATATGTCACGCAAAATACTTAATAAGTAACATTTCCCACATGTCTACTTTACATCAGCACAATTTTGGAACCAAAATTTTTTTTTGTTAGGGAGTTATAAGGGTTAAAAGTTGACCAGCAATTTCTCATTTTTACAACACCATTTTTTTTTAGGGACCACATCTCATTTGAAGTCATTTTGAGGGGTCTATATGATAGAAAATACCCAAGTGTGACACCATTCTAAAAACTGCACCCCTCAAGGTGCTCAAAACCACATTCAAGAAGTTTATTAACCCTTCAGGGGTTTCACAGGAATTTTTGGAATGTTTAAATAAAAATGAATATTTAACTTTTTTTTCACACAAAATTTATTTCAGCTCCAATTTGTTTTATTTTACCAAGGGTAACAGGATAAAATGGATGCCAAACGTTGTTGTACAATCTGTACTGAGTACGCTGATACCCCATATGTGGGGGTAAACCACTGTTTGGGCGCATGGCAGAGCTCGGAAGGAAAGGAGCGCCATTTGACTTTTCAATGCAAAATTGACAGGAATTGAGATGGGACGCCATGTTGCGTTTGGAGAGCCCCTCATGTGCCTAAACATTGAAACCCCCCACAAGTGACACCATTTTGGAAAGTAGACACCCTAAGGAACTTAAATATAGAAACAAAAAAGAGGACAGCGCCACACCAGGAAGTGAAAACAGCAGCTCACATTTAATTCTGCCTTCTGCGGCAACGTTTCGGTCGTAAGACCTTTGTCAAGACATCACCGTGTACCGATCGTCTCAGGGAAGCCCGCAGGGAGCCCCCTCCCTGCGCGATGCTTCCCTGCACCGCCGGCACACCGCGATCATCTTTGATCGCGGTGTGCCGGGGGTTAATGTGCTGGGAGCGGTCCGTGACCGCTCCTGGCACATAGTGCCGGATGTCAGCTGCGATATGCAGCTGACACCCGGCCGCGATCGGCCGCGCTCCCCCCGTGAGCGCGGCCGATCGCATATGACGTACTATCCCGTCACTGGGAATTAAGTCCCAGGTCACCTGGACGGGATAGTACGTCATATGGGGTTAAGGAGTCTTTGGAGAAAGGACATATTCGGCCATCTTCTTCACCGTTGGGAGCGGGGTTATTTTTTGTTGCTAAAAAAGATGGTTCCTTGAGACCCTGTATTGATTATCTCCTCTTGAATAAAATCACGGTCAAGTTTCAATACCCTTTACCTTTGCTTACCGATTTGTTTGCTAGGATTAAGGGAGCTAGTTGGTTTACAAAGATTGACCTTCGGGGGCATATAATCTTGTTCGTATTAAGCAGGTTGATGAATGGAAAACTGCGTTTAACACGCCCGAAGGCCATTTTGAATACCTTATGATGCCATTCGGGCTCACTAATGCTCCATCTGTTTTTCAGTCCTTCATGCATGATATTTTCCGGACTTATATTGATAAGTTCTTGATTGTATATTTGGACGATATTTTTATTTTTTCTGATGATTAGGAGTCTCATGTGGAAAAGGTCAGGATGGTATTTCAGATCCTTCATGACTATGCCCTGTTTGTGAAAGGGTCTAAGTGTCTCTTTGGGGTGCAGAAGGTTTCTTTTTTGGGCTTTATTTTTTCTCCCTCGTCTATAGAGATGGATCCGGTTAAGGTTCAGGCCATTCATGATTGGATTCAGCCCACATCCGTGAAGAGCCTTCTGAAATATTTGGGTTTTGCTAATTTTTATCACCGTTTCATTGCTAATTTTTCCAGCGTGGTTAAACCCTTGACCGATTTGACGAAGAAAGGCGCTGATGTGGCGAATTGGTCCTCTGCGGCTGTCTCTGCCTTTCGGGAGCTTAAACGTCGATTTACTTCTGCTCCGGTGTTGCGCCAACCGGATGTTTCTCTTCCATTTCAGGTTGAGGTTGACGCTTCTGAGATTGGGGCAGGGGCTGTTTTGTCTCAAAGGGATCCTGTTGGTTCATTAATGAAACCGTGTGCCTTCTTTTCCCGTAATTTTTCGCCTGCTGAACGCAATTATGATGTCGGCAATCAGGAGTTGTTGGCTATGAAGTGGGCATTTGAGGAGTGGCGACATTGGCTTGAGGGAGCTTAGCACCGTATTGTGGTCTTGACCGATCATAAGAATTTGATTTACCTCGAGTCTGCCAAACGACTGAATCCTAGACAGGCTCGATGGTCCTTGTTTTTTTCCCGTTTTGATTTCGTGGTCTCGTACCCTCCGGGTTCTAAGAACATTAAGGCTGATGTCCTCTCTAGGAGTTTTTTGCCTGATTCTCCTGAGGTCTTAGAACTGGTCGGTATTCTGAAAGAAGGGGTGGTCCTTTCTGCCATTTCCCCTGATTTACGACGGGTTCTTCAGGAATTTCAGGCTGACAAACCTGACCGCTGTCCTGTGGAGAAACTGTTTGTCCCTGACACATGGACTAGTAGAGTGATTTCTGAGGTTCACTGTTCCGTGTTGGCTGGTCATCCTGGCATTTTTGGTACCAGAGACTTGGTTGATAGGTCCTTTGGGTGGCCTTCTTTGTCGCGTGATGTGCGTTCTTTTGTGCAGTCCTGTGGGACTTGTGCGTGGGCCAAGCCTTGTTGTTCCCGTGCTAGTGGGTTGCTTTTGCCATTGCCGGTCCCTGAGAGGCCCTGGACGCATATTTCTATGGATTTTATTTCCGATCTTCCGGTTTCCCAGAGGATGTCGGTTATCTGGGTTGTTTGTGACCGGTTCTCTAAGATGGCCTTCTGACTGTCCTGGTGTAGATTCTGTGGTGGACAGGTTGCAGCAGATCTGGGCTCATGTGGTGGACAATTTGGTGTTGTCTCAGGAGGAGGCTCAACGTTTTGCTAACCGTCATCGGTGTGTTGGTTCCCGGCTTCAGGTTGGGGATCTGGTCTGGTTGTCTTCCCGTCATGTTCCTATGAAGGTTTCTTCTCCTAAGTTTAAGCCTCGGTTTATTGGTGCTTATAGGATTTCTGAGATTATTAATCCGGTGTCTTTTCGACTGGCGCTTCCGGCCTCTTTTGCGATCCATAATGTCTTCCATAGATATTTATTGCGGAAATATGTGGAGCCCGTTGTTCCCTCTGTTGATCCTCCGGCCCCTGTGTTGGTTGATGGGGAGTTGAAATATGTTGGTGAGAAGATTTTGGATTCCCGTTTGTCGAGGCGGAAGCTTCAGTACCTTGTCAAATGGAAGGGTTATGGCCAGGAGGATAATTCTTGGGTTTTTGCCTCTGATGTCCATGCCGCTGATTTGGTTCGTGCCTTTCATCTGGCTCATCCTGATCGGCCTGGGGGCTCTGGTGAAGGTTCGGTGACCCCTCCTCAAGGGGGGGGGTACTGTTGTGAATTCTGCTTTTGGGCTCCCTCCGGGGGTTGTAGGTGGTAATGCAGTTGTCCCTGGGCTGCAGTCCTGGACAGGTGTATCTGCTGATTGCAATTCTGACTGGGGTATTTAGGTTTGCAGGACTCATTAGTCCTACTCCATTGAAAGTAGGGTTCTGCTCTGAGGCAAGGTAGTATTCCTATTTCCATCTATAGGGGTATTTAGTCCTCCGGCTGTGACGAGGTGTCTAGGGTTTGTTAGGTACACCCCACGGCTACTTCTAGTTGCGGTGTTAAGATCAGGATTTGCGGTCAGTATAGTTACCACTTACTCCAGTGAAAGTTTTCATGCTGCTCCAAGGTCACCGGATCATAACACATGGCTCTTCTCCACACGGCTCTGCTCCGCACAGCTCTCTCTGCATGGTTCGGCTCTGCATGGCTCTCGCTCTCCAGGTTGCTGCTGAGCACACTACTCGCCTCAATGCAGCTGTCTCCATCCTTCAGGCCTGCTGCAGCACTCTCTTGAGGGGGAAGCAGAGCATGCTCCTCACTGCTCTGCGCTCGCCTCACACTGCCTTGCCTCGTGTGTTTTTTCCCTCCTATCTTCCGCCCCCTCTGACAGCAGGAAGCTCCTCCTCTCTAGAGCTTCCCCCAGGCAACAAAGGGATGTCCATCTCACTCAGGCTTCCCCGAGGGAACAGTGGATGCTCTCTAGTTCCAAACTCAGCACGCAGGTACCCCCTGCCTCATCAATCCCCTTACATTCCCCCTCTCTTTTAGCTCACGATTCCATGGGTGAGAACTCTTCATACTCCACTATGCTCTTCTGAGGGCCCATAAATGCCAATAATTGTTGCGTCCTCTCTTGCCTCTCTTCCTCTACATTCTGCCAAAAGAAACAGTCTAGGAGTTGCTCGTCAGTCAAGTTGAGAAATTCTTCCCCTTCATCATCCGTAACTGTCGGAGGCAATGTCTCAGTACCTTCTTCCTCTTCACTGTCTACTACTTCTGGCAGGGAATTAATACACAGAAATGCCAAATGGTGACTGTATATATATTATATATATCTAATTTTATCCCATGCAGCTTATATACCAGTCCCAGGTATTCTGTGCAGTTTTGTGATTACCATCACCACGTGGAATGAACAATCCCAAACACCTAGATTACAGACTCACCAGAGACCGACACCACACAAGGAGTTATATTGCAATTATATCTACCTTTATTACACAATTTAAAATTAACAATCAATATTTCATAAAAACACAGAAAACACTATTTAGTCCATACCACAGGGCAATATAAGAATGTTAAAATAATAGCATACCCAATATAATTTCACAAGGTCCCCACTAAAATAAATACATAGAAAAATCTATACTTCATAATCCCCTTAAAAAAATGTGACAAAATCTATAAAAATTATATAAAAAATATATATACCAATGCTAATACAACTTGCATCAAAAAATGATAGTGAACAAAATATATAAATAGATAGTACCTATATATAAGGTGCTATGTGCAAAAACATATAAGCAGCTACCCAAAGTACCCACAGGTGCTTATTAGTGCAACTGTTGCTGAAAAAATGCTGAGTGCTAAACAATAGCACAATCAATCCTACGCAAATAAGAGTGCTAAGTGCAACAAATACTTAGGGGAATACTAGTATGTGCCAACACATGAATCCAGGAACAAAGTAAGTAAGTGCTAAGTGCTCAATACTGCACTGGCGTATTGAGCACTTAGCACTTACTTACTTTGTTCCTGGATTCATGTGTTGGCACATACTAGTAACAACAGTTGCACTAATAAGCACCTGTGGGTACATTGGGTAGCTGCTTATATGTTTTTGCACATAGCACCTTATATATAGGTACTATCTATTTATATATTTTGTTCACTATCATTTTTTGATGCAAGTTGTATTAGCATTGGTATATATATTTTTTATATAATTTTTATAGATTTTGTCACATTTTTTTAAGGGGATTATGAAGTATAGATTTTTCTATGTATTTATTTTCGTGGGGACCTTGTGAAATTATATTGGGTATGCTATTATTTTAACATTCTTATATTGCCCTGTGGTATGGACTAAATAGTGTTTTCTGTGTTTTTATGAAATATTGATTGTTAATTTTAAATTGTGTAATAAAGGTAGATATAATTGCAATATAACTCCTTGTGTGGTGTCGGTCTCTGGTGAGTCTGTAATCTAGGTGTTTGGGATTGTTCATTCCACGTGGTGATGGTAATCACAAAACTGCACAGAATACCTGGGACTGGTATATAAGCTGTATGGGATAAAATTATATATATATAATATATATACAGTCACCATTTGGCATTTCTGTGTATTAATTCTATACAATTTACTGTGTTTTGCACAGGCCTTTTTTCTCCTTCATTGCGATTATGGACTTTAAAACCAGGGAGGCATCATGGCAGGGCCAGATTAATGAGGTTTTTTCAAATAATGACATGACAACTACACTAACTGGTGGTGTACAGTTTGAGGAGATGTTCAAAGTAATAAAAAACCTAGCATATAAGAGAACCCGTTCCTGGTGGAACAGAGCCTTTTTAGAGAATTACATTCAGCACCACCTGATCCCGAGAGGATTACATATCCATGTCACTCTAGCATTTCCAGTAAATGATGACGAATTCATTAAAAACTGGGAGGAGGTATGCAATATTGCATCAAAGCAACTTATGGAACTCCTGGTTAAGCATCATTCCAAGAACTTATTAGAAGTGGATAAATTGCTGGATGAGATGTTTATCAAAGCTAAGGCCTGTTTACCCAATGACCAATTTGCCTCTATGGATGGTCAGCTTGAAAAATTGATGGACCAATGGATTAAAGAGATCCGAATGAACCAAACGAATAAATTAACACGCGATCAGAGAGACTTCTCAAGTGGGAAAATTTATAGATGGCGAAAAGATAACCCGAATGTGGAAATCAGAAGTCGGAATGTCTCTGTATCATCCAGTATTGCTGTCACGGATATGTCTGGTGCCTCCTCTTCCGCCTCTGGGTTTACAACTACAGTCTCAACACCAAAAAGGAAACGGGAGCCACGTTATATACCAACTAAACGAAACTTTGGACAATCTCCCGAGAGATTTGGAAACTCATTAAAGGTGATTAATTTGAGTTCTCATGTGTTGATCAAATTGATGAAATTGATGTCCTTCAGAGAGGTCTGATGTTCTGTCCTACGGCTAATTTTAATAAGTTTGAAGCTGTTAAGGACTTGCATTTATTTGCAAGGAAACTGTTGTTCAAGAGACATTTTCATAATGAGGACACATTACGATTATTCCCTACAGAGGCGGAACAGGAGGCACTAGCTACCCTGGAGGAGTTGGCTCATGAACACAATGAACCAATAGGAGGTAAGATTCCATTGTCCATTCGCCCTAAATCAAACAAGTTCCCACCTTTGTCAGCCTGCTCTACAATTGATGTTTTCGTGAAGACTGTAAGTAAAGCCTTTGATAAAATTCCTAAATTTCCTCAGATTGAGAATTTGAGTATGGGTGAGAAAGTCACCCTAAAGAATTTACAAAATTTGAGAGATGTAGTGATAAAGCCGGCTGACAAGGGTGGGAATGTGGTAATATGGCCCAAATGCCTCTATGAGAAGGAGGCCCTCCGCCAACTAAGAGATGAAATATGCTATAAAAAAATGACATTCAATCCGTTGATGAAATTTCAGGGTGAACTTTTGTGTATACTCCGCGAGGCCTATGAGGGAAAGGTGATCTCTAAGGATCTATTTTTGGCTCTTCAAGTGATTGAACCTACTATACCAACGATGTATTTGCTGCCCAAAGTCCACAAAGATCAAAATAACCCACCTGGAAGACCGATAATATCAGGGTGTGGGAACTACATAGAAAAAAAAAATAAATTTGTGGATGATAAATTAAAACCATTAGTTGAAGAGCTACCATCGTTTATTAAGGATACCAATGAGTTTTTAAAAAAAGTAGATGGTTTATATGTTGGTGCAGATTCTCTCTTGGTATCATGTGACGTGGAGAGCTTATATACAAATATCCGACACAGTGACGGGGTTCAGTCTGCTAGGTATTTTTTGGAGTCGTCTTTTTTGCCCATACCCATTCAACTGTTGGAATTCGCACTGACCAAAAATTTTTTTCTGTTCAAGGGGTCCCTCTACCTGCAGCTCCAGGGCACTGCAATGGGCGCGGCTTTCGCGCCCAGTTATGCAAATTTGTTCCTGGGGCTGTGGGAGAGGGACCTGTTAATGTTAGGGCCTGAGTCATCAATGGATCGCATCCCATTATGGGTGCGATTCATTGATGACATATTTTTTATTTGGCAGGGCTCAGCAGAATCTTTGGATAGTTTTATGTCAGCATTGAATCAAAATTCTCGCAACTTAAGGCTGACATATAAATATGATATGAAGATGATGGAGTTTTTAGATGTGAGTATACACAGGGATGGTGAAAATTGTTTACAAACGAGGATGTTTCGAAAGGGGACGGCTGTGAATTCCCTGTTACATGCGACATCCGCACATCCCCCCACAATGATTAACTCCATCCCCATTGGCCAATTTTTACGGTTGAGAAGAATTTTCTCTGAGGATGGAGAGTTTGAAAGGCAGGCTTCTGAACTAAGAGATAGGTTCCTTGAGCGGGGCTACAGCCGACGTTCAGTGAAAAAGGGTTATAACCGGGCAAAGAATATTTCAAGGCACCAAGCACTTTATGGAACGAAACCAGTCAAAACTAACCAAATGGTAAGATATATTACACAATATCATGGGCAAAGTGAAATGGTAAGGTCCCAATTAAGCAAATCATGGGGAATTTTAAAGGCTGACCCTATTTTATCTCAATACATTGGGGAGAAACCAATGATTACGTATAGGAGAGCTAGGAATTTGAAAGATTGTCTAGTGAAAAGTCATTATCCGCACAATCCAACTCTTCCATCATTTCTGGATAACTCTAAACTGACACTAGAATGTAGGCCATGCGGGAAATGTGTGGCGTGCCCAAATATAGCGAGGGAGCAGACATTCTGTGATTCAGATGGTAAAAATGTTTTTCAGATTAGACATAGTATAACATGCACGTCTAAGGCAGTTATTTACTACGCTACATGGCCTTGCTCCCTGATTTATGTGGGTATGACTACGAGGCAGCTTAAAACACGGGTCCGTGAACATGTTTTGGGGATTGCTGCTGCAAAAAAAGTAGAAGATGTCTCGCTCTTGAAAACTATCCCAAAACATTTTAGAACGTATCACAACTGTGACCCCTCTTTGTTCAAGGTGATTGGCATTGATACCATAGTAAATGGGGAACGGGGTGGACCAATGACTACACCATTGTCCAAAAAAGAAGCAAGATGGATTTGGGTTTTAAATACTGTGTCACCAATGGGTCTTAATGAGAATTTAAGCTTTGCCCCCTTTTTATGATATAGGATTTTAAACCAACCAGTTTTTGTTGTTGTTTTTCTTTATTACATATGAAATGTTATTTCTGTATTTTATGGTCCGGATTTTATTACTATTAAATCTTATACTTTAATAATTTTATATTTTTTAATTTTTTAACAATTTTAGATTGCTACTTACCTAGGATCTGTGAATCGTGATGGGTTTCTGTGGCTCTTGATGATGGCGTGCTGTACTGTGTGGACCCTGATGGAAAGTCCTCTGCCCGTGTGGGTGAAGATTGAGACATAGTCTTGATTGATTATTAATCTATTTAAGTTGAGATAAAAGAGGATATGTTTATTTGTGATATATAGTGTCTAGTATGCACTGTTACTTTATGTGTGAGTGTATATCTATACAAGTATATATATATATATATATATATATATATATATATATATATATATATATATATATATATTCAAAATACATGTATGTAACTTTAATATGTATAATTCTTGATGGGGATCAGTACGGTACTACATAGTAACATAGTAACATAGTTAGTAAGGCCGAAAAAAGACATTTGTCCATCCAGTTCAGCCTATATTCCATCATAATAAATACCCAGATCTACGTCCTTCTACAGAACCTAATAATTGTATGATACAATATTGTTCTGCTCCAGGAAGACATCCAGGCCTCTCTTGAACCCCTCGACTGAGTTCGCCATCACCACCTCCTCAGGCAAGCAATTCCAGATTCTCACTGCCCTAACAGTAAAGAATCCTCTTCTATGTTGGTGGAAAAACCTTCTCTCCTCCAGACGCAAAGAATGCCCCCTTGTGCCCGTCACCTTCCTTGGTATAAACAGATCCTCAGCGAGATATTTGTATTGTCCCCTTATATACTTATACATGGTTATTAGATCGCCCCTCAGTCGTCTTTTTTCTAGACTAAATAATCCTAATTTCGCTAATCTATCTGGGTATTGTAGTTCTCCCATCCCCTTTATTAATTTTGTTGCCCTCCTTTGTACTCTCTCTAGTTCCATTATATCCTTCCTGAGCACCGGTGCCCAAAACTGGACACAGTACTCCATGTGCGGTCTAACTAGGGATTTGTACAGAGGCAGTATAATGCTCTCATCATGTGTATCCAGACCTCTTTTAATGCACCCCATGATCCTGTTTGCCTTGGCAGCTGCTGCCTGGCACTGGCTGCTCCAGGTAAGTTTATCATTAACTAGGATCCCCAAGTCCTTCTCCCTGTCAGATTTACCCAGTGGTTTCCCGTTCAGTGTGTAATGGTGATATTGATTCCCTCTTCCCATGTGTATAACCTTACATTTATCATTGTTAAACCTCATCTGCCACCTTTCAGCCCAAGTTTCCAACTTATCCAGATCCATCTGTAGCAGAATACTATCTTCTCTTGTATTAACTGCTTTACATAGTTTTGTATCATCTGCAAATATCGATATTTTACTGTGTAAACCTTCTACCAGATCATTAATGAATATGTTGAAGAGAACAGGTCCCAATACTGACCCCTGCGGTACCCCACTGGTCACAGCGACCCAGTTAGAGACTATACCATTTATAACCACCCTCTGCTTTCTATCACTAAGCCAGTTACTAACCCATTTACACACATTTTCCCCCAGACCAAGCATTCTCATTTTGTGTACCAACCTCTTGTGCGGCACGGTATCAAACGCTTTGGAAAAATCGAGATATACCACGTCCAATGACTCACCGTGGTCCAGTCTATAGCTTACCTCTTCATAAAAACTGATTAGATTGGTTTGACAGGAGCGATTTCTCATAAACCCATGCTGATATGGAGTTAAACAGTTATTCTCATTGAGATAATCCAGAATAACATCCCTCAGAAACCCTTCAAATATTTTACCAACAATAGAGGTTAGACTTACTGGCCTATAATTTCCAGGTTCACTTTTAGAGCCCTTTTTGAATATTGGCACCACATTTGCTATGCGCCAGTCCTGCGGAACAGACCCTGTCGCTATAGAGTCACTAAAAATAAGAAATAATGGTTTATCTATTACATTACTTAGTTCTCTTAGTACTCGTGGGTGTATGCCATCCGGACCCGGAGATTTATCTATTTTAATCTTATTTAGCCGGTTTCGCACCTCTTCTTGGGTTAGATTGGTGACCCTTAATATAGGGTTTTCATTGTTTCTTGGG
Organism: Ranitomeya imitator; assembly: GCF_032444005.1. Taxonomy (NCBI): domain Eukaryota; kingdom Metazoa; phylum Chordata; class Amphibia; order Anura; family Dendrobatidae; genus Ranitomeya; species Ranitomeya imitator. The sequence goes on along the minus strand of NC_091286.1, from coordinate 399,443,533 downwards.
ATTTCACCTAGCATTTCATTTTCCACCGTGAATACCGTGGAGAAGAAGGTGTTTAATATGTTAGCTTTTTCCTCGTCATCTACAACCATTCTTTCCTCACTATTTTTTAAGGGGCCTACATTTTCAGTTTTTATTCTTTTACTATTGATATAGTTGAAGAACAGTTTGGGATTAGTTTTACTCTCCTTAGCAATGTGCTTCTCTGTTTCCTTTTTGGCAGCTTTAATTAGTTTTTTAGATAAAGTATTTTTCTCCCTATAGTTTTTTAGAGCTTCAATGGTGCCATCCTGCTTTAGTAGTGCAAATGCTTTCTTTTTACTGTTAATTGCCTGTCTTACTTCTTTGTTTAGCCACATTGGGTTTTTCCTATTTCTAGTCCTTTTATTCCCACAAGGTATAAACCGCTTACACTGCCTATTTAGGATGTTCTTAAACATTTCCCATTTATTATCTGTATTCTCATTTCTGAGGATATTGTCCCAGTCTACCAGATTAAGGGCATCTCTAAGCTGTTCAAACTTTGCCTTCCTAAAGTTCAATGTTTTTGTGACTCCCTGACAAGTCCCCCTAGTGAAAGACAGGTGAAACTGCACAATATTGTGGTCGCTATTTCCTAAATGCCCAACCACCTGCAGATTTGTTATTCTGTCAGGTCTATTAGATAGTATTAGGTCTAAAAGTGCTGCTCCTCTGGTTGGATTCTGCACCAATTGTGAAAGATAATTTTTCTTGGTTATTAGCAGAAACCTGTTGCCTTTATGGGTTTCACAGGTTTCTGTTTCCCAGTTAATATCCGGGTAGTTAAAGTCCCCCATAACCAGGACCTCATTATGGGTTGCAGCTTCATCTATCTGCTTTAGAAGTAGACTTTCCATGCTTTCTGTTATATTTGGGGGTTTGTAACAGACCCCAATGAGAATTTTGTTACCATTTTTCCCTCCATGAATTTCAACCCATATGGACTCGACATCCTCATTCCCTTCGCTAATATCCTCCCTTAAAGTGGACTTTAGACAAGACTTTACATAGAGACAAACCCCTCCTCCTCTCCGATTTTTACGATCCTTTCTAAACAGACTGTAACCCTGTAAGTTAACTGCCCAGTCATAGCTTTCATCTAACCATGTCTCGGTTATTCCCACTATGTCAAAGTTACCTGTAGATATTTCTGCTTCTAGTTCTTCCATCTTGTTTGTCAGGCTTCTGGCGTTTGCGAGCATGCAGTTTAGAGGATTTTGTTTTGTTCCAATCTCCTCACTGTGGATTGTTTTAGAAATGTTCTTACCTCCCTTCTGAGTATGTTTTCCTGGGTCGTCTTTGTTCGAGTCTAATGTTTTTCTTCCCGTCCCCTATAATATAATACTACACATTATATGGAATTTTTTATATAGAAATCTATTAGATATGTAGAACTACGTATGGAGTATTAGGTTACCTGGGTCACAATAGGTAAATTGTAATTGCAACATATATATCTGATATTGAATACACATATCGTTTTATTCATGTTGTAGTTGGTAGGGTCTACATTAGATATGGTACATTGGTTGGCGGTCTGTGCATTTGTAATGTGTCGACAGCACAGATATCAACATGGTGTCATTGTGGCTATATTGTAGATGTGAGACACACTAGTATTTAGCGAGGATATGTGCCTATACTCACCTATACTATCGTTTTATCCATGTTGTAGTTGGTGTGTCTGCCCCACATTAGATATGGTACATTGGTTGGCGGTATGCGCACTGGTAATATGTCAACAGCACAGATATCAACATGGTGTCACTGTGGCTACATTGTAGATTTGAGATACACTAATATTCAGCATGGATATGTGCCTATATATATATTTTTTTATGAATGTAGATACTATTGGTGTGAAGTATGGTATACATCCTCCTTTACAGACCTTTGGCTTCTTTATAAGTACCCATTTAATTCAACCATTGAAGATCAAGTAGCAGCTACGTTACCCAGTGTTTTCTCCTATACTGCGCTCCAGGTGGAGCGCATGCGCGGTCTGTGATCCTGGGATTGTGGTTGTCGCGTCCCCGTGCCCTTGGTAACGTCGGGTACTCGGCCCCGTACGTTCCGGTCACGTGGGGCGTGACCTCACTCCGTTGGATCCTCCTGACTGCGCATGCGCCGCACTCACAGGGGGCGCGAGGGATAGGAGATTACCGCTATTTAAACCTCTTTCGGACTCATAATCTACACCCCCTGACGAAGGAAGTGTCCGAAACGCACGTCGGGGTGTGTTACCACAGGGCACAAGCGACCCAAGGTATTTACCGCTAATAAGGCTATGATTCAGGTCCCCTTAGAGCACTCCATGCACACTTGGTATCTTGGTGCATATCGGCAATCGTAGGTACACTTGTGCCTCCTTATATTTGATACTGCACTGGCGTATTGAGCACTTAGCACTTACTTACTTTGTTCCTGGATTCATGTGTTGGCACATACTAGTATTTCCCTAAGTATTTGTTGCACTTAGCACTCTTATTTGCGTAGGATTGATTGTCCTATTGTTTAGCACTCAGCATTTTTTCAGCAACAGTTGCACTAATAAGCACCTGTGGGTACATTGGGTAGCTGCTTATATGTTTTTGCACATAGCACCTTATATATAGGTACTATCTATTTATATATTTTGTTCACTATCATTTTTTGATGCAAGTTGTATTAGCATTGGTATATATATTTTTTATATAATTTTTATAGATTTTGTCACATTTTTTTAAGGGGATTATGAAGTATAGATTTTTCTATGTATTTATTTTAGTGGGGACCTTGTAACATAGTAACATAGTAACATAGTTAGTAAGGCTGAAAAAAGACATTTGTCCATCCAGTTCAGCCTATATTCCATCATAATAAATCCCCAGATCTACGTCCTTCTACAGAACCTAATTGTATGATACAATATTGTTCTGCTCCAGGAAGACATCCAGGCCTCTCTTGAACCCCTCGACTGAGTTCGCCATCACCACCTCCTCAGGCAAGCAATTCCAGATTCTCACTGCCCTAACAGTAAAGAATCCTCTTCTATGTTGGTGGAAAAACCTTCTCTCCTCCAGACGCAAAGAATGCCCCCTTGTGCCCGTCACCTTCTTTGGTATAAACAGATCCTCAGCGAGATATTTGTATTGTCCCCTTATATACTTATAAATGGTTATTAGATCGCCCCTCAGTCGTCTTTTTTCTAGACTAAATAATCCTAATTTCGCTAATCTATCTGGGTATTGTAGTTCTCCCATCCCCTTTATTAATTTTGTTGCCCTCCTTTGTACTCTCTCTAGTTCCATTATATCCTTCCTGAGCACCGGTGCCCAAAACTGGACACAGTACTCCATGTGCGGTCTAACTAGGGATTTGTACAGAGGCAGTATAATGCTCTCATCATGTGTATCCAGACCTCTTTTAATGCACCCCATGATCCTGTTTGCCTTGGCAGCTGCTGCCTGGCACTGGCTGCTCCAGGTAAGTTTATCATTAACTAGGATCCCCAAGTCCTTCTCCCTGTCAGATTTACCCAGTGGTTTCCCATTCAGTGTGTAATGGTGATATTGATTCCTTCTTCCCATGTGTATAACCTTACATTTATCATTGTTAAACCTCATCTGCCACCTTTCAGCCCAAGTTTCCAACTTATCCAGATCCATCTGTAGCAGAATACGATCTTCTCTTGTATTAACTGCTTTACATAGTTTTGTATCATCTGCAAATATCGATATTTTACTGTGTAAACCTTCTACCAGATCATTAATGAATATGTTGAAGAGAACAGGTCCCAATACTGACCCCTGCGGTACCCCACTGGTCACAGCGACCCAGTTAGAGACTATACCATTTATAACCACCCTCTGCTTTCTATCACTAAGCCAGTTACTAACCCATTTACACACATTTTCCCCCAGACCAAGCATTCTCATTTTGTGTACCAACCTCTTGTGCGGCACGGTATCAAACGCTTTGGAAAAATCGAGATATACCACGTCCAATGACTCACCGTAGTCCAGCCTATAGCTTACCTCTTCATAAAAACTGATTAGATTGGTTTGACAGGAGCGATTTCTCATAAACCCATGCTGATATGGAGTTAAACAGTTATTCTCATTGAGATAATCCAGAATAACATCCTTCAGAAACCCTTCAAATATTTTACCAACAATAGAGGTTAGACTTACTGGCCTATAATTTCCAGGTTCACTTTTAGAGCCCTTTTTGAATATTGGCACCACATTTGCTATGCGCCAATCCTGCGGAACAGACCCTGTCGCTATAGAGTCCCTAAAAATAAGAAATAATGGTTTATCTATTACATTACTTAGTTCTCTTAGTACTCGTGGGTGTATGCCATCCGGACCCGGAGATTTATCTATTTTAATCTTATTTAGCCGGTTTCGCACCTCTTCTTGGGTTAGATTGGTGACCCTTATTATAGGGTTTTCATTGTTTCTTGGGATTTCACCTAGCATTTCATTTTCCACCGTGAATACCGTGGAGAAGAAGGTGTTTAATATGTTAGCTTTTTCCTCGTCATCTACAACCATTCTTTCCTCACTATTTTTTAAGGGGCCTACATTTTCAGTTTTTATTCTTTTACTATTGATATAGTTGAAGAACAGTTTGGGATTAGTTTTACTCTCCTTAGCAATGTGCTTCTCTGTTTTCTTTTTGGCAGCTTTAATTAGTTTTTTAGATAAAGTATTTTTCTCCCTATAGTTTTTTAGAGCTTCAATGGTGCCATCCTGCTTTAGTAGTGCAAATGCTTTCTTTTTACTGTTAATTGCCTGTCTTACTTCTTTGTTTAGCCACATTGGGTTTTCCTATTTCTAGTCCTTTTATTCCCACAAGGTATAAACCGCTTACACTGCCTATTTAGGATGTTCTTAAACATTTCCCATTTATTATCTGTATTCTTATTTCTGAGGATATTGTCCCAGTCTACCAGATTAGGGGCATCTCTAAGCTGGTCAAACTTTGCCTTCCTAAAGTTCAGTGTTTTTGTGACTCCCTGACAAGTCCCCCTAGTGAAAGACAGGTGAAACTGTACAATATTGTGGTCACTATTTCCTAGATGCCCGACCACCTGCAGATTTGTTATTCTGTCAGGTCTATTAGATAGTATTAGGTCTAAAAGTGCTGCTCCTCTGGTTGGATTCTGCACCAATTGTGAAAGATAATTTTTCTTGGTTATTAGCAGAAACCTGTTGCCTTTATAGGTTTCACAGGTTTCTGTTTTTGTGAAATTATATTGGGTATGCTATTATTTTAACATTCTTATATTGCCCTGTGGTATGGACTAAATAGTGTTTTCTGTGTTTTTATGAAATATTGATTGTTAATTTTAAATTGTGTAATAAAGGTAGATATAATTGCAATATAACTCCTTGTGTGGTGTCGGTCTCTGGTGAGTCTGTAATCTAGGTGTTTGGGATTGTTCATACTTCTGGCAGGGGTACCTCAGGGGCATCATGCAATTCTACCAATGGATCAGGGTCCCTTGAGCTGGTGGGCGGCGAACTTTCCACTTCAGGGGGTGAGATTAGTGGCTTTTCCTTCTCATAAACGAGAACTGTAGGAGCGGGTGTCTCAGGAACACGTGTTACCTTCTCCCCTCTGTCAGGAGCTTCTGGTGGGCAAGGTAGTGTTTTACTCCGGTCGACCACTCGGGCAGATGTCCCTTTTTCTCCTTTGGGTCGAATCTCACAGACGGGACCTTCAGATCGAGGTTGGAGTTCCACCAGACTTGCCTCCACGCGCCTGGACAGCGCAGACATCTCACCATGGACAGTCGACACCTTCTCCATCTCTTCTCGGCATCCATGGTTATGGCTCTGTCTGGATCTAGGTGCGGTTCCTCTCCTCTTGCCATACCATTTCTCCCAGGGGCGTCGTTCTCTCCAATTATCAGTACTGTTGAAGGGGTAAGCAGTTCTCTGCCGTTGTCAGCCTCAGGAAGGGCAATTTCTGGACAGATGTCCCACTCTTCCACATGTCCAGCACTCACTTCTGCCCCTGTCTGGTGGGCACTTCCTTCTGGATCATCGGACTCTGCAGGAAGCATATCCCATCTGCGAACGCTCTTCACTCCATGACCTGGAAGCAAATTTCGGGGTGACTGCTAGGGTACTTCTGAAGCTCCTCCCCTCTAACTCCTTCTATTCTTCGCCGTGAATAATAATAATTTTATTTATATAGCGCCAACATATTCCGCAGCGCTTTGCAAATTATAGAGGGGATTTGTTCAGACAATAGACATTACAGCATAACAAAAATAACAGTTCAAAACAGATACCAAGAGGAGTGAGGGCCCTGCTCGGAAGCTTATAAACTATGAGGAAAAAGGGGAGACACGAGAGGTGGATGGTAACAATTGCTTTCGTTGTTCGGACCAGCCATAGCGTAAGGATCGAGTGTTCATGTAAAACTGCATGAACCAGTTAAACAGCCTAAGTATGTAGCAGTACAGACACAGAGGGCTATTAACTGCATAAATTGATGCGAGGAACCTGATTTTGTATAACTTTTATGAATAGGCCACACAGGGATAATTAGGTTAATGCGTTGAGGCGGTAGGCCAGTCTGAACAAATGCATTTTTAGGGCATGCTTAACCGCTTTACCCCCAAGGGTGGTTTGCACGTTAATGACCGGGCCAATTTTTACAATTCTGACCACTGTCCTTTTATGAGGTTATAACTCTGGAACGCTTTAACGGATCCCGGTGATTCTGACGCTGTTTTCTCGTGACATTTTGTACTTCATGATAGTGGTAAAATTTATTTGATATTACCTGCGTTTATTTGTGAAAAAAATGGAAATTTGGTGAAAATTTTGAAAATTTCGCAATTTTCCAACTTTGAATTTTTATGCAATTAAATTACAGAGATATGTCACACAAAATACTTAATAAGTAACATTTCCACATGTCTACTTTACATCAGCACAATTTTGGAACCACATTTTTTTTGTTAGGGAGTTATAAGGGTTAAAAGTTGACCAGCAATTTCTCATTTTTACAACACCATTTTTTTTAGAGACCACATCTCATTTGAAGTCATTTTTAGGGGTCTATATGATAGAAAATAACTAAGTGTGACACCATTCTAAAAACTGCACCCCTCAAGGTGCTCAAAACCACATTCAAGAAGTTTATTATCCCTTCAGGTGTTTTACAGGTATTTTTGGAATGTTTAAATGGGTATCGTTTCTACTTATGGAGAGTGACATACCATCTCTGGCTTGTCAAGGTAAGGAGGCTTATTCGCCGTGCAATGATCCTCTGGGAAATATAATATGCAAATTGCCTCTTCTGAGAAAAAGAGGACTTAAACTCTATAGCGCCACCTGTTGGAAGTAGCGATCCTACAAGTCACAATCAACCCTTTAAACGAGTCGTGCAATATTGCTTAGGATAAAAGCCAAATCATTATCTCCATTCACAGACACGGTGTTTCGGGCTGTTGGCCCTCATCAGTGCGAAGCATGAGAACTAATTTGGCTAGGTGAGAGGCTCTGGACTGGGGTCTAAGGGGTATCGTTTCTCCTTATGGAGGGTGACATACCATCTCTGGCTTGTCAAGGTAAGGAGGCTTATTCGCCGTGCAATGCTCCTCTGGGAAATATAATATGCAAATTGCCTCTTCTGAGAAAAAGAGGACTTAAACTCTATAGCGCCACCTGTTGGAAGTAGCGATCCTACAAGTAACAATCTACCCTTTAAAATTCCAACAGGTGGCGCTATAGAGTTTAAGTCCTCTTTTTCGCAGAAGAGGCAATTTGCATATAAATAAAAATGAACATTTAACTTTTTTTCACAAAAAATTTACTTCAGCTCCAATTTGTTTTATTTTACCAAGGGTAACAGAAGAAAATGGACCTCAGAAGATGTTGTACAATTTGTCCTGAGTACGCTGATACCCCATATGTGGGGGTAAACCACTGTTTGGGTGCAAGGGAGAGCTCGGAAGGGAAGGAGCACCGTTTGACTTTTCAATGCAAAATTGACAGGAATTGAGATGGGATGCCATGTTGCGTTTGGAGAGCCACTGATGTGCCTAAACATTGAAACCCCCCACAAGTGACACCATTTTGGAAAGTAGACCCCCTAAGGAACTTATCTAGATGTGTGGTGAGCACTTTGACCCACCAGGTGCTTCACAGAAGTTTATAATGCAGAGCCGTAAAAATAAAAAATCATATTTTTTCACAAATATGATCTTTTCGCCCCAAATTTTTTATTTTCCCAAGGGTAAGAGAAGAAATTGGACCTCAAAAGTTGTTGTACAATTTGACCTGAGTACGTTGATACCCGATATGTGGGGGTAAACCACTGTTTGGGCGCATGGCAGAGCTCAGAAGGGAAGGAGCACCATTTGACTTTTCAATGCAAAATTGACTGGAATTGAGATGGGACGCCATGTTGCATTTGGAGAGCCACTGATGTGCCTAATCAATTGAAACCCCCGACAAGTGACACCATTTTGGAAAGTAGACCCCCAAAGGAACTCATCTAGATGTGTTGTGAGAGCTTTGAACCCCCAAGTGTTTCACTACAGTTTATAACGCAGAGCCATCAAAATAAAAATAAAAAATTTTCCCACAAAAATTATTTTTTAGCCCCCAGTTTTGTATTTTCCCAACGGTAACAGGAGAAATTGGACCCCAAAAGTTGTTGGGAATGTATGGGAAGGAGCGCCATTTGGAATGCAGACTTAGATGGATTGGTCTGCAGACTTCAGGTTGCATTTGCAGAGCCCCTCATGTAACTAAACAGTAGAAACCCCCACAAGTGACCCCATATTGGAAACTAGACTCCCCAAGGAACTTATCTAGATGTGTTGTGAGAACTTTGAACCCCCAAGTGTTTCACTACAGTTTATAACGCAGAGCCGTGAAAATAAATAATCCTTTTATTTCCATAAAAATTATTTTTTAGCCCCCAGTTTTGTATTTTTCCAAGGGTAACAGTTGAAATTGAACCACAAAAGTTGTTGTCCAATTTGTCCTGAGTACGCTGATACCCCATATGTTGGGGTAAACCCCTGTTTGGGCGCACGGGAGAGCTCGGAGGGGAAGGAGCACCATTTGGAATGCAGACTTAGATGGAATGGTCTGCAGGCCCCCACAAGTGACCCCATATTGGAAACTAGACCCCACAAGGAACTTATCTAGATGTGTTGTGAGAACTTTGAACCCCCAAGTGTTTCACTACAGTTTATAACGCAGAGCCGTGAAAATAAAAAATCTTTTTTTCCACAAAAACTATATTTAGCCCCCAGTTTTGTATTTTCCCAAGGGTAAGAGAAGAAATTGGACCCCTAAAGTTGTTGTCCAATGTGTCCTGAGTACGCTGATACCCAATATGTGGGGGGGGAACCACCGTTCGGGCGCATGGCAGAGCTCGGAAGGGAAGGAGCGCCATTTGGAATGCAGACTTAGATGGATTGGTCTGCAGGCGTCACGTTGCATTTGCAGAGCCCCTCATGTAACTAAACAGTAGAAACCCCCCACAAGCGACCCCATATTGGAAACTAGGCCCCCCCAAGGAACTTATCTAGATGTGTTGTGAGAACTTTGAACCCCCAAGTGTTTCACTACAGCTTATAACGCAGAGCCGTGAAAATAAAAAAAAAAATTTTTCCACAAAAATTATTTTTAGCCCCCAGTTTTGTATTTTCCCAAGGGTAAGAGAATAAATTGGACCCCAAAAATTGTTGTCCAATGTGTCCTGAGTACGCTGATACCCAATATGTTGGGGTAAACCCCTGTTTGGGCAGACGGGAGAGCTCGGAAGGGAAGGAGCACTGTTTTACTTTTTCAACGCAGAATTCGCTGAAATTGAGATCGGACGCCATGTCGCGTTTGGAGAGCCCCTGATGTGCCTAAACAGTGGAAACCCCCCAATTATAACTGAAACCCTAATCCAAACACACCCCTAACTCTAATCTCAACGTTGACCCTAACCCTAATCCCAACCGTAAATGTAATCCAAACCCTTACCCTAACTTTAGCCCCAACCCTAACCCTAACTTTAGCCCCAACCCTAACTGTAGCCCTAACACTAACCCTAGCCCTAATGGGAAAATGGAAATAATTTACATTTTTTTAAATTTTTTAATTTTTCCCTAACTAAGGGGGTGATGAAGGGGGGTTTGATTTACTATTTATATTGGGTTTTTTATCGGATTTTTATGACTGGCAGACACTAAAAGACGCTTTTTATTGCAAAAAATATTTTTTCTTTACGACATTTTGAGAGCTATAATTTTTCCATATTTTGGTCCACAGAGTCATGTGAGGTCTTGTTTATTGCGGTACGAGTTGACGTTTTTATTGGTAACATTTTCGGGCACGTGGCATTTTTTGATCGCTTTTATTCCGATTTTTGTGAGGCAGAATAACCAAAAACGAGCTAGAAAAATATTTAGAATTGAGAGTCTTCAGTGGTTGATACCTTTTAATGGCTAACTGAAAAGATGGTAACAAATTGCAAGCTTTCGAGACTACACAGGTCTCTTCATCATTTGTTACCATCTTTTCAGTTAGCCATTAAAAGGTATCAAAAACCAGCTATTCATGAATTTCTTTTGGGGGGGCGTTTATACCGTTCCACGTTTGGTAAAATGGATAAAGCAGTTTTATTCTTCGGGTCAGTACGATTACAGCGATACCTCATTTATATTTTTTATGTTTTGGCGCTTTTATATGATAAAAACTATTTTAAAGAAAAAAGAATTATTTTTGCATCGCTTTATTCTGAGGACTATAACTTTTTTATTTTTTCGCTGATGATGCTGTGTAGCGGCTTTTTTTGCGGGACAAGATGACGTTTTCAGCGGTTCCAAGGTTATTTATATCCGTCTTTTTGATTGCGTGTTATTCCACTTTTTGTTCGGCGGTATGATAAAAAAGCGTTGTTTTTTGCCTTGTTTTTTTTTTTACGGTGTTCACTGAAGGGGTTAACCAGTAGGACAGTTTTATAAGACGGGTCGTTACGGACGCAGCAAAACTAAAAATATGTACTTTTATTGCTTTTTTTTATTTAGATAAAGGAATGTATTTATTGAAACAATATTTTTTATTATTATTATTATTTATTTAGGATTTTTATTTTTTCACACATGTAAAAAAAATTTTTTTTACTTTTTTACTTTGCCCCAGGGGGGACATCACAGTAAAGCGACAGATCGCTGATCTGACACTTTGCTGTGCACTATGTCAGATCAGCAATCTGCTCCGAGCAGGCGATGGTAAGCCACCTCCCTGCAGGACCCGGATGCAGCCCCACGGCCATTTTGGATCCGGGCCTACAGGGAGGAGGAGGTAAGAGACCCTCGCAGCAACGCGATCACAACGTGTTGCTCCGAGGGTCTCAGGGAAGCAAGCAGGGAGCCCCCTCCCTGCGCGATGCTTCCCTATACCGCCGGAACACTGCGATCATGTTTGATCACAGTGTGCCGGGGGTTAATGTGTCGGGGGCGGTCCGTGACTGCTCCTGGCACATAGTGCCGGATGTCAGCTGCGATAGTCAGCTGACACCTGGCCACGATCGGCCGGGCCAATCGCATATGACGTACTATCCCGTCGGTGGGCATACGGGCCCACCCAACCTCGACGGGATAGTAGGTCATATGTCAGAAAGGGGTTAAACCTGTGGGGATTGGGGATTAATCATATTAATTATTATTAGTGCATTCCAAAGAATTAGCGAAGCACGTGAAAAGTCTTGGAGACGGGAGTGGGAGGTTCTGATTGAGGATGCTAACCTCAGGTCATAAGCAGAACTGAGAACACGGATAGGGTGGTAGGCTGAGACCAGGGAGGAGGTGTAGGGTGGTGCTAAGCCATGGAGCACTTTGTGAATGAGGGTAATAGTTTTGTACTGGATTCTGGAGCAGATGGGTAGCCAGTGTAATGACTGGCACATGGTAGAGGCATCGGTGTAACGGTTGGTGAGGAATATGATCCTGGCTGCAGCATTCAGAACAGATTGGAGAGGGGAGAGTTTGGTAAGAGGGAGGCCATTTAAGAGACAGTTACAATAGTCCACATGAGAATGAATGAGTGAAACAGAAGGAGTTTTTGCAGAATCAAAAGTAAGAAAAGGGCGAATTCTAGAAATGTTTTTGAGATGCAGGTAAGAAGAGCGAGCCAATGATCGGATGTGTGGGGTGAAGGAAAGCTCGGAATCAAGTATGACCCCAAGGCAGCGGGCATGTTGCTTAGGAGTAATGGTGGAACCACACACGGAGATGGCAATGTCAGGCAAAGATAGGTTAGTAGAGGGAGAGAACACGAGGAGTTCAGTTTTTGGCAGGTTCAGTTTCAGATAGAGAGAGGACATGATGTTAGTGACAGCGGTAAGACAATCACTAGTGTTTTCTAAAAAGGCAGGAGTGAGATCAGGAGAAGAAGTGTATAATTGGGTGTCATCAGCATAGAGATGGTACTGGAACCCAAATCTACTGATTGTTTGTCTAATAGGGGCAGTATACAAAGAGAAGAGGAGGGGGACTAGGACTCATCCTTGAGGAACCCCAACAGTAAGGGGAAGGTGAGAGGAGGAGGAACCAGCAAAAGATACAGAGAAGGAGCGATCAGAGAGATAGGAGGAGAACCAGGAGAGAATGGTGTCCTTGAGGCCGATGGAGCAAAGCATAGTGAGGAGGAGCTGATGATCCACAGTATCGAATGCTGCGGAGAGATCCAAGAGAATTAGCATGGAGTAGTGACCAATAGATTTAGCTGTTAGTAGATCATTAGAGACTTTAGTGAGGGCAGTTTCAGTAACATAGTAACATAGTTAGTAAGGCCGAAAAAAGACATTTGTCCATCCAGTTCAGCCTATATTCCATCACAATAAATACCCAGATCTACGTCCTTCTACAGAACCTAATAATTGTATGATACAATATTGTTCTGCTCCAGGAAGACATCCAGGCCTCTCTTGAACCCCTCGACTGAGTTCGCCATCACCACCTCCTCAGGCAAGCAATTCCAGATTCTCACTGCCCTAACAGTAAAGAATCCTCTTCTATGTTGGTGGAAAAACCTTCTCTCCTCCAGACGTTGTTAAACCTCATCTGCCACCTTTCAGCCCAAGTTTCCAACTTATCCAGATCCATCTGTAGCAGAATACGATCTTCTCTTGTATTAACTGCTTTACATAGTTTTGTATCATCTGCAAATATCGATATTTTACTGTGTAAACCTTCTACCAGATCATTAATGAATATGTTGAAGAGAACAGGTCCCAATACTGACCCCTGCGGTACCCCACTGGTCACAGCGACCCAGTTAGAGACTATACCATTTATAACCACCCTCTGCTTTCTATCACTAAGCCAGTTACTAACCCATTTACACACATTTTCCCCCAGACCAAGCATTCTCATTTTGTGTACCAACCTCTTGTGCGGCACGGTATCAAACGCTTTGGAAAAATCGAGATATACCACGTCCAATGACTCACCGTGGTCCAGTCTATAGCTTACCTCTTCATAAAAACTGATTAGATTGGTTTGACAGGAGCGATTTCTCATAAACCCATGCTGATATGGAGTTAAACAGTTATTCTCATTGAGATAATCCAGAATAACATCCCTCAGAAACCCTTCAAATATTTTACCAACAATAGAGGTTAGACTTACTGGCCTATAATTTCCAGGTTCACTTTTAGAGCCCTTTTTGAATATTGGCACCACATTTGCTATGCGCCAGTCCTGCGGAACAGACCCTGTCGCTATAGAGTCACTAAAAATAAGAAATAATGGTTTATCTATTACATTACTTAGTTCTCTTAGTACTCGTGGGTGTATGCCATCCGGACCCGGAGATTTATCGATTTTAATCTTATTTAGCCGGTTTCGCACCTCTTCTTGGGTTAGATTGGTGACCCTTAATATAGGGTTTTCATGGTTTCTTGGGATTTCACCTAGCATTTCATTTTCCACCGTGAATACCGTGGAGAAGAAGGTGTTTACTATGTTAGCTTTTTCCTCGTCATCTACAACCATTCTTTCCTCACTATTTTTTAAGGGGCCTACATTTTCAGTTTTTATTCTTTTACTATTGATATAGTTGAAGAACAGTTTGGGATTAGTTTTACTCTCCTTAGCAATGTGCTTCTCTGTTTCCTTTTTGGCAGCTTTAATTAGTTTTTTAGATAAAGTATTTTTCTCCCTATAGTTTTTTAGAGCTTCAATGGTGCCATCCTGCTTTAGTAGTGCAAATGCTTTCTTTTTACTGTTAATTGCCTGTCTTACTTCTTTGTTTAGCCACATTGGGTTTTTCCTATTTCTAGTCCTTTTATTCCCACAAGGTATAAACCGCTTACACTGCCTATTTAGGATGTTCTTAAACATTTCCCATTTATTATCTGTATTCTCATTTCTGAGGATATTGTCCCAGTCTACCAGATTAAGGGCATCTCTAAGCTGTTCAAACTTTGCCTTCCTAAAGTTCAATGTTTTTGTGACTCCCTGACAAGTCCCCCTAGTGAAAGACAGGTGAAACTGCACAATATTGTGGTCGCTATTTCCTAAATGCCCAACCACCTGCAGATTTGTTATTCTGTCAGGTCTATTAGATAGTATTAGGTCTAAAAGTGCTGCTCCTCTGGTTGGATTCTGCACCAATTGTGAAAGATAATTTTTCTTGGTTATTAGCAGAAACCTGTTGCCTTTATGGGTTTCACAGGTTTCTGTTTCCCAGTTAATATCCGGGTAGTTAAAGTCCCCCATAACCAGGACCTCATTATGGGTTGCAGCTTCATCTATCTGCTTTAGAAGTAGACTTTCCATGCTTTCTGTTATATTTGGGGGTTTGTAACAGACCCCAATGAGAATTTTGTTACCATTTTTCCCTCCATGAATTTCAACCCATATGGACTCGACATCCTCATTCCCTTCGCTAATATCCTCCCTTAAAGTGGACTTTAGACAAGACTTTACATAGAGACAAACCCCTCCTCCTCTCCGATTTTTACGATCCTTTCTAAACAGACTGTAACCCTGTAAGTTAACTGCCCAGTCATAGCTTTCATCTAACCATGTCTCGGTTATTCCCACTATGTCAAAGTTACCTGTAGATATTTCTGCTTCTAGTTCTTCCATCTTGTTTGTCAGGCTTCTGGCGTTTGCGAGCATGCAGTTTAGAGGATTTTGTTTTGTTCCAATCTCCTCACTGTGGATTGTTTTAGAAATGTTCTTACCTCCCTTCTGAGTATGTTTTCCTGGGTCGTCTTTGTTCGAGTCTAATGTTTTTCTTCCCGTCCCCTCTTCTTCTAGTTTAACGCCCTCCTGATGAGTGTAGCGAGTCTTCTGGCGAATGTGTGTTTCCCAGGTTTGTTGAGGTGTAGTCCGTCTCTGGCGAGGAGTCCATCGTACCAGTAATTCACACCGTGGTCCAGGAATCCAAATCCTTGTTGTCTGCACCATCGTCTTAGCCAGTTGTTTGCATCAAGGATCCTGTTCCATCTCCTGGTGCCATGCCCGTCTACTGGAAGGATAGAAGAAAAAACTACCTGTGCATCCAGTTCCTTTACTTTCTTCCCCAACTCTTCAAAGTCCTTGCAGATTGTCGGTAGGTCCTTCCTTGCCATGTCATTGGTGCCAACATGTATCAGAAGAAATGGGTGGACGTCCTTGGAGCTGAAGAGCTTTGGTATCCTATCGGTCACATCCTTGATCATCGCACCTGGAAGGCAGCATACTTCTCTTGCAGTTATGTCCGGTCTGCAGATGGCTGCTTCGGTGCCTCTCAGTAGTGAGTCTCCCACCACCACCACTCTTCGTTGCTTCTTGGCTGTACTTTTTGCTGTCACTTGTTGCTGTGTGCCCTTTTCTTTTTTGCTTGCTGGTATTGCTTCATTCTTAGGTGTGCCATCTTCATCCTCTACAAAGATTTGATATCGGTTCTTCAGTTGTGTGGTTGGTGATTTCTCCATGGTCTTCTTGCTTCTTTTGGTCACATGCTTCCACTCATCTGCTTTTGGAGGTTCTCTGACACTTTTTGCACCTTCTGTGACCAGTAGAGATGCTTCTGTTCTGTCTAGAAAATCTTCATTCTCTTTGATGAGTTTCAAAGTTGCTATTGTTTCTTCCAGACCCCGCACCTTTTCTTCTAAAAGGGCCACTAGTCTACACTTCTGACAGGTGAAATTGGATTCTTCTTCTGGTCGATCTGTGAACATGTAGCACATGCTGCAGCTCACCATGTAGGTTGTCACATCTGCCATGTTGCTCCTAGATCCTGCTGACTTGCTGTGTGTTTTCCTTCTTGTGTAATCTACTCAGCCAAGCTTTCTTGCAATAATATCCTACAGGCAAAAATTCTCCCAGAAGGCACCTGGAATATGCAAATTAGCCTCCTGAAGCTTGAATCCCTGGTTTGGTGATGCTTTCGAAGCAGCTGGTCCCGGCTGTACCCAACGATCTTCTAGCTTAGGGAGACTTCGCTTCTCCCAGAAGGCACCTGGAATATGCAAATTAGCCTCCTGAAGCTTGAATCCCTGGTTTGGTGATGCTTTCGAAGCAGCTGGTCCCGGCTGTACCCAACGATCTTCTAGCTTAGGGAGACTTCGCTTCTCCCAGAAGGCACCTGGAATATGCAAATTAGCCTCCTGAAGCTTGAATCCCTGGTTTGGTGATGCTTTCGAAGCAGCTGGTCCCGGCTGTACCCAACGATCTTCTAGCTTAGGGAGACTTCGCTTCTCCCAGAAGGCACCTGGAATATGCAAATTAGCCTCCTGAAGCTTGAATCCCTGGTTTGGTGATGCTTTCGAAGCAGCTGGTCCCGGCTGTACCCAACGATCTTCTAGCTTAGGGAGACTTCGCTTCTCCCAGAAGGCACCTGGAATATGCAAATTAGCCTCCTGAAGCTTGAATCCCTGGTTTGGTGATGCTTTCGAAGCAGCTGGTCCCGGCTGTACCCAACGATCTTCTAGCTTAGGGAGACTTCGCTTCTCCCAGAAGGCACCTGGAATATGCAAATTAGCCTCCTGAAGCTTGAATCCCTGGTTTGGTGATGCTTTCGAAGCAGCTGGTCCCGGCTGTACCCAACGATCTTCTAGCTTAGGGAGACTTCGCTTCTCCCAGAAGGCACCTGGAATATGCAAATTAGCCTCCTGAAGCTTGAATCCCTGGTTTGGTGATGCTTTCGAAGCAGCTGGTCCCGGCTGTACCCAACGATCTTCTAGCTTAGGGAGACTTCGCTTCTCCCAGAAGGCACCTGGAATATGCAAATTATATAGACACCTGGGTGAATTACCTCGGGGTAAGATGCTGGGCTCCAAGACAGCAGCAAGGGCTTTATATAGAGTAGAGTGTAAAGAGCAGAAACCAGATTGAAGAGGGTCGAGAAGAGAGTTATCTGAGACATAGCGGGTAAGATGGGAGTGGACCAGGCGTTCGAGGAGTTTTGAGATGAAGTGAATATTAGAAACGGGTCTATAATTATCGGCACAGTTTTGATTGAGGGATGGTTTTTTAAGTAGTGGATGTATGATGGCATGCTTAAATGAGGAGGGAAAGATACCAGAAGAGAGAGAGAGGTTGAATATTTTTGTTAGTTGAGAGGTAACAGCCGGGGAAAGGAACTGGAGGAGATGTGACGGAATGGGGTCACTGGTACAAGTGGTTGGGCGAGAAGATGCAAGGAGCCTGATTACTTCTTCTTCTGTAACTGGTTCAAAGTCAGAGAGTGAGCTAGATGCTGTGGGAGAGGGAGGACATTGCATGGTCTGAGGCGATTGGGAGATAATTTCCTGTCAAATGTGGTAAATTTTTTCTTTGAAGTAATTGGCCAGATCATCAGCACGGAGATCCGTGGTTGGGGCCTGCACTCTTGGGTTGAGTAGGGACTGGAAAGTGTCAGAGACGTTTAGGGTTATTGGACAGGGAGGTGATGAGGGTGTTGAAATAGGTTTGCTTGGAGAGATGAAGGGCAGAGTTGTATGTTTTAAGCATGAACTTATAATGGATGAAATCTTCGGGTAGATTAGATTTTCTCCACAGACGTTCGGCGCACCTGGAGCACCGCTGCAGGAAACGTGTTTGCAGCATGTGCCACGGTTGTCGCCGTCTGTGCCGAATTGTTCTATATATAGGAGGTGCAGTTTCATCCAGGTCACTTTGCAGGGTTTCATTGTAATGCTTCAGTGCAGAATAAGGACATGAGATGGAGGAGATAAGAGCCAATGAGGACTGCAAGTTCTTCATAAGTTTCTGGGTTTTAATGGCCTGTATGTTTCTGTAAGTGTGGAAAGTGGGGGAGACCTGGGTGAATTACCTCGGGGTAAGATGCTGGGCTCCAAGACAGCAGCAAGGGCTTTCTTAAGGTCTTCGATTTCTTCTCACATTTTTTGCATGCCTTGCGATAATTCGTGGGACCACTTCGGCTCTTCCTCATTGGGGTGGTTACTCCGCAACACCGGACCATCCCTGCCAAGTGTAACGCTCGCACCGAGACTGGTTGGCGCGGGCGCCTGGGGGTGTGGCCCCACTGGACCGCAGACCGAACTTCCCTGGAAGGGGCGTAACTAAGTAGCTTCCTAGGTGTTCGGTGGAGCCTCTGATGGTGAGGTCAGACTTGTGCAATAGGAAGCTACCAGGTACCACTCCAGGGTGGAGTCGGACTGTGGATGCTGATCCCACCGGGGACAAGACACGGGCAGGCAGGCACGGCTGTGACACTGGCTGACAGACGGGTATGGCAGAGGCGCTGACGGGCGGATTGGCTTGACGGAGATACAGGCAGGCAGACGGGCGCGGCTGGCACTCAGGCAGACAGGCGGGCACGGCTGGCACTGGCAGACAGGACTGATACTCTGGTAGGAACTGGGATTCAGATGGATGTGTGGAAACAGGTAAGAACCTGTTCAGACTGGAGAATATAAAGCAACAGGTAGAGACCTGTATGGAAAGTTGCAGAATAAAGATAGAGCAAGAGTGAAAGCAAAGCTGAATCGCAGGAGGCTGAGTACGAGTAGAAGGCGGAGCTAAGAGAAGAGAAGGAGAAGGCAGAGCTATGAGCAGAGAAGGAGAAGGCAGAGTAGAGAAGGAGAAGGCAGAGCAGAGAGTAGAGAAGGAGAAGGCAGAGCCAAGGACGGAGCCGCAGGAGGCGGAGCCAAGAGCAGAGACGCTGGAGGCGGAGCCAAGAGCGGAGACGCTGGAGGCGGAGCCAAGAGCGGAGACGCTGGAGGCGGAGCCAAGAGCGGAGACGCTGGAGGCGGAGCCAAGAGCGGAGACGCTGGAGGCGGAGCCAAGAGCAGAGACGCTGGAGGCAGAGCCAAGAGCGGAGACGCTGGAGGCGGAGCCAAGAGCGGAGATGCTGGAGGCGGAGCCAAGAGCAGAGACGCTGGAGGCGGAGCCAAGAGCGGAGACGCTGGAGGCGGAGCCAAGAGCGGAGATGGAGCCAAGAGCGGAGATGCTGGAGGCGGAGCCAAGAGCGGAGATGCAGGAGGCGGAGCCAAGAGCGGAGACGCTGGAGGCAGAGCCAAGAGCGGAGATGCTGGAGGTAACGCCAAGAGCTAAAGACGTAGAACCGCAAGCAGCGGTGCCAGGTGGAACCGCAAGGAGCGGAGCCGCAGAGCAAAGCCACAGAGTGCAGAGCAAGGTCAGAGAGCAGAGCTGAGAGAAAAGCTGAGAGACACAGAACCACAGGTTGTGGTAGAACTGAGCAGAGAGAAGAAGAGCCGCAGACCGTGGCGAACAGAGCAGAAAGATAAGGTAGAGGTACACACAGCAGAGTGGGAAATGACTAATGACAAAGAAGGAGCAGGGACAGACATAGACCAGAGTACAGACAGGAACGGACACGGATACACAAACAGAACACAGATGAAGGCCTGCAATAGTGCAGCCCTCTGAGACAGGAAACACACGACCTGGCAGCTCAGTAGCAAATGCTAACTGAGGGGAATAGTTTGCTCAGGCATCCTTCAATGGGTGAGGATGCCTTAAGTATCAGAGGCCTCAAGGCTATTGGCCAGAAGCACCTTAGGGAGGTGCACACAGTCTCAATAAGAATCCGGAGTGGCTGGCGCCGCCCCCCTATGCACACAGCCAGGAAGTGTACACAGAGCAGGCCGCCATGAAGCACATGGCATGGAACCAGCAGCAGACAGATCTCACAGCATGGCACTGGGTGAGTGAGTAGATGTAACAGGCAGGTGGGGAATGGAAGGCCATGCAGTGATGCCGGCAGGGTTGTTACACCAAGGCTGCAAACTCAATAGTACCAGCAACGGTGGGTGCAGGGCCTTTTCCAGGATGGTACTGTAGTCGTTGATCCGCCTTCTGGTGGCAGTGGTTGGTCTCCGGTACCTTCCACTACCCCTTGTTCATATATAAAACATGTGCCACAGTCCTGAGTGAGCCCAACGTGGCTCCTTAAATATCTTAACTGGGGAAGTCAGGTAACAAGGGTCAGGACAACTATTTTCTGCCCACGTCAGGGCACAAGTGTCAGTCACGTGTGGGGGCTCTCTTGGGGCAGCACATGGTTCTCTCTGGCGGTTACTGGACACACACCACACGTCCCGCTCCCCCTGGTCCCCGCTGTTGGCTGCGGGCGAAGCTGATCTGCTTGCTCTCAGCTGGAGCATGACTCTCTGGGGCTGTTACAACACTTGGCTCGGCTCTGCTCTGTATATACGACTCTACCCTTTTCTGCTCTGCACAGCTCTGCTCTGCATGGCTCTGCTCTACACGGCTCTGCTCTGCACAGCTTTCTCTGCATGGCTTGGCCCTGCATGGCTCTTGCTCTCTAGGTTACTGCTGAGCACACTATTCCCCTCAATGCAGCAGTCCCCGTCCTTCAGGCCTGCTGCAGCACTCTCTGGAGAGGGAAGCAGAGCACACTCTGGCCTCATACTGCCTTGCTTCAAGCATTTTTTCCTTCTTTTTTTCCGCCCCCTCTGACAGCAGGAAGCCCCTCCTCTCTAGAGCTTCCCCCAGGCAACAGGGGGAGGTCCACCTCACTCCGGCTTCCCCCTGGGAACAGTGGATGCAGTCTCTCTAGTTCCGGACCCAGCAAGCAGGTACCCTCTGCCTGGTCGACCCCCCCACCAGATGTGAAAGATAATTGTCTTTTAGAAGTGTACAGTATGAGCACATGGCATCTTTAAGACACCAACTGACCTGCCAAGGGTTTACTAGGTGAAGTCGCTTTATAAGACAGATAGTGGTCTTTTTCCTGAAGTGACTTTCCTAGAGGTTTTGCAGTGGATTTTGCAGTGGCTCTACGCCGACTTCTGTCATTTAAACTATAAATAGAGAGTGGCTTTATAATACAAGCTGCCTGAAGAATAAGTATGTTAATGTTTTCAAATGCTTCATGGTTTCTGAACCTTGAGCAGTTAAAAGAAGTAGCAAAAGACTGAACATGTGCACAGAAATGTAGTTTTTACATAGCTGTGCATTTTGCTAATTTTTTTGCTGCAGAATTGCTTTGCCTTTTCAGGTTCATTCCAAGCAAGATCCACCTGAAAGAGTTGTGTGCACATGCCATTATTTTAAAAAAAAACTTTTTACTTTGCTGCAACTACAGGTTTCAGTTCCCAGATGTACAGTATATCAGGGTACTTACAGTTCCTCATAATAATTGCCTCTCCCTGATTTGCTGCTTCATCTATTTGCTTTATGAGGATATTTTCTGTTGCTTCCACTTTAACGCCTTTACTCCCCAAGGTCATTTGCATGTTAATGACCAGGTCAATTTTTACAATTCTGACCACTGTCAATTTATGAGGTAATAACTCTGGAATGCTTCAACATACCCCACTGATTTTGGGATTGTTTTTTTTTGTGACATATTGTACTTCATGACAGTGGTAAAATTTCTTCAGAATAATGTGCATGTATTTGTGAAAAAGACAGAAATTTGGCAAAAACTTGACAAAATTTGCTATTTTCAAACTTTGAATTCTTATGCCCTTAAAACAGAGATATGTCGCACAAAACAGTTCATAAATAACATTTTCCACATGTCTGCTTCACATCAGCACAATTTTTTAAACAATTTTTTTTTCTTAGTA
This sequence comes from Ranitomeya imitator, assembly GCF_032444005.1. Lineage (NCBI taxonomy): Eukaryota > Metazoa > Chordata > Amphibia > Anura > Dendrobatidae > Ranitomeya > Ranitomeya imitator. The sequence continues at coordinate 399,421,486 of NC_091286.1, read as the reverse complement.
AGTTATAAGGGTTAAACGTTGACCAGCAATTTCTGACTTTTACAACAAAATTTACAAAACCATTTTTTAGGGACCGCGCCACATTTGAAATGACTTTGAGGGGTTTATATGATAGAAACTACTCAAAAGTGACACCATTCTAAAAACTGCTACCCTCAAAGTGCTAAAAACCACATTCAAGAAGTTTGTTAACCCTTTAGGTGCTTCACAGGAATTTTTGGAATGTGGAAAAAAATGAACATTTAACTTTTTCAAAAATATTTTACTTTAGACCCATTTTTTTATTTTCATAAGGATAAAAGGAAAAATGGACCACAAAACTTGTTGTGCAATTTCTCCTGAGCATGCCGATACCCCATAAGTCGGGGAAAATCACTATATGGGCGCACAGCAGAGCTCGGAACAGAAGGAGCATCATTTGACTTTTTGAATTCAAAATTTGCTGGAATCATTAGTGGACATCATGTCTCGTTTGGAGAGCCCCTGATGTGCCTATACAATGGAACCCCAGCACAAGTGACCCCATTTTGGAAGCTAGACACCCATCAATCATTTAGATGTGTGGTTAGCACCGTGAAACCCCAGGTGCAAAGCTCAGAAGGAAAGAGGCACCATATTGCAGTTCAGATTATTCTGTAATGGTTTGAGGGTGCCATGTCACATTGGCAGAGCCCCTGAATTGCCAGAACAGCAGAAACCACCCATATGTGAACTCATTTTACAAACTACACTCCCCAATGAATTCATCTAGGGGTGCAGTGATCATATTGATACCACATGTGCCTCACAGAATTTTATACCATTGAGGAGTGAAGAAAGAATAAATTTCATTTTTACCACTAAAATGTTGTTTTAGCCCCAAGTTTTTAATTTTTCTAAGGGCTAATAGGAAATTTTTTTTACAACAAACTGAGTTCCATTTTTACTGAGTGCGCCAATACCCTACATGTAATCGGGAAATATTTTTTCAGGCACAGTGCAAAACTCAGAAGGAAAGGAGCGCCATACTATAGTACAGATTTTACAATTATGGTTTGCGGGTGCCATGACCCACTGGGAGAACCCTTGAGTTGCATAACAGCAGAACAACCCAGAATTGTCAGAACAACATAAGTGAGCCCGTTTTATAAACTACACCTCTCAACGAATTAATCTAGGGGTGCAGTGATCATATTAACACCACAGGTGTGTCAAAGTGAAGAAAAAATTATTACATTTTTACCATCAAAATTTTGTTTTAGATTTTAGCCCCAGATTTTACATTTTCACACAAGTAGGTAAAAATGGCACCATAATTTGTCCTACAATTTCTACTGAACGTGGCAATAGCCCATATGTGGCTCTACAGTACTGCAGTGCTTAGCCATACAGAAAGACTCGGGAAGATGAAGCGCTATTTGCCTCCGCGAACGTAGATTTTCCTGGATTAGTTTATGGACTCCATATACAGAGCCACTAATTGCTAGAAGAGCACGATTTCTCAAGTGAGGCAATTTTGGAAATTATACCATTTGTAGTGATGATTTTGACTCAATGGATGTTTTACAGAAACAAGCAGCAATAAATGTTTCCGAGTGAAAATTGCAAACTGCCATTGCAGTGACCAGTACGCTATAGTGACCAGTATGTTGTAGTGACCAGTACGTTATCCCTAGCTCATGCTTCTGGAGACATGCACCCCTAAGTTAGGCGGGCTCTGATCGCTTCAGAAATGCTAAACATGCACTATATGTGGTTTAGGTACACTGTGGGGCTCAGAAGAGAGGGGGATTTGGATTTGGGAGCGCAGAATTTTCCCAATTTCTTTTGAGGGGCGAGGAGTCATTTCGCTTTTCCAGAGCCTTTGTACCACCAGTAACATAGAAGCCCCCTATATTTCCATTAACAGATGTCAGATGTGAGTGGGGGCTTGCTTTTTTGTGGATTGAGTTGAAGCTGTTATTGGGAATATTATACATAATGTTTGGGATCACAGTTATTCGGTGCTCTACGCTGAGCATTTACATCGGGGTTCCATCTAAATCTTTGAGTGACTTTATTCAGATGAAACCCCAGAGGTATCCTTTCACTGTAATGAGGAAGCAGAGTTACTCTGGACTCCATCTGGCCTCTGTTCGGCATTGTCCTTCTTTTCAGATGTGCACGAAACTGTGTGGCCGACGGCGCTTTTATGCAGTCCTAAAAAGACGGACACCGCTGGTTCACAAGTCCTTTGGCGCCCACAGTGCCTCCATCTGCCTCATTATAGGGAATCGTCCACTGGGTGCTCCATCTGAATTACGTATTTCAGAGATTTACACAGAAACCCCCAGGTAAGCCCACAGTGCAGAGCGCACGATAAATGTGCACTGAGCCATACTATGATCATTGGGAGGCAGAATGAACAAAACAGCAGATGAAGAATTGGTTTTATTTATTTTCTACTCCGTTCCTCATGCGGTATAAGTGATTGGACGACATTATTCTTCGGGTCGGTGTGATTACATCGATACCACATTTATATCTGGTTCTTATGTTTGGCTGCTGTTACATACTAAAAGACGCTTTTTATTGCAAAAAAATAGTTTTTGCATCACCATCTTTTGAGAGCTATAATTTTTCCATATTATGGCTCACAGAGTCATGTGAGGGCTTGTTTTTTGTGGGACGAGTTGATGTTTTTATTGGTACCATGTTCAAACACATCACAATTTTTGATCGCTTTGGGGAGGCAGAATGAGCAAAAGCCAGCCATTCAGGAAGTTAGGGATTTTTTTTATGTTGTTCCGCGTGTGGTAAAATAGATAAGGCACTTTTATTCTTCAGGTCAGTATGATTCCAGTGATACCCCATTTGTATCTTTTTTATGCTTTGGCGCTTTTACACAATGAAAACTATTTTATAGAAAAAAATATTATTTTTGCATCACTATATTCTGAGAGCTTTAACTTTTTTGTTTTCCGCTGATGGAGCTGTTGGGGGCTTGACAAGATGATGTTTTTAGTGGTACCATGTTTATTTATACTTGGATTGTTATTCGCATTTTATTCCACTTTTTGTTCAACGGTATGAAGATAAAGTATTTGTTTTTTTGCCTTGTTTTTCACTTATTTTCTTTATGGTGTTTGTGAAGAAACCAGATTGTATCTTAATTACCCAGACAGCTACTTTTTTGCATAAACAAAAGAACTGTCTTTTTTTATCTGTATATTGGCTTGTGAATTTAAGTGTTTATGTCTGGTGGGTCAAAAAGACAGACTGCCCACTGATATACTATCTAACATACTGTGTAAGTCTGTAATAGTGACTGTACATTGAGTGGGTTAAGCTTTGTTTATTGATGTGTGCTTATATGCTAATAGTGCTACTTAATCCCATCACCATTGTTTGCCATATCTTGATGTTGGACTGAAAGACCCTGGGTAATTCTAAAAATAGCTTCCATGCCTCGGGTATAAATTGACTCAGAGATCACATCCTGGGAATCTGAAGTAATACAGAGCTACCAGCCGGACATTCTGCAAACCTCACTACAGACAGAAGAAAGGACTGCAGCCAATTCATCATGGCACCATCACGAGGGACACTGGTCTAGGATTCTACAGGATACAACCTAGGGGTTTTCGGCTCTGGTTGGAAGGACACAGATCTGATCCAGTGACCATCTCTGCACCATGGATATGTTTGGAGAAAGCCAGGGTTGGGACCCGCTGGTCGCCTGGTTCCATGGAGATGGTCCGATAAGACAGGTGGTAACTCTCATGTCAACTGGTTTTGGACCTTGTATAGACTCTATGGACAGTTCTTGGTCATCTCCCTATGCTTGTGATTACCCCTTCTCTGTGCGTTCATCCACAGATGGAGTAGCGACCCTGGGAGCTCTGACATCATGTCAACTGGCTTTGGACCTTGTATGGACTCTATGGACAGTTCTTGGTCATCTCCCTATGCTTGTCACAGCCCCTTCTCTGTGTGTTCATCCACAGATGGAGTAGCGACCCTGGGAGCTCTGACATCATGTCAACTGGCTTTGGACCTTGTATGGACTCTATGGACAGTTCTTGGTCATCTCCCTATGCTTTTCGCTGCCCCTTCTCTGTGCGTTCATCCACAGATGGAGTAGCGACCCTGGGAGCTCTGACATCATGTCATGCTGGAAACACGTGGAGACGCAGTGATATTTTATATGCGCCTATGTACCCATACAATTCCAGGCATGTTGGGAATGCTCTGTTTGCTATTGTGTGCTGTGGTTCAATACAGTATTGCCACACTGTTTTACCTTAACCCTGTGTTGTCTGTGTAGTGTATTGCCCACTGGGAGATAGAGCGGGCGCTCAGTGGTATGAGCCGTGGTCCATGCAGTCTTGCTAAAGACAGCCGGGCCAGCGGACAAGAGCACTCACTGACCCCGCTTCTCCGTATGTTGTGAATTCTGTGGTCAAGCTCCCTCCTGTGGTCGTGAGTGGTACTTCGACTGGTTCCGTCTATGAGCTTCCTCTGGTGGATGTGAGTGGGGCTGCGGCTTCTGAGTTTCCTTCCTCAGGTGACGAGGTTAAGTCGTTAGGTGCTGCTCTATTTAACTCCACCTAGTTCTTTGTTCCTGGCCTCCAGTCAATGTTCCAGTATTGGTCTTGCTCTCTCCTGGATCGTTCTTGTGGCCTGTCTGCCCTGCATAAGCTAAGTTTTGCTTGTGTTACTTTTGTTTGCTATATTTTCTGTCCAGCTTGCTATATTGGTTTTTCTTGCTTGCTGGAAGCTCTGAGACGCAGAGGGAGCACCTCCGTACCGTTAGTCGGTGTGGAGGGTCTTTTTGCCCCCTCTGCGTGGTTGTTTGTAGGTTTTTGTGCTGACCGCAAAGCTATCTTTCCTATCCTCGGTCTATTCAGTAAGTCGGGCCTCACTTTGCTAAAATCTATTTCATCTCTGTGTTTGTATTTTCATCTTAACTCACAGTCATTATATGTGGGGGGCTGCCTTTTCCATTGGGAAATTTCTCTGAGGCAAGGTAGGCTTATTTTTCTATCTTCAGGGCTAGTTAGTTTCTCAGGCTGTGCCGAGTTGCATAGGGAGCGTTAGGCGCAATCCACGGCTACCTCTAGTGTGGTATGATAGGATTAGGGATTGCGGTCAGCAGAGTTCCCACGTCTCAGAGCTCGTTCTATGTTAGTAACTATCAGGTCACTTTGTGTGCTCTTAACCACTAGGTCCATTGTGGTTCTGAATCACCTGTTCATAACACCGTAACAATGTTAACTAAAGTGGTTAACTAGTGGGACAGTTTCATAGGTCGGGTCGTTTTGGACGTATAGATATGTCTCGGGTGGGAAAGGAGTTAAGACTTATAACAAACTGTTATAAGTATTTTATTATTCTTTCTCCCTCGATTTATCTCCACCCTCAGGGACTTTACATATTAATTTGACTCACATATATTATCATGCAGGATAATTTTTTAGGAACAATTTTACATATAAGCAAAGCTTTCCCCCTTATCTGTACGGTCATTCCTGACCAGACTATAGCCCTGTAAATTAACAGCCCAGTTATAGCCATGTCAATGTTATCCCTACACTATCCGATTTTTTTTCCAACATTATCAATTCTAAATTATCCATCTTGTTTGTGAGCCTTCTGGCATTAGTACACACACTTTACCTATTTTGCTATGTCTCTATTACTCCTGTCTTTATTAACAGCTCTAAGTCCTCCCCCTATGCCACCCCCTCTTTCATTACTTGGGCCCAAATCACTATCTACACTAACTACCCCTCATGTACAGCAATTGTCCTCCTCCCAGTCCCTAGTTTAAAAACTCCTCCAACCTTCTGTCCGTTCTTTCTCCTATCATAGTTACACCCTACCCCTAGGTGCTGCCTATACCTAGCACAAAGCCAGTTACCAAAAGAGAAGTTTTCCCAGTTCTCCAAAGCACAAAGTCATTCTTTTCAGTACCGACCAAAAACAGAAGAAGGCCCCTGTACAAGAACAGTACGTAGTCCCTTTGTAGTCCAAAATGCACAATTCCACGTGCTTTGGCGATGGAAGTGGATGCCATTACCTACTGAGCCCCTGTCTGCCCCAAGTCCTTCCTACACCCATTCCTGAGCAACTTATTCACCTTCCTAATCTGCTGGCACTCTGGTGTGGCTAAAAGTATTTCATAGAATACTGCCTATGATATGAGTGCCTTGTCTTAACCTTACGGCCATTGAAATTACATTAAATAATTTTTTAAGGACCTTCCACCTGCTTCTAAATTTGTGGACCATGACTGCTGGGTCTTAATCAGGCCCTCTAAATAATCTATGAATCCAATCCACTATTTGTGGAACTCGAGCAGCAGGAAGGCAACAAACTGCGAAAATCGCAATCTTTGTGTCTTTCAGACACTCTCCTGGTATCTTGCTGCCGCATTGCTACCCCTGTACTGACACCCTTCTCATCTACCAACTAAGCAATCTTGTTGGGGTGTACAAGATGAGGACTATCCTTCCTGACATTCTTCCCCCTACCCCGCCTTCTGCCTCATTGTTCTAAACTTCCATGCTACCATCTTCCAATCATGAGCTCCTTTTTTATGTTCTACTAGAAGGTGGCCCGATTCTAATGCATCGGGTATTCTAGAATATGCATGTACACGTATATATATTTCACAGCCCACGTAGTACATTGCCCAGCCACATAGTATATTGCCCAGCCACGTAGTATATTGCCCAGTGACATAGTATATTGCCCAGGCACGTAGCATATTTCCCAGTTACGTAGTATATTGCCCAGTCACGTAGTATATTGCCCAGTCACATAGTATATTGCCCAGTCACGTAGTATATTGCCCAGTGACGTAGTATACAGCACAGAGCCATGTAGTATATTGCACAGCGACGTAGTATACAGCACAGAGCCACGTAGTATATTGCACAGTGACGTAGTATACAGCACAGAGCCATGTAGTATATTGCACAGTGACGTAGTATACAGCACAGAGCCACGTAGTATATTGCACAGCGACGTAGTATACAGCACAGAGCCATGTAGTATATTGCCCAGCCACATAGTATATTGGCCAGTCACGTAGTTTATTGCCCGGCTACGTAGTATATTGCCCAGCCACGTATTTTTAGGGACTCTATAGCCACGGGGTCTGTTCCGCAGGACTGGTGCATAGCAAATGTGGTGCCAATATTCAAAAAGGGCTCTAAAAGTGAACCTGGAAATTATAGGCCAGTAAGTCTAATCTCTATTGTTGGCAAAATATTTGAAGGGTTTCTGAGGGATGTTATTCTGGATTATCTCAATGAGAATAACTGTTTAACTCCATATCAGCATGGGTTTATGAGAAATCACTCCTGTCAAACCAATCTAATCAGTTTTTATGAAGAGGTAAGCTATAGGCTGGACCACGGTGAGTCATTGGACGTGGTATATCTCGATTTTTCCAAAGCGTTTGATACCGTGCCGCACAAGAGGTTGGTACACAAAATGAGAATGCTTGGTCTGGGGGAAAATGTGTGTAAATGGTTTAGTAACTGGCTTACTGATAGAAAGCAGAGGGTGGTTATAAATGGTATATTCTCTAACTGGGTCGCTGTGACCAGTGGGGTACCGCAGGGGTCGGTATTGGGACCTGTTCTCTTCAACATATTCATTAATGATCTGGTAGGTTTACACAGTAAAATATCGATATTTGCAGATGATACAAAACTATGTAAAGCAGTTAATACAAGAGAAGATAGTATTCTGCTACAGATGGATCTGGATAAGTTGGAAACTTGGGCTGAAAGGTGGCAGATGAGGTTTAACAATGATAAATGTAAGGTTATACACATGGGAAGAAGGAATCAATATCACCATTACACACTGAACGGGAAACCACTGGGTAAATCTGACAGGGAGAAGGACTTGGGGATCCTAATTAATGATAAACTTACCTGGAGCAGCCAGTGCCAGGCAGCAGCTGCCAAGGCAAACAGGATCATGGGATGCATTAAAAGAGGTCTGGATACACATGATGAGAGCATTATACTGCCTCTGTACAAATCCCTAGTTAGACCGCACATGGAGTACTGTGTCCAGTTTTGGGCACCGGTGCTCAGGAAGGATATAATGGAACTAGAGAGAGTACAAAGGAGGGCAACAAAATTAATAAAGGGGATGGGAGAACTACAATACCCAGATAGATTAGCAAAATTAGGATTATTTAGTCTAGAAAAAAGACGACCGAGGGGCGATCTAATAACCATGTATAAGTATATAAGGGGACAATACAAATATCTCGCTGAGGATCTGTTTATACCAAGGAAGGTGACGGGCACAAGGGGGCATTCTTTGCGTCTGGAGGAGAGAAGGTTTTTCCACCAACATAGAAGAGGATTCTTTACCGTTAGGGCAGTGAGAATCTGGAATTGCTTGCCTGAGGAGGTGGTGATGGCGAACTCAGTCGAGGGGTTCAAGAGAGGCCTGGATGTCTTCCTGGAGCAGAACAATATTGTATCATACAATTATTAGGTTCTGTAGAAGGACATAGATCTGGGGATTTATTATGATGGAATATAGGCTGAACTGGATGGACAAATGTCTTTTTTCTGCCTTACTAACTATGTTACTATGTTACTATGTATGTCACAGGTTAAAAAATAAAAAATAAACATATACTCACCTTCCGAGGGCCCCTTGTAGTTCGGTCACATGACCGTGACGTCATGGCGGGGCCTTCTCAGGCAGGCACGCAGGACCTGTGATGATGTCGCGGTCACATGACCGTGACATCATGGCAGGTCCTTCTCCCATACCATCCTTGGCACCGGAACCTGCCGCTTGCATGGAGCGGTCACTGGAGCGTCGCGAAAGGTGAATATACAGTGGGGCAAAAAAGTATTTAGTCAGTCAGCAATAGTGCAAGTTCCACCACTTAAAAAGATGAGAGGCGTCTGTAATTTATATCATAGGTAGACCTCAACAATGGGAGACAAACTGAGAAAAAAAATTCCAGAAAATCACATTGTCTGTTTTTTTATAATTTTTTTTGCATATTATGGTGGAAAATAAGTATTTGGTCAGAAACAAACAATCAAGATTTCTGGCTCTCACAGACCTGTAACTTCTTCAAGAGTCTCCTCTTTCCTCCACTCATTACCTGTAGTAATGGCACCTGTTTAAACTTGTTATCAGTATAAAAAGACACCTGTGCACACCCTCAAACAGTCTGACTCCAAACTCCACTATGGTGAAGACCAAAGAGCTGTCAAAGGACACCAGAAACAAAATTGTAGCCCTGCACCAGGCTGGGAAGACTGAATCTGCAATAGCCAACCAGCTTGGAGTGAAGAAATCAACAGTGGGAGCAACAATTAGAAAATGGAAGACATACAAGACCACGGATAATCTCCCTCGATCTGGGGCTCCACGCAAAATCCCACCCCGTGGGGTCAGAATGATCACAAGAACGGTGAGCAAAAATCCCAGAACCACGCGGGGGGACCTAGTGAATGAACTGCAGAGAGCTGGGACCAATGTAACAAGGCCTACCATAAGTAACACACTACGCCACCATGGACTCAGATCCTGCAGTGCCAGACGTGTCCCACTGCTTAAGCCAGTACATGTCCGGGCCCGTCTGAAGTTTGCTAGAGAGCATTTGGATGATCCAGAGGAGTTTTGGGAGAATGTCGTATGGTCTGATTAAACCAAACTGGAACTGTTTGGTAGAAACACAACTTGTCGTGTTTGGAGGAAAAAGAATACTGAGTTGCATCCATCAAACACCATACCTACTGTAAAGCATAGTGGTGGAAACATCATGCTTTGGGGCTGTTTCTCTGCAAAGGGGCCAGGACGACTGATCCAGGTACATGAAAGAATGAATGGGGCCATGTATCGTGAGATTTTGAGTGCAAACCTCCTTCCATCAGCAAGGGCATTGAAGATGAAACGTGGCTGGGTCTTTCAACATGACAATGATCCAAAGCACACCGTCAGGGCAACGAAGGAGTGGCTTCGTAAGAAGCATTTCAAGGTCCTGGAGTGGCCTAGCCAGTCTCCAGATCTCAACCCTATAGAAAACCTTTGGAGGGAGTTGAAAGTCCGTGTTGCCAAGCGAAAAGCCAAAAACATCACTGCTCTAGAGGAGATCTGCATGGAGGAATGGGCCAACATACCAACAACAGTGTGTGGCAACCTTGTCAAGACTTACAGAAAACGTTTGACCTCTGTCATTGCCAATAAAGGATATATTACAAAGTATTGAGATGAAATTTTGTTTCTGACCAAATACTTATTTTCCACCATAATATGCAAATAAAATGTTAAAAAAACAGACAATGTGATTTTCTGGATTTTTTTTTCTCAGTTTGTCTCCCATAGTTGAGGTCTACCTATGATGTAAATTACAGACGCCTCTCATCTTTTTAAGTGGTGGAACTTGCACTATTGCTGACTGACTAAATACTTTTTTGCCCCACTGTATAATGATTTTTTTTTTTTTTTAATTATTTTTAACATTAGATATTTTTACTATTGACGCTGCATAGGCAGCATCAATAGTAAAAACTTGGTCACACAGGGTTAAAAGCGGCGGTAACGGAGTGAGTTACCCGTGGCATAACGCGGTCCGTTACCGCTGGCATTAACCCTGTGTGAGTGGTGACTGCGGGGAGTATGGAGCGAGCGCCGGGCACTGGCTGCAGGGGAGGGACTAATCGGCCTGTGGCCGTCGCTGATTGGTCGCGGCAGCCATGACAGGCAGCTGGCGAGACCAATCAGCTACTTGGATTCCATGACAGACAGAGGCCGCGACCAATGAATATCTGTGACACACAGAAGGACAGAAAGACGGAAGTGACCCTTAGACAATTATATAGTAGATATGGCTATATTGTACAAAGAAGGAGAAAGCTGGAGCAACTAGGTAAAAAATATATACTTTATTAACAATAATCTCAAGTGAGTACAAAAGTCATAACACCACAATAGTAGAATGTATACAGAACCAGGATAGACACAGATATGCCCAGAAGAGTCCACCATTGCACATGCCCATATGAGTAGATATATAGATCCATTAAAGTGACAGTGCATATAGTTATATTGCTATGGTAAGATTGCCATCAGTAGTCATATAAAGATCAGTAAAACCGCTGGACAAAAGATCGCCAGGAGGGCAGAGCTTACCGGGGGCAGAGCTGGGGGACCCAGGGTATAGATGCAGGAGACCCTCGACGCGCGTTTCGCATGCAAAGGTAAGGTTTGCAGAGAGGAACAGGACCTTTTATGGCCATGTGACCGGACTTGTGATGTCCGGGTGGCCAATGAGAGTGGTTTTAGCAGCGCATGCGCCCCGCCCAGCTCAGGCCCCGTACTATGCACCAGAGCGTCACACATCCCTACGCAAGCAGGGGAGAAGAAATGTAACCCCATGTGTGCGAGGGAGGCACAAGACGCGCCGGTGCATATCGGCAGCACAGAGCGTCGGGATGCATGCGCACTCCCACCTGGGCACAGATAAAAGAAGATACATGCACATAATGAAAGGAGCTGCCAGAATGTACTCAGACGCTGGAGGAACATCTATCATTGGCTGTAAACCGCAGAGCCATCGCTCTCATGCACAGTGCACACAGATCATATATTAAATAAATCAATATAGTTTTTTAGGCATATCAGCACAATACAATTGTATCAATATTTCAGCAATCACATTGCACATCTGCGTATGCGTGGCAGAAGATCAGCGTTGATGCAAGGAGATGTCCATAATCAATTTCAGTGTTGCAGCCATCCATCATATTGCATGTATTAAGATATAAGAAAGGCCAAAGAGACCTGCTGAGAGACCAGTATATAGATGAAAACAATTAACAACGGTTCAGTCTCGCAAGACCGCAACGTCATCATCTCGCGAGACCGCAATGCACTCTTCAGACCGGAGCGCGCGAGGAGCGTCGGTAACTGCTTCGATCCAGGAGCCACCGGAGGGTGAGTATATAACTATTTTTTATTTTAATTATTTTTTTTTTAACAGGGATATGGTGCCCACATTGCTATATACTGCGTGGGCTGTGCAATATATTACGTGGGCTGTATTATATACTACTACGTGGCTGGGCAATATACTACGTGGCTGGGCAATATACTACGCGGCTGGGCAATATACTACGTGACTGAGCAATATACTACGTAGCTGGGCAATATAGTACGTGACTGGGCAATATAGTACGTGGCTGGGCAATATACTATGTGGCTTGGCAATATACTATGTGGCTGGGCAATATGCTACATTGCTGGGCAATATACTATGTGACTGGGCAATATACTACGTGGCTGGGCAATATACTATGTGGCTGGGCAATATGCTATGTTGCTGGGCAATATACTACGTGACTGGGCAATATACTACGTAGCTGGGCAATATACTACGTGACTGGGCTATATACTACGTGGCTGGGCAATATACTGCGCGGGCTGTGCAATGTAGTGCGCGGGCTGTGCAATATACTGCGTGGGCTGTGCTATACACTACATGGCCTGTGTAATATACTGCGTGCGTGGTACTGTGTGGGCTGTGCAATATACTATGTGGCTGGGCAGTATACTACGTGACTGGCCAATATACTACGTGACTGGACAGTATACTACGTGTCTGTGCTGTATACTACGTGGCTCTGTGCTGTATACTACGTGGCTGGGCAATATACTACGTGGCTCTGTGCTGTATACTACGTGACTGGGCAATATACTACGTGGCTGGGCAATAAACTACGTGACTGGCTAATATACTACGTGACTGGCTAATATACTACGTGACTGGGCAGTATACTACATGTCTGTGCTGTATACTACGTGGCTCTGTGCTGTATACTACGTGACTGGGCAATATGCTACGTGGTTGGGCAATATACTACATGGTTGGGCAATATACTACGTGGCTGGGCAATATACTACATGACTGGGCAATATGCTACGTGGTTGGGCAATATACTACGTGACTGGGCAATATACTACGTGACTGGGCAATATACTACGTGGTTGGGCAATATACTACGTGGGCTGTGCAATATACTACGTGGACATGCATATTCTAGAATACCCGATGCATTAGAATCGGGCCACCATCTAGTTCTAATATAAAAGCTGCATTCACTGTGAACTGTAAAATTATCATAATTACAGTCGTTATAATAATAATCTGGACTGGTTTCTCCAGCTTCATAAAAAAATCATGGAAACATCAACATTTTTTTACAGGGGGGGAAAAGTGCCTTATTTTTATGGATTGTCCAGTAATTTTTAGGGCTCTGTAGATGCTAAAATGCCCTCTTTTATTTAGTATATAGTTACATACAATTAATGTTCGGTCAGTTATTAAGCTATAATCTATTTTTCCAAATTTTTAGTAAGCTTCTACTTTAAGTGACTGATATATCCATATCTCTGAAAATGTAAATTTGTAAGACCTTTCTGTTCCTGAATAATCATTTGAAGTCAACATAGGCAAACAAAAATAGAATTCCTCTAAGTGCCTTCTAGGATACTTCCTGTAGGTGGAGCAGTCACATCTCTAATAACATGAATTATGTGGGTCTTAATAATAGAGTTCTACCTTACGAAACCAGTTAAAAAGTTTCTCAATATTCCAAAATCATGTATCTCCCACTGAAAAAAACGAAGACACAAATACTTTATAACCTATATGATCATTCACTGAGCTGCATCAATTATATTTATAAAAATAATGACAATCTAAGCATAATGGCCATGTGATATACCCTAGATCCTTGGCTTTTGCTTCTACAGCTCTTTAATAATCCTCATGACTTTTCCATTGCTTTGTTGTTTCTGCACCTATTTTCATCCCTCTCTCTCTTCCACGATCCATAGCTTTTGTCATTTTTCCACTGGCATAGCTGAATGAAAGCTTGATTTTGGGGGGCAAGCTGTAGGAGTTGTGGCTTTTAATGACACCATCCATGTTACCATATTATGTACTCAAAGGCAGCAAAAAAAATCTTAAAGGGGTAAATTAGTGAAATAAATGCAATTAAGCTATTGTTGTTCTTTTTATTTATTATTTTTGCAATATTTAATGTGTGGTACTAATAACTTACCAACATGAATCTCTAGGTCAGTATAATGAAGGAGATATCATGATGACTGGGGTGATTCTATTAGGCTTTTTTATACATCAGTGGTTAAAAATCTTCAAAGATTTATAAACAAAAAAATGTGGTTGGTTGTATCGCCATTTTCAGAATCTAGTAACTTTTTTTTTTATCTTTCTGTGACTACACCTGTGTTGGGCCTTGTTCTTAGCACATCAATCCGACATTTTTATTTTGGGCTACATGTTTGTTTTTTTATAGATTTTTTAGCATTTTTTTTGGGGGGGGGAATGCAATGACTAAAAAAACAACAGTTCTTATGTTTTCATTCGTCTTTTTCTTTTCAGCCTTTACTGTATGTTTTAAATCATTTTTATACATTGACTTTTGTGAACATGACCAAACCAAATATGTTTATTTTATATTTGAATTGGGAAAAGGGTGATGATTTAAAGTTTTTTAGTTGCTTTAGGGGATTTATACTTATGATCATTCAGACTGTTACACTATTTACGGCAATACTGCAATATCGCTGTGTATACTTAAAATTAAAATTTAAAAGCTCAGTCATATGTGTTGGAGGAGGATTAAGATGGCAGCTATGTTGGCCTAAAGCAGGCCCTTAGCTGCCATGGTAACCCATTGGCTCCCGGTTACAGCCAGATGTCTGCTGTGTAACACAGCTAGCATCCGCCTGGCATGAAGCAGGCTCAGCTCCTGAGCCCTCTCAATAAACACTCTGACTGTGAGTGACATACAGCTACATCATTGTGCACAAAGGGGATAATGACAATACCTGAGTCCTAATGACCAATCATTTAATTGTGTTCTTTCATCCCACAATTCAACAGACAAAACATTTTTTTTACTGGCATAGTTATATGAGAACATGGACATAATTTCACACAATCCGCAAAAATGGGCCAGACACAATTGTTGGCACCCTCAACTTAATATTTGGTTGCCCGCCCTTTGGAATAAATATGGCCGGGATCACACATGCGAGAAATATGTCTGAGTCTCGCATGGTAATACCCGGCACTGCCGCCGTCACTCAGGAGCGGAGCGCTCCGCTCCAGAGAGACGGTGGCAATGCCGAGTATTACCATGCGAGACTCGGACGTATTTATCGCAGGTGTGATCCCAGCCTAACTGCAATCAATCACTTCCTATAACCATAAATAAGCTTCTTCCACCTCTCAACTGCCCTGCTGGAAGACATATGACCTAGAACGCAAGCCCAGCTTTTTAATACTGGTCACTACATTGTTACCCAAAATCCTTTGGAAATCTTCACGTTTGATGATGCCTTTGGATGTGCCTCACATCCACAAAGCAGTATGTATGACACTTTGCTTAAAGGAAATCTGTCCGCTGATTTATGCTGCCCAAACCATGAATGACCACAGCCACGTAACCTTGTGTCAGGAGGAAGTGAGAGCTTTGGCTAGCCGTTCACTACTTCTTGGTTATTTGGAGGAGGGGACAGTGACAGCCATGCTAATTGGGCGCAGGGCTGTTGTGACATAACAACAGCCCCATGAAGGTGAGTGCCGACACCGATGGAATTTCGCCAGCACGAGAGGTGACTAAAGATCTTTTCATTTTATCTGGGCCAAACGTTTAGATCAAGAAGCGGTTCTCCTAGTACTGGACGACCTCTTTATGGGCTGGATTTGATATACCTGTAGCAATGGGATTGGATTAAGTTAAAGCTTTCTGATCAGTTGAAGGGAATCTCTCATTTGTTATGTAATCTGAGAACAGCATGAGGTAGAGGTCGAGACACAAATTTCAGCTATCTAAATGAGGAACTTGGGGCTCAAAAGGTTGCTGTGAATGAAACAAGTTTTATTGGCAATCTTTATAGTTGTTAACCTTTCAGTCCTGAATATGGTGAATATGGATCTTTATCAGAACTGATTGCCTTATACTGTATGCTTATAGACCTCATTGTGCAGTGATATAGCGTTCCTATAGCTCTGCACAACACAGTCTATAAGCATACAGCATAAGGCAATCAGTTCTGATGAAGGTCCTTATTCAGAACCGAAACGTTAACAATAGTGATGAGCGAACATGCTTGCTCAGATAAGGCATTATCAAAGCATGATCATGTGCTAACCAAGTGTCTTCAGGGTGCTCAAAAAATATGTACAAGCGTCCGCGGCTGCATGTCTTGTGGCTCTTCAACACCCGCAACACATGCATGGATTGTATGTTTGTTAGGAAATCCCTGCGTGTCTTGCCGCTGTCGAATAGCCACAAGACATGCAGCTGCGGGAACTCGAGCATATTTTTCGAGCACTCCAAAGACACTCAGCATGCTCTGATAATGCCTCATCCTAACACATTCGCTCATCATTAGTTAACAACTATAAGGACTGCCAATAAAACTTGTTTCATTCACTGCAACCTTTTGAGTGCCAAGTTCCTCATTTACTTTAACTACGGGTTGGAACCCAACTTGGCCACCTCATCGCTCAACCAAGAGTGCCATATATCTCTCTAGTATATTGATTTCAGTGATGTGTCACTTTTTAGGCTATGTGCTGTTTAGGCTTCATTACAATGTTTTATCAGCAGTAGATTAACATGGCAGACTAGCTCCCTCGTGCTAAGTGGTCCAACCACGACCCCAGCACTGATTAGCAGCGCACTGTCAATATACAATGTACACAGAAAGCTGGTGTGGGCGATGTTAGCTTTCTGAGCTTTGCTTCATGCTACATCTAAAAACTCTGACTGCTGCAACCTGTAAACTAAGTGATACATAGCTGGAATCAGTTTCTTTTTCCGTACATTATGCTCGTATCAGATGAGGTAATAAAAGCCTTCTGGCAGATTTCCTTTAAAGCTTTCTGACCTCATTGTCGATTATCGTACCTAGTAAGGATCACAAGCCACACTCGCAGGACCCTCGGGGGAGGAGTGATACTGCTGTTTATCATCCTCCATATATATCCATGTCTTCTTTCAACCTTCATATTATTCCTTGGTGACTTTAGGTCCTTTCCCCTGATCTGCTGCTCCCCTCGAGTCCTGAGTGGTCAAAGAACTGATCTTGGTTTTAATCATGGCTCAAACACAAATTTAGTAAAATAGGCAGACCGTCCGCTGAGTTGCTTTCAAATAAGAAACCTTTCACATTACAAAACAAAAAAAGAACTGTATGCTTTACAAGGATCTCAGTGGAGGAAGGCTCAATGCAAACATTGAGTATCTGCATGCACCAGAATATAGGAGTAGGCTGACCTCTGACTTTTGCATTAAACCAAAACAGTCATTCCACCGTAGAAATTTCAAAATGGCTCAAAGAGAAGGGTACAAATGCCTAGCATGAAGGAAAAAGGGACCAAAATATAAAATAGGTGACGGCAAATCAGTCTGAAATAATATGAAAGGTTTACAGTTGTGCTCAAAAGTTTTCATACCCCGGCAGAATGTTTGCTTTCTTGGTCTTTTTTCCGAGAATATGAATGATAACACCAAAACATTTTCTCCATTCATGGCTAGTGGTTGGGTGAAGCCAGTTATTGTCAAACTACTGTATTTCTCTTTTTAAATCATGACAACCCAAAACATCCAAATGACCATGATCACATACCCTGTTGATTTTGGCCTGGTAACATGCACAGAAGTTGACACAAATGGGTTTGAATAATAAATAATAACCTCTATTTTTATATAGCGCTAACATATTCTGCAGGACTTTACAGTTTGCACACATTATCATCGCTGCCTCCGATGGGGCTCACAATCTAAATTCCCTATCTGTATGTCTTTGGAATGTGGGAGGAAACCGGAATACCCAGAGGAAACCCATGCAAACACGGGGAGAACATACAAACCCTTGCAGATGTTGTCCATGGTGGGATTTGAACCCAAGCAAGGCTGCAGTGCTATCAACTGAGCCACCGTGCTGCCCACAGTTTGAATGGCTACTAAAGGTAACATCCTCACCTGTGACCTGTTTGCTTGTAATCAGTGTGTGTGCATAAAAGTTGAGTGAGTTTCTGGGATACAGACAGACTCTTGCATCTTTCATCCAGCCACTGACATTTCTGGATTGTGAGTCATGGGGCAAGAAAAAGAATTGTCAACAGATCTATGGGAAAAGGTAGTTGAACTGTATAAAACAGGAAAGGGATACAAAAAGATATCCAAGGAATTGATAATGCTAGCCAGCAGCATTCAAACTGTGATTAACAAATGGAAAATCAGGGGCTCTCTAAAAAACAAAACCATGGTCAGGTAGACCAACAAAAATGTTGTCCACAACTGCCAGGAAAATTGTTCGGGATGCAAAGAAAAACCCACAAATAACATCAGCTGAAATACAGGGTCTCTGAAAACTAGCGGTGAGGCTGTTTCAAGATGCACTATAAGGAGGCACTGGAAGAAAAATGGGCTGCATGGTCGAGTCGCCAGAAGAAAGCCATTACTGTGCAAATGCCACAAAGTATTTAGCCTACTATACGCAAAACAGCATGGAGACAAGACTCAAAACTTCTGGAACAAGGTAATTTGGACTGATGAGACCAAAATTTAACTTTTTGGCCACAACCATAAACATTACATTTGGAGAGAGGTCAACAAGACCTATGATGAAAGGAACACCATTCCTACTGTAAAGTAGAGAGGTGGATCGCTGATGTTTTGGGGATATGTGAGCCACAAAGGCACTGGAAACTTGATCAAAGTTGAAGGAAAGATGAATGCAGCACATTCTCAGAAAATACTGGAGGAAAATTTGCACTTATCAGCCTGGAAGCTGCGCATGGGAAGTACTTGGACATTCTAAAATGACAATGATCCAAAATACAAGGCCAAGTCAACCTGTTATTGGCTACAGCAGAACAAAGTGAAGGTTCTGGAGTGCCCATCTCAGTCTCCTGACCTCAATTTCATTGAGCCACTCAGGAGATCTCAAGAGTGCAGTTTGTGCTAGATAGACCAAGAATTTACAGGAACTGGAGGCTTTTTGCCAAGAAGAGTGGGCAGCTTTACCATCTGAGAAAATAAAGAACCTAATCCACAACTGCCACAAAAGACTTCAAGCTGTCATTGATGTTAGAGGGGGCAATACACAGTATTAAGAAATGGGGTATGTGAACTTTTGATCAGGCTCATTTGGATGTCCTGGGTTGTTATTCTGATTTAAAAAGAAAAAGCACAGTAGTTTGACAATAAATGGCTTCTATTCTGTCCCCGGGGCCTGTGGCTGCAAATATGGCTCTGTGAGATGCTGGATCCCTTCACCTTACTTACAATTGGCGACGGTCGCAGATAGCTTAACTCAGCTGCAGGCACACATGTTATGAAGAATCCAGAAGAGACTTTGATTTCTTTAAGAATTCGTGTTGAATGCATACAAACAGCAGCAGGTAAAAAAGACTTTCTTCAGACAAGCTGGAGACTGAGACACAGGGAGAAGAAGAAAGAAGTGACGACACCCAGCAGAGGGAGACAGGGAGACAGAAGGGACAAACTTCATGGAAAGGGAGGATTTAAGCTATGCAAAACACAGGAACACATAGCAACAATAAATAATATGAGAGACAGTAATACAGTATGTAAAATGTACAGGGCAGTCTGTAAAATGTCTCATTCATGGGACATAACAGCTTTACCCAACCACTAACCATGAGTGGAAACAAGATTTTGGCATTATCATTCATATTCTCTGAAAAAAGTCCAAGAAAGCAAAAATGATGCCAGGGTGTGTAAACTTTTGAGCACAGCTGTATGCAAATTACAGTACATACTTATAAACCTTCTTGTGTCTACATATTCAGGAACAAGGTCAACTGTTGAACACTCTTTATTCTCAGTTGCCTTTCGTACAGGAACATTAGCCATCTCAGGAATGTCACTGGTCATTCTTATCTCACTATCTGTTATTCCTGTCCAGTTGTGGGTGTCTATCACTACATCATTAATCACCGAGTTAATAACAGTGCTTGATAACTATAAATGATACTCTTTGCTCCAACATCATTAAAATGTAACCAAACTATTCTAAGAATCTGTTTATCTTTCATTTTGTGCAGCATTAGCGCTCAAAGCTTTGTGCATTAACCCAATTCAGTTGTATATGAGCTGTGCAATCATGTTTCAGACCTATAAGCACCGTGCAACAAAGTATTGTGTCTCTATTCATTTCTGAAAGGAGTACTTCTACCTGGATAATTAGGCATTCAATAATGTCTTATTTTTTTCTTACATACTATGCACCAACATCTAAGTTTAACACGAACATGGCATTAAACATCTACAGGTGCTTCTTGCAAAATTAGAAAATCATCAATGTTCAATCAAGTTTAACGTATTTCAGTTCTTCAACACAAAAAGTGAAACTCATATATTATTTAGTCATTACAAACATAATAATCTATTTCAAGTGTTTATTGCTGTAAATGTTGATGATTATGGCTTACAGCCAATGAAAACCCAAAAGTCATTATCTCAGTAAATTAGAATAATTAATAAAAACACCTGCAAAGGCTTCCTAGGCGTTTAAAAAGGTCCACAATCATGGGGAAGACTGCTGACTTGACAGATGTTCAGAAGGCAGTCATTGACACACTCTACAAGGAGGGTAAGCCACAAATGGTCGTTGCTAAAGAAGCTGGTTGTTCAGAGTGCTGTATCCAAACAGTTGTTTTCCTCCACATATTGGGTATCTACGCACTCAGGAGAAATTGCACAACAAATTGTATGGAGCAATTTCACTTTACCCTTATGAAAATGCAAAATTTGAAGCTAAAAAAGATTAATCTGGGAATCATGTGATTTTTTTTATTTTCACGGCTTAATGTTATAAACTTCTGTGAGGCGCCTGGGGGTTCAAGGTGCTCCCTACACATCTAGATAAGTTCCCTAAGGGGTCTAGTTTCCAAAATGGTGTCACTTGTTGGGGTTTTCCACTGTTTAGGCACATCAGGGGCTCTCCAAACATGACATGATGTCCACTAATTATGCCAGCAAATATTACATTTAAAAAGTGAAATGGCGCTCCTTCCTTTCCGAGCCCTGCCGTGCCCAAACAGTAGATTTTCCCCTCATAAGGGGTATCGGCATGCTCAGGAGAAATTGCACCACAAAATGTATGGCCCATTTTCTCCTGTACTGTAAAAAAAATAGGTCTAAAGTAAAGTTTTGTGAAAGAAAAGTAAATGTTTATTTTTTTCTTCCACATTCCAAAAATTCCTGTGAAGCGCCTGAAGGGTTTATAAGCTTCTTGAATGTGGTTTTGAGTACCTTGAGGGGTGCACTTTTTAGAATGGTGTCATTTTGGAGTTTTTTCTGGCATATAGACCCCTCAAAGTCACTTCAAATGTGAGGTGGACCCAAAAAAATGGTTTTGCAAATTTTGTTGTCCTAAGTCATATTGCACGACTCGTTAACCCCTTCCCGACCCATGACGCCACGTAGGCGTCATGAAAGTCGGTGCCAATCCGACCCATGACGCCTATGTGGCGTCATGGAAAAATCGCGTCCCTGCAGATCGGGTGAAAGGGTTAACTCCCATTTCACCCGATCTGCAGGGACAGGGGGAGTGGTAGTTCAGCCCAGGGGGGGTGGCTTCACCCCCCCCGTGGCTACGATCGCTCTGATTGGCTGTTGAAAGTGAAACTGCCAATCAGAGCGATTTGTAATATTTCACCTATTATAACGGGTGAAATATTACAATCCAGCCATGGCCGATGCTGCAATATCATCGGCCATGGCTGGAAATACTAATGTGCCCCCACTAATGTGCTCCGCTCCCCCCGTGCTCTTGTCCGCTCACCCCCGTGCTCCAATCACCCCCCGTGCTCCAATCACCCCCCCTGCACTCCGATCCACCACCCCCGTGCTCCGTTCCACCCCCCCGTGCTCCGTTCCACCCCTCCCGCGTTCCGATCCACCCCCCCGTGCTCCGATCCCCCCGCGTGCTCCCCCCCACCCCATCATACTTACCGATCCTGCCGGGGTCCGTCCGTCTTCTCCCTGGGCGCCGCCATCTTCCAAAATGGCGGGCGCATGCGCAGTGCGCCCGCCGAATCTGCTGGCCGGCAGATTCGTTCAAAGTGCATTTTGATCACTGAGATATAATCTATCACAGTGATCATAATAAAAAAATAATAAATGACCCCCCCCCTTTGTCACCCCCATAGGTAGGGACAATAAAAAAATAAAGAATTTTTTTTTTCCACTAATGTTAGAATAGGGTTAGGGTTAGGGGTAGGGTTAGGGTTAGGGTTAGGGGTAGGGTTAGGGTTAGGGGTAGGGTTAGGGGTAGGGTTAGGGCTAGGGTTAGGGTTAGGGTTTCGGTATGTGCACACGTATTCTGGTCCTCTGCGGATTTTTCCGCTGCGGATTTGATAAATGCACAGTGCTAAACCGCTGCGGATTTATCGCGGATTTACCGCGTTTTTTCTGCGCCTTTCACTGCGGTTTTACAACTGCGATTTTCTATTGGAGCAGTTGTAAAACCGCTGCGGAATCCGCAGAAAGAAGCAACATGCTGCGGAATGTAAACCGCTGCGTTTCCGTGCAGTTTTTCCGCATGTGTACAGCGATTTTTGTTTCCCATAGGGACTGTAAACTCATGGGAAACTGCTGCGGATCCGCAGCATTTTCCGCAGCGCGTGCACATACCTTTAGAATTAGGCTATGTGCACACGGTGCGGATTGGCCGCTGCGGATTCGCAGCAGTGTTCCATTAGGTTTACAGTACCATGTAAACCTATGGAAAACCAAATCCGCTGTGCCCATGGTGCGGAAAATACCGCGCGGAAACGCTGCGTTGTATTTTCCGCAGCATGTCAATTCTTTGTGCGGATTCGGCAGCGTTTTACACCTGTTCCTCAATAGGGATCCGCAGGTGAAATCCGCACAAAAAACACTGGAAATCCGCGGAAAATCCGCAGGTAAAACGCAGTGCTTTTTACCCGCGGGTTTTTCAAAAATGATGCTGAAAAATCTCACACGAATTGGGCTCTTGTGACATAACAACAGCCCCATGAAGGTGAGTGCCGACACCGATGGAATTTCGCCGGCACGAGAGGTGACTAAAGATCTTTTCATTTTATCTGGGCCAAACGTTTAGATCAAGAAGCGTTTCTCCTAGTACTGGACGACCTCTTTATGGGCTGGATTTGATATACCTGTAGCAATGGGATTGAATTAAGTTAAAGCTTTCTGATCAGTAAAAAGGGAATCTCTCAGCAGATTTTTTTGTTATGTAATCTGAGAACAGCATGAGGTACAGGATTCCGCAGCGTTTTACACCTGTTCCTCAATAGGGATCCGCAGGTGAAATCCGCACAAAAAACACTGGAAATCCGCGGAAAATCCGCAGGTAAAACGCAGTGCCTTTTACCCGCGGGTTTTTCAAAAATGATGCTGAAAAATCTCACACAAATCCGCAACGTGGGCACATAGCCTTAGGGTTAGGGTTGGAATTAGGGTTGTGGTTAGGGTTGTGATTAGGGTTATGGCTACAGTTGGGATTAGGGTTAGGGGTGTGGGGGGGTTAGTGTTGGAGGTAGAATTGAGGGGTTTCCACTGTTTAGGCACATCAGGGGTCTCCAAACGCAACATGGCGCCACTATTGATTCCAGCCAATCTTGTATTCAAAAAGTCAAATGGTGCTCCCTCACTTCCGAGCTCTCCCGTGTGCCCAAACAGCGGTTTACCCCCACATATGGGGTACCAGCATACTCAGGATAAACTGCGCAACAATTACTGGGGTCCAATTTCTCCTGTTACCCTTGGGAAAATAAAAAAAATGCTTGCTAAAACATCATTTTTGAGGAAAGAAAAATGATTTTTTATTTTCACGGCTCTGCGTTGTAAACGTCTGTGAAGCACTTGGGGGTTCAAAGTGCTCACCACATATCTAGATAAGTTCCTTAGGGGGTCTAGTTTCTAAAATGGGGTCACTTGAGGGGGGTTTCTACTGTTTAGGCACACCAGGGGCTCTGCAAACGCAACGTGACGCCCGCAGACCATGCCATCAAAGTCTGCATTTCAAAAGTCACTACTTCACTTCTGAGCCCCAACGTGTGCCCAAACAGTGGTTTACCCCCACACATGGGGTATCAGCATACTCAGGAGAAACTGGACAATAACTTTTGGGGTCCAATTTCTCCTGTAACCCTTGGGAAAATAAAAAATTCTGGGCTAAATAATTATTTTTGAGGAAAGAAAACGTATTTATTATTTTCACGGCTCTGCATTATAAACTTCTGTGAAGCACTTGGGGGTTCAAAGTGCTCACCACACATCTAGATAAGTTCCTTTTGGGGTCTACTTTCCAAAATGGGGTCACTTGTGGGGGGTTTCTACTGTTTAGCCACATCAGGGGCTCTGCAAACGCAACATGACGCCCGCAGAGCATTCCATCAAAGTCTGCATTTCAAAACGTCACTACTTCACTTCCGAGCCCCGGCGTGTGCCCAAACAGTGGTTTACCCCCACATATGGGGTATCAGCATACTCAGGAGAAATTTCACCCCAAAAGTTGTTGTACAGTTTCTCCTGTTACCCTTGGGAAAATAAAAAATTGCAGGCTAAAAGATCATTTTTGAGAAAATAATTTTTATTTTTTATTTTCATGGCTCTGCGTTATAAACTTCTGTGAAGCACTTGGGGGTTCAAAGTCCTCACCACACATCTAGATTAGTTCCTTTCGGGGTCTTGTTTCCAAAATGGGGTCACTTGTGGGGGGTTTCTACTGTTTAGCCACATCAGGGGCTCTGCAAACGCAACATGACGCCCACAGAGCATTCCATCAAAGTCTGCATTTCAAAACATCACTACTTCACTTCCGAGCCCCGGCATGTGCCCAAACAGTGGTTTACCCCCACATATGGGGTATCAGCGTAGTCAGGAGAAACTGGACAACAACTTTTGGGGTGAAATTTCTCCTGTTACCCTTGGGAAAATAAAAAATTGCAGGCTAAAAGATCATTTTTGAGAAAATAATTTTTATTTTTTATTTTCATGGCTCTGCGTTATAAACTTCTGTGAAGCACTTGGGGGTTCAAAGTCCTCACCACACATCTAGATTAGTTCCTTTGGGGGTCTAGTTTCCAAAATGGGGTCATTTGTGGGGGATCTCCAATGTTTAGGCATACAGGGGCTCTCCA